>NW_006921655.1:3831152-3831622 GCF_000298275.1 Orycteropus afer afer
TAGTCTGTTATTGTAAAAGTTAAGGAAAGGTTTATCTATAGAAGGAAATTTTCTTTGTTGGTTACCAGGGGTGGGAGGGGAGGGGTGGGAAGGCTATTAGATAGATAGAGATAAGTATTGATTTGGGTGAAGAGAAGGGCAATATATCAAATGTGAGTGACGAATATGGTACCACTGAGGATGAGAAAGACATAGAGAGGTACATGGGAGATACAGACAACAAATATGAACCCTTTTGCACATAAAATACTGTGTTGTCAGTGAAGGCAAGCATGGGTATATGGGTGGATAGATGGGTGGACGGGCTGAACTATTAGGTATGTCTATGAAATGGGGAGTACATTCAAGAACATACATAAGGTTGGCAGACAATGGTCCTATAAGTTTATGTGAATTATCTGAATTCCCAGGTGTACGGTAGAGTTGACAAGGAGAAGGTTGTGGTCACTGCTTGGTCACAGCCAGCTACC
>NW_006921655.1:3832471-3857393 GCF_000298275.1 Orycteropus afer afer
AAAAAAAAAGAAAAAGAAAACAAACTTGAGAGAGACCAGTATTGCTGCATTCCAAGTCCCCAATCCCCTCCCTGGACCTGAGCCATTTGGTTTGGGTCAAACTGATCTGGATCATTGTCAGGTTGTTAAATGCCTGGAGTACCCCAGCTGCCCTGTTATCCACCATGCTCTTCTTTCTTCCTAGCCTTCAGTAGCATTGTCTCTCACCAAACTGCCAAAAGTAGTCCCAGGAAGAGGAATGGATCCAAAACAGGGAGTGGAAGCCTGGATCCTCCTGGATTCTGGCTCCTCAATGGCATAGTTCTTTTGCTCCAGAAGCTAGTTCAACACCAGAGTCAGACCTAAGTGAACCACCCAACTACCCACTCCAGAGCTGCTCACCCACAGCTTTCCCACTTCCCATAAGTGGTACCGCATTGTGTGAAGAGACAATGTGCTAATCTTACAGCTGCCAATTGTAGGAATCAGATCTCCAGGGCCCTGCCAGCAATTCAACATACTTTCATTTCCAGACATCTGCAGACACTAGGAGATAGGAGTTTGCTCTTCTTATTCCAATCAGAAATGATGACCCACACAACCTATTTCCTTCCTACCATTCTATTTTCTCTGTGGGCTAGGGTGATCTTATTCATCTTTAAAACCTAAATCCAAATGTGTGAAGAATGCTGAGGGTCAAGTATTTAAATACTTTGCATACTTCTAGTTCTTTACAACATTCAGTGGGCTAAACAAGATCAGTCAGTGATGTGGTCCGAGGCTTCAAGAACCTTGATGGAAAGACAAAATCTAACCATATGAAATTTACAAACTGAGACCATGCTGGAACACCCAATTCCCTTCAATTACTATATTAGTTTCCCAGGACTCCCATAATAAAGTTCCATAAAGTGGGTGGCTTTGTATAACAGAAATTTATTTTCTCACAGTTCTGAAGGTTAAAGTCCAAATCAATGTGTTAGCTAGAACATACTTCTACTGAAATCTTTAGAGAAAGATACTTTCTTGCCTCTCCAAGCTTCTGGAAGCCCCCTTGGTTTGTAGATGCATCTTCACATGACTATCCTCCCTCTGTCTGCCTGTGTTTCTTCTACCTCTCCCATATGACTTCATTAATTTAACTGATAACATCTTCAAAGACAATATTTCCAAACAAGATTATTGTGGTGCAGTGTGTTACTTAGTATAACTCTTCTAACCATGGTCTTTGTGACTCTTACCAGATAATGGGTCAATCTATGCAAATGTAAGGTGCTTATGGACTACCAAGGGTATTGATAGCTTGCTAATAAAGTGGATAAGGTACATGATGCCTTTGTGGTGGTAGGACTGTGCAAATAAGGTGTATAGGAACTCTAATGTGAGGATTGGTCAGTTCTACTATTTCATTAGGCTTAAAATGAGTCATTCCTGAGGTGGGAAAGGGGGATCTTACTACCATCAAGACAGAGAAGAACCTGGAGTTGAAGACATCCTTGGACCTGAGACCCCTGCACTAAGACGATGGCAGAGAGATGGTAGAAAGACAGTGGCAGCAGAGACAGCAGAACCAAGATACTGGCACAAGTCAAAACTTGGCTTCCTGGCCCATGGAGCAAGAAGCTGAGTGCCCTTGGGCAGGACACTTACTGGCAGAGTGGGGTGCATTAAAAGAACTTGGTAATACTTGCCCAAGCAGGACAGAGGCCACATCAAGAGGTGGAGGGCCAAAGGTATGGATGAGGGGAGGCTGTCCTGATAGAAGAATTGTATCCTGAGCATTCCTGAACCTGAAATGTGACCTATTATTCCCTAATAAATCACATAATTGTGAGTATTGTCTACAAGTTCTGTGTGGTCATTGCAACGAATTATCAGACCCACTAGAGAAGTAGAGAGTGCTGTGGTAGGGACGGTTGGTGTCAGAATTGCTAAAAAGAAGTTGGAGGGTAGAGGTACATCTGGTCTCAAAGGAGTAAGTCTTGGGTTGCTGATGGTGATTTTCTCTCTCCCTTATGAAATTAGAGGAGGTCAGAGGACATCGCCCCATGCCTTACAGTTTTGTTCACAGGTACAAGGGGTTAGAATTTGAACATATCTTATGGGAGGACATAATCCAATCCATAACAACGATCATTTGGTACTAGTATTACCGAAGAGGAGCCACAAAACTCTTGGGCACCTTTAGAATGGAACAAAGCGGGGGTTGTCCAATTCACCGATTCAGTTGTCACTGAATTTAAAGTAGAAATGGCTACAGTACATTAAATAAATAAATAAATAGTTTTTTAATGTAGAATCCCAAACATCCTCTGTATTCTCTGCTAAGTTGATTACAAAAAATCCTGCTTTTCATTCCTTTTACGACGTAACTTTATAGCTCTTCCTAGCAAGAGGTGAGTTCTATTTCTCCACTTCTTGATAACTTGTGCTTGACAATGTGACTTGTTTTAATTAATAGAAGAAGATGAAAGTGTTGGTATTCTAGTTCCAAGGCTAGGCTTCAAGGGACTTTGTATGTTTCTGCTAGCTCTTTTGGAATCCTATCTTCACCATGAAAATAATACCACGTTAGAATACTGGTTAATGAGAGACTATGTGGAGCAAATAGGATGACCAGTTGAGACATCTCAGGCCAGCCAGTCCCTAATTTTCTCTACAGTTGACTACAGATGCATGAGTGAGCACAGCCAAGACTTGAAGAACCATTCAGCTGAGCCCAGCCCAGATTTCCAACCCACAGAAACATGAGCTAAATAAAAAATTGTTTTAAGCCACAGTTTTTTTGATTGGTTTGCTACACAGCAATAGGTAACTGATACACCCATCCTAAGGTTTTGGAACACCCTATGTCTTCTTGGACATCAGAAATGAATGTAATTTTTGTCCAACCACAGCTAAGCTATTACTACTCTGAAACCTGCCCCATGATCTCACCAGCTATGTCCAGATCATTTCTGAGTTCTAAGACTGATATATCTGAGATTTCTATTTAGCCTTCCCTATATTCCTTTTTCATCCCAGCTAGAATCAGGCCTTCATTTCTTCCACTGAACACTGGAAATAATGTCTTAATTGGTCTCTGCTACTACAATTACTAGTCAATCTTACCCCCTATAGTCTTGGTCTGAAATGTCACTTTGCATGTCTTACCTTGTTCTTTCTATCTTTAGTCCTTAACTGTAGAAAATCAGGACCAAAAAAAAAAAAGGTATTGCATAGTCACCATGTGCCAGACAAAGCTGAATAAGACAGAGAAGGTTAAGTCTGCCAAAGGCAATAGAGGCTCTCAGTAATCTAATCATATTTTACCTCTGCAGATTCCTGCTCCACAATTTATCTATCTAGAATATTTCCCCGACCTTAAACATACTACTACTGCATTGACATTATTGCTCATGTCCCTGCTTCCAGACCCTAATGCCTACAATATCCTCCTTACTTTTCCCAGCTTCTCTAATTTTTCATCTCCTTCAAGGCCCAACTACTTAAACCCTACCTCTTCTGGAACCTTCGATTGCCCTTGCCCAGGTAATTTCTTTCCACTCCTGGCCTCATACACTCTGTAGGACCAAATTGCATTGAGATTCTGACTCGCTGAGTCTTCGTGAAACAAATATGCCTTTGCTGGTTGCCAAATGATGCCCTCTTTCCCAGTAAGATCGAGAACTGCTGGTAAAGTGCAGGCCAACTGCTGGGCCCACTTTCACTCACCCATACCCACATACACAAATAGGAAGATGATCTCCAAGACTGTAATTTCCTGGCCATCAAGTGTCTTGGATTTCACTTCAGTGGTTAATGGTGCTGTCATCTGAGTGCCTTAGTATGGGACATTTCCAACCTTCAATTACAGGACTATCATTTATTCTATATATTAACATCCAGAACAATAAACACAGTGGAACACAGTCATTAGAGACAGCCATAATCCATGGCCTGCTGTGCACTGATGTCAACCCTGCTGCTTTTGACATCTGAAAGAGGCCCAAAGAAAGCACTGTGTTTCAAAGCCAGGACTGCCATGAGAATATCCACCCCTGGCTGCATTCCATCTTCCTACCTCCTTCTTCCCAACTATCAACATCTTGGGTTCAGCTCCAGAGTTAAAAACCTATTGTCTTGGGGGAAAAAATGAAATCCTGGCCAATCTTCTTCATTGCTGGGAGTAGTGCCATCGTTTTTCAGTTGGTTGAATCCAGTGGGCCTTCTATATAAAATAAGTAAATGAGTGCATGATAAGTTATAATTCCTGATCAACAAGGTGTCAAAATGGAGTAGAGCTGTGAAGATATGTTTTGAAATAATAAAAATAAAAAATAATTGTCCTTAGGATACAGAATAGCAGCAGAGGGTAGATACTATATGTTTTGGTTTTCTAGTGTCACTACAACAGAAAATACCACAAAACAGGGATATATTATTTTATAGTTTAGGAAGCTGGAAGTCCAAGTTCAAAGTGCCAGCTTTGGGTGAAGGCCTCTCGACCTTGGGCTTCAGCTCTCTCTCTTGTTCTTGCCCCACTGGAGCTGGAGGCTTCTCTTAATTCAGGGAGCTGCTGGCTGCTGAGGCTACCCAGCCACTCAAAATTAGGTCCAGCCAAGTTGGCACATAACTTTAACTACCACACCATAGAAACGCAAAAAACAATTTCACTGAAACTTAGCCAAAATATCTTATCTCAGAATCCTCTTCAGTTGTTTCCTGTATTTGTTTTCACATGCATTGAATGGACACTGATTGATCAAATACTGATGCTAGGAAGTGGAAATAGAAATGCTAATAAGATCTCATAGTTTAATGAAGACAATAAAGTCTGATTCAATAGTAATAATTATCATTTACTGAGCCTTTATTGTGCCAGGCAGGCATTGTCTAAGTGCTTAATATGCATGATTTCATGTAATTCTTAATGAAAGACCAGTTGCTGTGTTGATCTCCAACTCATGACAACCCCGACTCATGATGACCTCATGACTATATCAGAGTAGAACTGTGCTCCATAGGGTTTTCAATGGCTAATTTTTTGGAAGTAACTTACCAGGCCTTTCCTCTAGGCAGTTCTGGGTGAACTGGAATTACCAAACTTTTGGTTAGTAGCTGAGCATCTTAACTATTTGGACTACCCAAGACCTACAAACTTCTAAAGCTGGTATTACTAGCTGTTTTACAAATAAGAAAAAGAAGGTGTAAAGAGTTTAAGTGGCTTTGCAAGGTCTAGAGCTAGCACTCAAGCTCAGCTGTATTCCACAAATTGGGTTCCTGACCATTATTACTTTATAGGTTCCATGTGAAAAGTCCAGTAACTCTTTCTTCACTGCAGGGCCCATGCTCATCTTATCCTCTTAGCACAACATAATTGCAAGTTTCCAGCCACCTACAAAGCTGAGCTGACTTTCAGAGAAAACAGAAATAGAACAATCTAAAATGTTTATTCTTCAGAAATGAAGGCAGGGTGGGAAACTCTCACAGTGTTTATTCCACACTGACAGGTTGCATGTGAAGAGCTTAGGTAATTGAGGTGATGGAAAAGATACTGTATAGCTATGTGGGGAAGTGAGGACACACAGAAAATCTTCTCAGCAATCTATAGACCTCCAGCGCCCAATAATTCAATGACTTGGGTACTAAGGGGACAGGGATGACAGCACCTCTTCACTGCCTTACTGGGTAAGCCTCACATGTGTGCCTTCTGTGGGAGAGGAGCTGATATGGTTAGTTGTCACATTTAATCTGGAACATTCCTACTGGGAGAAGCTGTTAGAACTGAGCACTCCATAGGCAGGGGCCACCCTCAGGCCCAGCCTGTAGAGGCTGACTCACCAAGGCTTGGCCTGGTGGGTGGCAGCCCAGCCAGAGAGTTCATATGACACAGCCAAAGAAACTTATTACACATATGGCTAGATTCCACAGAAGGAGGCTTAGGAACAATGTAGGCATTTGCTGTCCTGTTTGTGTGTGATTTCTGGGTTAAACGTAAATGATTTACTGCTCAATTATCTGTTCCATTGTTCCTCTCCACCCATCCTTTGTGTTGCTTTATTTTGTTTTGGGGTTTGTAAAAGCAGATCAGGAAGGTCTCAACACACGACTCCAATTCCCTAAGCACAGGTTTTGGGGACTTTGTGGAAATGACTGTGCCACAATGTGGTGTTTAGAAAGAGGGTTTTTCCAAGTTGCCAAGTATACTTTTTGTTCTTAACATCCAGCAGCCCTTATGGGGTCAGAATGGAGAAAGTGAGAAAACTCACTTAAGTAGGGGCTTCCTGGGATCTCATGTGGAGTGTGATTGCTATATTTTGAACACCTTCATGGGTCCTTGCACACCCCCAAGGCTTAAAGCTCTTTGGAACTTACAGAATTATTCTTTGAGTTGAGCTCTCTGGGAACTATTCTGTCTGGATATACCAACGGCTTTTACTGTGTGAGTGTGCCACCTGCTGGACCAGCCTTGGAGCTAACTGCTGGGACCACGTAAGGCAGACACCTGGCCAGCAACCCAGAGGTGTAAGGGAACAGATTGTCAAGTTCACTCCACGGCATTCCAAAGGGACACTCTCAACTGGCCTTGACACACGAGAATCTGTTTTTTAATAGTCTTTTGGAGACCTGAAGTCTACAAATCCCTCTGGTAACTCATCTGAGAGTTTAATCACCTTCTCTCAGAAATATTTTCCCTATTTGTGATCTCAATGATGCTTCTGTTTAAGTTAATTTTTCCCTGATCTGTCTTGCCCAGGGATGAAAAGCAACTGCTGTCGATTCTCTGGGTAAAAGTCCTTTATAGGCCTGGAGAGAGATCAATGAATGTATCCCACTTCTCTGGAAAAATCCCAAGTTTCATTTTCTTTAAATTGACTTCCTTTAGCATATTATGAAACTTATTTACTGTCTAAATGGCTCTCTGTTGAATGCCATCAACTTCTTTACATTTCTCCTTACTTAGAGATAAGACACTCCTACTACTAAGTTTCTAACTAAAGCCTAGGATGGTGTTTCTAATATTATGTCTACCCCTCTAGATGCCCACCCCTCTGGTCAGCCTTTTCTGAATATCTACAACATGCTCAGCTGCTAACCAAAAGTTTGAAAGTTTAAGTCCATCCAAAAACACCTTAGAAGAAAGGCCGGGCAGTATACTTAAGAAAAAGGCCTTTGGAACACAGCTCTACTCTGATCTACAGGGGGTGGCCAAGAGCTGGCGTCAACTCAATGGCAACTGGTAAGCTATATGTGAGGCACACAAATAAGGCTTCTGTGAGATATTAGAGGAAGTAGTCATGGGCTTTTCAGGAAGAAGAGGGAGACAGTGCTGTAATGCCTGTGCCCAGATCACTAACTGAGTGTAAAACACTAGCATTGGTGCCACTGGAGGCCAGAGAAAGAGAACACCTTAAGCTTGGGCACATGGAAGACTTCATGAAGGCAGAGGAGACTGAATTGGACTTTGAAGGACACAGAATTTGGTTGGCCCTGAGAAGAAAAGATTAGGAAGTGAAATAGCATTTCAGACAGAGAGAACAGCCTAAGGAAAGCCCTGGAGAAAGTGAACAGAGGGCATGAATATGAGCTGGAAGTGTTTCCATATGAGAGGTTAGGGAGAGAAAGGAAAAAAAAATAGACAAGAGTAGACTGTGGTGGCCTCTCATACCAAGCATAACAACAAGCAACGCACTGCCATTGAGTCGTATCTGACTCATAGCCACCCCTCCTTGGGTTTCTGAGGTGATATCATTACAGAAGTATATTGCCCAACCTTCCTTCCCAGGAGTGGCTGCTGGGTTTGAACTGCCAGCCTTCTGGTTAGCAGTGAAATACCTTAGGCACTACAGCACCAGAGCAAAAGGAACCATTAAAGAATGCAGGTATTGTGTTTACTTCATATAACTCTTGTTTGATTTGTTGACTTGAAGACAACTTGTTTTTCACCATTCTGATCTTAAATCATTCTCAGCTGTTCTGGTGTCACTTTGTCCCCATCTAGGCTTGGCAATTGGTTTTGATTTGATTGCTTCAAGCCCCAATTTGATTTTTAAGTTGTTGTTTCTCTATTTCTGAGAAATCTGCCTTGCATTATCCACTCCTCCACTGTTCCAACCTAACCTTTGACAAGATTAGTTCAAGTTTGCCAATTCTACCTCAAAGCTCCTCACTTCTTGAACTGATCTAGTAGGTTTTTAATGCTCATCTCTCCATTCAGGAGAGTTGGGAAAGTAGGACACCTAGATACGAGACCCCATTCTGGTCTCAGTTTCCTCATTTTTATAAAGAGAGAAGAGATACCTATCTGACCTTTTGAGTCCTTTCCAGAGCTTACTCTATAAGCCAATAACCTCAACTAGTCATACCCCCTTCCCCCAATAGTTTCCATGAAATACTTTCAGCTTTCCTGGAAGAGTTTGCTTAGGAAGAATGGCCTGAAAATGGAGTTTGAAACAAATTGGATCTGCCAGGAAATCAACCAACTTTGAGTTATTTGTTTCCAACTGGGATGAGGAGAAAGGAAAAGATGAGAAGCCTGACAAGCTTCTCTACTTGCCAAAGAGCCTCTCCCCAGGAGATACTTTCAAAGACATAGGGAGAATGATGGATTAGAAAAAGCACAGAAATGATCCACAGGTGGCACCCAGCACCCCACTTCCTTCTTGAATCAGTCAAACTCTCTCCACCTCCTCCATCTGTCTTTATCATCAGACTGGCCCTACTTGATTCTGACTGTCCACCAAAGTAGGGATTTTCCTCTGGCCTGGGTCCCACTGGAGCCCTGGTTGGCTAGTTACCTTGCCAGTCTTGATTTACCCATCTCTGCAGGTGATGAGTTACATGTATGTCAGAATAGAGCTATGCTCCATAGGGTTTTCAATGGCTGATATTTCAGAAGTTTCTGGCAGGTACTAGAATTTAAAAAAGAGTTTATCCAGCAGGAAAACTCTAAGGAGTCTTGAAGATTTGAAAGGCAGAACAGACCCGGGGATACAGGTGGGGGTAAAAGAACCCTAGTGGCAAAGTGATTAAAGCACTCAGCTGCTAACCAAAAGGTTCACAGTTGCTCCATGGATGAAAGATGAGGCAGTCTGCTTCTGTAAATATTTCCAAAACCAAAAACCAAACTGACTGCAGTAGAGTGGGATATGACACACAACGCCCCCTCCTTAGGTTTCCCAGGCAGTGTCACTACAGAAGTAGATTGCCTAACCTTGCTTCTGAGGAGTGGCTAGTGGGTTTGAACTGCAGCCTCCTGGTTAACAGTCAAATGCTGTAGGCACTATGCTACCAGAGCTCCCATGTAAAGATTTACAGCCTTGGAAATCCTATGGGATAGTTCTACTCTGTCCTATAGGGTCAATATGAGTAGGAAATGACTTGATGGCAATGGGTCTGTTTTTTGTTTGATAAGAATTGTACCTTGTCTTACTACTTCTGTATTGCTCTTCTTATTATTATGTTGTGGCTGTTAGGTGTCATCAAGTCAGTTCCAACTCATAGTGACCTTATATACAACAGAAAACAACATTGCCCAGTCCTGCACCATCCTCAAATCTTTGTTATGCTTCAGCCCATTGTTGCAGCCACTCCATCTCATTGAGGGTCTTCTTTTTCATTGACCCTCTACTTCACCAATCATAATATCTTTCTCCAGAGACTGGTGCCTTCTGACAACATGACCAAAGTAGGTAAGATGAAGTCTGGCTATTCTCACTTCTCAGGAGCATTCTGGCTGCGCTTCCTCCAGGACGGATTTGTTCGTTCTTCTGGCAGTCCATGGTATTGTCAGTATTCTTTGCCAAGACCACAATTCAAAGGCATCAACTCTTCTACCACCTGAGATGTGCTCATATGCTTTCACATGCACATGAGACAATTGAAAATATCACTGCTTGGGTCAGGCTCACCTTAGTCTTCAAAGTGATATCTTGTCTCTTTATCACTTGAAAGTTGTCTTTTGCAGCAAATTATTATTGTTATGATAGTGCTTCAAGCAATTCTTTTTATTAATTCTTTGATAGCTCTGTAAAGTTAGGTGTTATGAATACCATTTTATAAATGAATAAACTAATGTTTGATTTTTATGTGTCTTATAGTGAGTGAACTTGACAATTCTAATACAACTTTCCTTGGATTGAAGGAAGAACACATGGTATTAAGACCCATAAAGTCTAAAGATAAATTAACTTGTAAAGATTTCTAAGTATAGTACTATAAGAAATAATGGGGAAAGCAATGTGCAGGTGGTTGTCCTGGACCTTTTAAACCCTGAAAGTCTGCACTACTTAACAATAACAGCATTGGGCTTCTCAGGGGGGATAGTTCTATTTTCAGCCCTGAGTATGCCTGCAAAAGTGGCTAGCTGAATGATATGCAAACTGAGAAAAGGACAGTAACCACAGGAAAGGACAGTAACCACAGGGTAGTGAAAAATGACAGCAGTCAGATAGGTGAAGAAGGGACCCAGCAGGGGGTGATCATTTCATCTGAATTGATGTCACTTACTTCTCACTCCCCAAAAGAGGGTATAAAAACACACTGGTGAAGTCTTCAGATGATGCCAACCTGTCACTAACACCAGGGGAAAGAACAGCCTTGGATGATAAGAGAGGACTCATAGGAATATGGGATATTCTCCTTTAACTTCTCTCTCTCTCTCTCTCTCTCTCTTTCTCTTTCTTTCTTTCTTTTAATACTGTAGATTCTCTTCTGTATCTAGGGAGTCATGAAGATTTGAAAGGAATTTAAGTGGTTTTTACTAGTAACTGGAACAGATTCCTATTTCCCTGCAAGCCTTGATTTTTTTATATGCTTGACCTAGAGCAGGTCAGTAAGTATTTGCTAACTTAGTAACCTACCACGTTACTTTTCCCATTGCACCATTTGCCTGGGAAGCACTCTCCTTACTTTTATTAGTATTGTGTTTATCCTTTAAGTCCAGCTCAAATTCTACTTTTTCCTTGAAGCCTTCCTATATTCACTGAACTCCATTTATGTCTATTGTGCAGTTGGCACTTCTCTATTTAAATAATTAACAACACTGGCAATGTAAGATGTCTTCTCCTTTAAGGGAAGAAACGATATTTCACAGTTATTTTTAATTATAGCTAGTATTTCTTGTAGTGCTTTAGACTTTCAAAGAACTCTTGTGCACATTGTCTTATCAGATTCACACGAGAATTCTGTGCCACAGTGAAGAGTATCAGTCTAAACTCCTTTGGTTGCAAGTGACAAAAGTCCAATTTAATGGTACATAGATAGAAGTGGAAATTTAGTGGAAGAATGCTACTAAATGCAATGGGGTAGCTCATAGAACCAATAGATGATTCCAGGGCAGATTTAGTGACCTATGGGATTAGAATGAGGGATTTGATGCCTCTAATAGGAGTCCTGGTGGTGCAATGGTTAAGCTATTAGCTACTAACCAAAAGGTCAGCCATTCAAACCCACCAACCACTCCACAAGAGAAAAGACCTGGAGATCTGCTTCCATAAAGGTTAAAAGAAAAAAACACAAAATCACTGCTGTCAAGTTGGTTCTGACTCATAATGATCCCTCCTTGGCTTCCTGGGGCTTTATCTCTATGGAAGTAGATTGCCCAGTCTTCCTTCAGAGGAGTGGCTGGTGAGTTTGAACAACCACCCTCTGGTTAGAAGTCAAATGCCTTAGGCTCTACACTACCAGAGCTCCCTAAGGGGAAGTTCTACTCTGCCATATACGGTCACTATGAGTCATAATCAACTCAAAACCACACAACAACAATAGTTCAAAAGTCTCTCTCTGCACAAAAGACATACACAAAGAAAACTATAAACACTACTACAAGAAACTACCAGGGATCTAAATAAATGGAAGAACCTGCCTTGTTCATGGATAGGAAGACTGAATATTGTAAAAATGTCAGTACTGCTCCAAACAATCTAAACATTTAACACAATCCCAATCCAGATACCATCAACATTTTTTAAGGACATGGAAAAACTAATTACTTACTTCATATGGAAAGGAAAAAGACCTTGGATAAGTGAAGCACTGCTGAAGAAGAAAAACAATGTGAGAGGGCTCACACTCCTGGATCTCAAAACCTACTATACAGCCACAGTAGTTAAAACAGTGTGATGTTGGTACAATGATAGACAGATAGACCAATGGAACAGAATTGAAAACCCAGAAATAGACCCATCCATCTATGGATAGCTGGTCTTTGACAAAGGACCAAAACCCATTAAATGGGGAAGAGGTATCCTCTTTAACAAATGGTGCTGACAAAATTGAATATCCACCTGCAGAAAAATGAAACATGACCATGCCTCACTCTATACACAAAAACAAACTCAAGTTGGATCAAAGACTTAAACATAGAACCCAAAGCTATAAAGCTCATCAAAGATAAAATAGGCGCAAATCTAGGGGCCCTAATTTATGGCATAAATAGACTATCAAGCATAACCCAGTATAACCCTGAATGCACAGGCAGTGGAAGAGAAGCTAGATGACTGGGACCTTTTAAAAATTAAATTCTTATGTGCATTGAAAGACTTCTCCAAAGGGTAAAAAGAGAACCTACAGATTGGGAGAAAATATTTGCCTATGATATATCTGACAGAGGACTTATCTACAATATTTATAGAAAACTTCAACACCTCAACACCAAAAAGACAAATAATCCAAAAATGGACAGGAACAGATACTTCACCAAAGATGATATTCTGGCAGGCAAAAAACACATGAGGAATTGATCATTATCATTAGCCATTAGAGTGATGCAAATCAAAACAAGAGTGAGATATCATCTCACCCCAGCAATAATAACAAAGTCAACAAGACAGAAAATAACAAATCCTGATGTGGTTGCAGAGAGATTGGAACTCTCATATGCTGCTGATGGGACTGCAAAATGGTACAACCATTGTGGAAAATGGTATGGCATTTCCTTAAAAATCTGAAAATGGAAATATCATTTGAACCAGAAATTCCATTACCAGGAATATATCCTAAAGAGGTGAGAGACAGGACACAAACAGACCTATGCACAGCCATGTTCATCACAGCACAATTCACTATAGCAATAAGAGGGAAACGACCTAAGTGCCCATCAACAGATGAATGGATAATCAAATTACGGTATATTCACACAATGGAATACTATGCTACATTAAAGAATAATGAAGAATATGCAAATCATCTCACAACGTGGATGAATCTGGAGGACATTATGCTGAGTGAAATAAGTCAATCTCAGAAGGACAAATATTGTATGAGCCCATTACTGTAAAAAGTCAAGGAAGGGTTCGTTTAGGGAAGGGAACTCACTTTGTAGATTACCAGGGATGGGAGGGAAGAGGGAGGAAAATTTTGGATGAGTTGGGGGCCACACGCTGAGTTGGGTAGGGGAAGTTGGGTATGGAGAGAGTCTGTGACCAGCATGATAACATTGGGGAAAGGGAGGACACCAAAATGTGCACATAAGATATAGATGACAGAGGCTAATACCAGTATATGCACAATACTGCATTACCACTAGCATCAAACACCAAGCTACAGATAAATGTATAGACAACTGAGAAGATCAGATGGAGGTTGGTGAACAGGAATGTACCCTAGACCAATGATAGATTTAGCTGAAGATAATTTTGCATAGATACTGTTGATACAAAATAACCACAAACATTACAGAAGCAACAGAAGACAGAGTTGGAGTAATCCCTAAGAGACAACAAAATGCCTTGGGAGTGAGAACCACCGGGCTGGCTAACTCAAGACCATAGTGTTGGGGTACACCAGGCTCAATTGGCACAATATGATACATAAAAATCTTGTTCCACAACCTACTTTGGTGAGTAGTGACTGGGATCTCAAAAGATTTCGAGCGGCCATCCAAGATCCAGCTGATGGTTTCCTCTTGTCTGAAGCAAAGAAGAGTAAAGAAAACCAAGGGCATTTGGAAACAATCAGTCCAAGGATATGATGGAACTCAGGACCAGAAGAACTAGATGGTGCCCAGCCAATGCCAACCACTTGAGAAGGGATCAAAACTGGAGATCCTAGATAGAGTGGGAAGAAAAACATGGAACAAAATTCAAAAACACAATAAAGACCAGAATTACTGGTCAGATAGAGTCTGGTAAGACCCCCAAGACTATGACTCTGGGTTACATTTCAGGCCTGGGATAAGACTCATTCCCAAAGACTGGCTCTCAGCCCAACAGTAGAAAGACTTACATGTAGAACACCCAACCCAGGGCAATGCACCCACTTACTCTATGGAGATACACCCCTTGGAGCAATCAGCCATGGAGCACCAGAGGGGCAGCATTCACATGGAGAGAAAGCTGGACAGACAAGAGTGCATAGATAAGAAGGGCACGGGTGGGGGGGGGTCACAGGGATGGGAGGGGAGGAGAGTGGGTTAGGGTTGGGGATGGTAATGGGGAGTGAAACCAAATGTACATGAACTGTTGAATGTAAAACAAATTCTGCTCTCTAAATTTGCACACAAAGCACAATTTCTTAAATAAAAAAAAAAAGTCTCTTGCTCTCTCCCTCTCTCTCTCTCTAGATCTCTCTCTCTCTCTCTCCTCCCACATAGATACATGAAGGGATATTCCCTTCTCAAGTCAAAAATGGACTTAGGATCAGACTTGGAGCATCTGTCAATCATAAAGCTTGTGATTGGCAGCCTCAAGAGAATCACAAAAGTTTGAATGAAGAAGGAATACTTTGTTAAAGAAAGGCAAATTCCGCCTGCATCAGAGGGGAAAAAAAAAGAAGGGGGCAGAGCGTACAAAAAAACAAGTCTCTGCTATAACAGGCTAGAAATGTTATTATCCTCTGAAAACTACTCAGAAGCTGAGGCTCAAAAAGACTACACAGCTACCCTTTAGTAGATCTGAGATGAAAAATCAAATTTTCTGAGAGTTCTCTCCCTTATAATATTCTGTTTTAGTAGCTGACATAGGACCTTGCTTATAATAAAATATTCAACAAAAATTAGTCAATAGAAAATTTATTAAAACCTGTTCTCACCCTATGATTCCTTTCCATATTAGAGTACTTAGGTCTGTAAGGGGAAGGGGTGGAATCACAGTAAGAAAATCAGGCTACCACTCAGTAATTATGAAGAAATAAAATTTGAGAAGTGTTAAGATAGCACTTGTCAGAAGAACAACACCAAACCAAAATAACCAAATTCACTGCTATTAAGTCTATTCCAACTCACAGACACCCTATAGGATAGAGTAGAACTGCCCCATAGTGTTTCCAAGGCTATGGATCTTTACAGAAGCAGATTGCCACATCTTTCTCCCACAGAGTGGCTGGACTGGCTGGTGGGTTAGACATTTTGGTTAGCAACCAAGCTACTACTGTTCCACCAGGGTTACCTAACAATTATCAATTGCTTACCATATGCCAGGAACCATTCTAAGAGATCTGTATGTGTCAACTGAATTACTCCTCACAATGACTCCATGGGGAAGATATGACAATCCCCATTATATGAAGGGGGCTTAGAGAGACTAAGCTATGCCTGAGACCACACAGAGAGTCAGAGACTCTCACTGGTCATTCCCACTGTTGGACATTTCCCAAGGTACTTGAGACTCTCCTTTCTTGACCTGAATTTTCACTGTACTTACTCCTAGTCACCTTTAGATGTGGCTCCGACTCACAGCGACCCCTCCTTGCATTCCCAAAGTGATATCACTGCATAAATAGATTGCCCAACCTTCCTTCTGAGGAGTGGCTAGTGGATTTGAACCAGCAGACTTCTGGTTAGCAGTCAAATGCCTTAGGCACTATGCCACCAGAACTCCTTTAGATGTAGAGGATATTGAAAGAAATTTTTTGGATGAGATAAGTGATCGATATATTAAGGGTATATTGAATATAAGTACACTCTCTCTGCCTGGAACATCCTTCTTGAATCTGTCTGTCAAAACCCACTCACTTTAAGATCTACTTAAATATCATCTTCACTGTGTAGCTTTGTTTGATTCACCCAAGAAATAGACCATTCCCTCCCATACTACTGACCATGTCCTTCTAATATGAATTTGTACTCTTCTTATTTGTCCTACATTGACATGAGGACCTTCAGGGAAGGAGCTAATACTCCCATGTTTTATTAGTGTTTGTGTCTCCAGTGTCCAGCATATAGCCTGGTACATAGGAAGTACTCAATAAATGCTTGTTAAATGAGTTAATACATGAATGAAAGGTAGAACCCACACTAAAGTTATTCACTTGTTTGCTTGGAGGATTCATAAGTGGATTGCAAAGTATTTTGAATTCAATCTCTTGTTACATAGGAGTCTCTCAAGACTGAAAACCTAGGAAGGAAGCCAGAGATCTTGGAAGGGGATCAAAAAAAACAGTCCATGTAAGAATCATCCCCATCATCCCTGTCATTGTTATGTCTGAGTGGCCAAAGTAAAAAGAAAGAAAGAATAAATATAAGTTAAGCCACGTAACTACCACAATGCTATAATCAAATTATTTTGGTCACTGTCTCTTAGTCTTAACTGCAGGAGTACACATAGAAGATAAACGAAGATAACCTGACCTGTGTCAAATACACAAGAATTCTGGTGGGTGTATTTCTCCTCAGCTATGTGCACAAGTAACTCATTAGCTTCTCTGTGGGTGTGAACCTTATCATTTTTCCCCCTGACCTTTCCACTCAAACATCTGAAACCAGATGCTTCCCATGCCTGCACAATGCTATTCTACAAAACCTCTATAGAAGATGCGCAATAATAAGCTTCAACTATGAATATCCAGAAATGCAAAAAATTTACCATCTCTAGTAAATGTCAGAGGCTAGTGCACATTCTGGGAAACTGTAAACAGAAATAATAGAATCATAAAATTGTAGACATAGAAAACTCTTGGAACTAATCCCTCATTGAACTCATGGGAGAACATTACCAGGGAGGTTAAATGCCTTTCCAGGGTCACACAGCTAATCAGGGGTACTGGTGACATACCTCCTTATAAAATTCTATCCTTATGTTAGTAACAAGAGTTCCTTTTTTGATAATAATGATCCAGAATCATTGCATCCATTCAACATGAAAAAAAAAAAAACACAACCTCACTGACATCAAGGTGATTCCAACTCATAGCAACCCCTCCTTGGGTTTCTGAGGTATTATATCTACAGAAGTAGATTGCCTGGTCTTCCTTCTGGGAAGTGGCTGGTGGGTTTGAACTGCCAGCCTTCTGGTTAGCAGTCAAATGCCTTAAGCACTACACCACCAGACACCCGCAAAATAATCTTTAAAGTTGCCAGGCTTTCCAATAGGGGGCAAATTGGAAATGGTTTAGCCAAGTATGGGGTGAATTTTCATTTATGACACTCTTCAAGGTGCCATACTTCTGACCTCTTGAAGAACTTGGAGAACCAAAGGTATACTAGATACGAAGAATTTCAGGGTATTCAAGATGTAAAATCTTGAAAGAACAATCAAGTTGGTGGGTAAGAGAAGTTCCTGGATGGAGACAGGGAGATGTAGATTAGACAAGTGAGTCCAGTCTTTGAAAGAGTGTGGTGAACTCTTTCACCAGAGTTTGGTACCCAACCCTGAGGGAAGAATATTTTTACTCATTTAACATTATGCTCAACCTTGTAGAATGTTTTATCTGAAGACATGAGTAGAAATGATGTGTGTTATCTCCAGGAAGTAGCTTTAAGAGCCACTGTATAGTTTGTCATGTTCTCTTTGGCCTGACTTTGTGATCATGGAAGCCTGAGCTGGGTTTAGGTCCCATCAGCCAGATCTTGAGTAGCTACAATGAGCAGTCTTCCTGCCAGTCATGATGGACATGTAGTAAAGGCAAAATATATGGCTTACTATTTTAAGTTTCTGAGATGTAGGGTCACAGTTTAGCATGATTTAGTCTCTCTGGTCGGAAGCAGAGACTAGGCAAACGAAAGGTGAAGTTTATTAGTTCTGAGAAGCACACTCATGATTCCAGTTAGCTATGCACCTGTATTTTGTCTAGATGTATACTATTCATATCCTGAATTTACTGAGATAGGATTTTGTAAAGTCAATGCTGTGTCTCAAGCTGAGTGGTGGCTCATATTACGAAGGAGGGAGCAGAAAGAGCAATAAAATAAAGTTGTATCCCCTGCCCAGGCAAAGCTGTTTGACTTCAGAAACTAAAAGAAGACTAAGTCATGCAAGAGCCTACTCATCCCCATTTATATTTTGCTCTTGATGTTTCCTTCACGTTTTCACTTCCATTTCACACTCCAGTGGCCTGCTTACTTCATCTCCAGTGGTAATCTGATGGGCCTGGCAGGCAAGTCTCATCATTTGATTATATAGACATGAGAGTGTTTACATTCTTGTTTATGTGCACACATGTATACTCAAATATTCAGAAAGTACTTTCTAAATACAGAGAATAATACTATACACTCCCTGTGTGTAGATGTTCTATTCCTCTAAATGATCCAACCTCTACCCAGTAGCATTAACAGAGATTTAATACTCAATAGTAGATTCTTATTAGAGTCAGGGGGTCATGGTTACAGATGCTATCAATGGCCAAACCAGAGTGTTATCTGATATCACATGCCAATGTCCTGCAGGAAAAAGGTAAAGGCCTAAAAAAAAAGGTAAAAGACCTTATCACTTCATTCTGTACTTTCCTCCAAAGCAGATGCAGTAGGAATTTCTAAACTAAATATTTCAAAAATGGCTGAAAAAAAGTGCTAGCTGAATAATAAAATCCAGAAGCCAAAGCTGAAATTTACCTCCTAATGGATCCATTCTTATATTTTTATTCCCATCTTCACCTCTTTTATGTAGAGTCTTCCCATATATGAGAGTCACAGACAGTGTTGAAAGGTGCACTAGTGCAATTTCTTCATTTTATTGATAAAGAAACGGAAGCCCAGAGAAGTTAAGTGATAGGCCAACACCATAAGGCTGCTGCTTCCACAGGGTTCTAGGAGAAGTTTCAGTACCCAGAAATCCACTGGCTGGTTTGTGTATAAGGTGACCAGCCTTTGAAGCTGAATCTTGACTGGGATAAACTTGTTTCTTTCTCTCTGGCCTTTTCATCAGCCCTGTCACCATCACCCTTTCATTATCTGCCTGTTTACTTTGCTGTTTCACTAAATGCCCTTTGCCAGACTTGCAAAGGCTATTTTGGGTAGCTTCCTGCACACTGAAAATGTTTTGTTTAGGCTCTACCTTGTGTTCAGGGTGTCTGGGACCAGTTGAAGTTGATTGAATTTGAAAGAGAAAAGAGGCAGACATCAGATGGCTGTAAATCTGGCTTCTTATCTTTCCTTCCTCGCCAATCTCTTACTGTCTCTCTTTTTCCCTCTCTTCCACCTCCTTACAGTTACAAATCACTATCCAAAAAACCAAACCCATTGCCACCGAATCAATTCTAACTCATAGTGACCCCCATTGGGTTTCCAAGGCAGTAAATCTTTACAGAAGTAGATTGCTCCATCTTACTTCCCAGGAGCAGCTGGTGAGTTAGAACCACCAACATTCTGCTTAAAAGTCAAATGCATTAGGCACTGTACCACCAGAGCTGCCTGGAACTCTATAAGTCATTGAAAATAATTCTGGAAGCAAAATTAGCAAGAAGGTTATGAACCATGGAAATGAAGCTCACACCCTAGAGTCACCACTATATCAGAGTTCCATCCATTACTGCAGCCTTAAATCAGAAAGCCCTTAGGAAACATGTTTGTCAACCACAAATTATAATATAGCTCTAAAACCTTTTCTGTAATAAGTAACTTTCCATGAAAACAATGCTTCTCAGTCATCCAAGACATAGCTGAAACATGACTTAGAATGCAGCTGGTTTTACATACATTTTTCGGGGAAATAAGACTTCAAATTCCCTAAACATGATGCACTTTTTATCTTGCACAGCTTGGCTTCTCAGTAGAAAACCTATCTTAGGGGATGAAGCTTATTCCCAGTGGAGGTTTTATGACTTTACCCTCCAGAAGGCTAAGGGTTGATTTATGAACTGCTCAAAAGTCTTAGAAGGGTCTTTGGACATAGTATAAGAAACAACCATTATCTGCTTCTGGAAGTAAGACAAGATGCATTTGGGTTCAAACTGGAACTGAAAATTTAGATCAAATATTACAAAGTCTACTGGTTCTCTTACAGCAAGTATACACTGAAATGAATCAACTCTAGTGGAAGATTTTAGAAAAGTCTTCCTATGCTACACACACTTAAGAGATCTTTAGTCTGAACTAATTTAGATAGAGTCCTGACTAGAAGCAAGGATATGCATTAGATAGCCTGTACCATAAGTCCCCACCAGTCTGAACCCTGATCCCAGACTAAAAAGAGATCAAGACTCCATGAAAGAAAAGAATATCTCACTGAAGTAGAACCAAAAAATCAGTCTTCATCCAGTCAACAAGAAGCTTCTCCCTAAGTAAACCCAAAACTATTCAGAGAATGTGGATTTTTTTACTCAAAATAGGCTTCAAGAAGCAGATGACAAGGGTTCCCCTCTTTGTAGTTTGGTGTTTTTCAGGGACTGAGTCTAAGAGAATTTGGATTCAGTTAAGTTACAGCTAACTCTGAAAAATAAAGTTAGAAAATATATTTTCATTCATTCAACAATCACTTATTCAGCATACTGTGAGCCAAAACAAAAGAAATCAAGCTCACTATCATCAAGTCAATTCAGACTCATAGTGACCCTATAGGCCAGAGCAGAATTGCCCCAGTATTTCTAAGCCTGTAAATCTTTATAGAAGCAGACTGCCTCATCCTTCTCCCATGGAAATGTTGGGGGGTTCAAATCACCAACCTTTTGGTTAGCAGCCAAATGCCTTAACCATTGTGCCACCAGAACTCTTTCATTATGAACCAAGTACTTGGAATTGAGTGACACACAGACATGGTTCCTTTCCACTCATTTTGTTATTGTTGTTGGTATGTGCCGTCAGTTGGACCCAACTCATAGCAACCCCTCCTTGAGTTTCCCAGGCAGTATCACTATGGAAGTAGACTGCCAACCTTCCTTCCAAGGAGTGGCTGGTGGGTTTGAACTGCCAGTCTTTCAATTAGCAGTCAAGCACCTTAGATGCTACACTACCAGAGCTCCTATGCATTTTAGAGCTCTTTAATTATGTGATGAGTGTTACAAAAATGGAAAAACTCCAAACAAAATTCACTGACTCATTCTGACTCATAGTGACTCTCATTGTGTTTCTGAAGCTGTAAATCTTTACAGAAGTAGATTGCCCCATCTTTCTTCTGCAGAGCAGCTAGTGGGTTTGAACAGCTGACCTTCTAGTCAGCAGCCAAATGCCTTATCTGCTATGCCACCAGAAACTCCCAGTAAACTCACTGCCATCAAGTCAATTCCAACTCGTAGCAACCCCCTTTGGGTTTCTGAGACAGTAAATCTTTACAGAAATACATTGCCCAATCTTCTTTCTGTAGAATTGCTGGTGGGTTTGAACCACAACCTTCCTTCTGTGGAGTGCCTGGTGGATTTAAACCACCAACCTCAGGTAAGCAGTCAAATGCCTTAGGCACTATACCACCAGACCAGAGCTCCTTACAAAAAGAAAAGTGTGCTGTTATTGAAGTGCCTAAAAGAGAGTCATAAACTGATCTAAAGAGTTGGGGAGGGTCTGCCTAGAGAAATTACTTTGGGAGATATTTTTTTTTTTTTTTTTTAGATTGAGACCTGAAGGATAGCAAAGAATTAGGTGGCAAAAAAGGTAATTAACTGGGTGTAAAGATGTCTTAAGTTCAGAAAACATTATGTTAATGGACTAGAAGACCTCTGGTGGCATAGTGCCTAAGGTACTTGACTGCTAACCAGAAGGCTGGCGGTTCAAACCCACCAGCTACTCTTCGGAAGGAAGGTTGGGCAATCTACTTCCATAGAGATATTGCCTCGGAAACCCAAGCAGGGGTCGCTTTGAGTCAGGTCCGACTTGACAACACATAACAACAACAACAACAAAGGACTAGAGGTGAGAGAACAGAACATATTATAGGGACTGGAAAGACTAGAGTGAAGAAAATGAGGAGGAAGCTGGTTTAAATTAAAATTAAAATGGAGAGAACCTAAACTGATGAAGAAGTCCCCTGATGATTTTGCTAAGGAATTTAGACTTTAATTAAAAAAAAAAAAAAATGATAAGCCATTGACAGATCTTAAATAGGGAAGGAAGAATCATTAACAACCTGAGATATGCAGATGATACAACTTTGCTTGCTGAAAGTGAGGATGACTTAAGGCACCTACTGATGAAGGTTGAAGAATACAGTCTGCAGTATGGATTACGTCTCAATATAAAGAAAACAAAAATCCTCACAACTGGACCAATGAGCAGCATCACAATAAATGGAGAGAAGATTGAGGTTGTCAAAGAATTCACGTTGCTTGGTTCTACAATCGATGCCAACAGAAGCAGCAGTCAGGTCATTAGACGACGTGTAGCATTGGGAAAGTCAACTGCGAAGGAACTCTTTCAAGTGCTGAGGAGCAAGGATATCTCCTTGAGGACTAAGGTGCACCTGACACAAGCCATGATATTTCCAACTGCCTCGTATGCATGTGAGAGCTGGACAATGAATAAGGAAGACCGAAGAAGAGTTGATGCTTTTGAGTTGTGGTGCTGGCTGGCGAAGAATGCTGAAAGTACCATGGACTACTAAAAGAACTAACAGATCTGTCCTGGAGGAAGTGCAGCCAGAATGCTCCTTAGAAGCAAGAATGGCCAGACGTCATCTCACCTATTTTGGTCATGTTGTAAGAAGGGACCATTCCCTGGAGAAGGATGTCATGCTTGGTAGGTGGAGGGTCGACAAAAGAAGGGGAGGCCTTCAACGAGATGGATTGATACGGTGGCTGCGATGATGGGCTCAAGTATGGCAGGGATTGTGGGGCTGGCGCGGGATTGGGCAGTGTTTCGTTCTGCTGTGCATGGGGTCGCTATGAGTCGGAAACAACTCGATGGCACTTAACAACAACAACAACAACAAATAGGGAAGTAACAAGACTAAGGGCAGCTTTTGCACAAGTGAAAAGCTAGACAGGCAGGAATGCACAGGTAAGAAGGACATAGGAAAGGGGTAACCACAGGGAGGAGGTGGGAGGAGAACTGTTACATTGTGGGTATGGAACTGGTGTGGTGAAACAAAATATGTATGAACTATTGAGTGTAAAATGAATCTGCTTTGTAAAAATGCACCCAAATGACAATTTAAAAAAAAATTAAATGTGTGTTTTCAAAAACATCTTCTTCATAGTATGGAAAATGGCTATCAGGGGGCTAGAATGGTGCAGGTTTCATAATTATGTTAAGACTGAACCCAGAGAAGATGGTTTAAACATGCACCCTCAAGGGTACCTTTACTATCACTCTGTAAAGTATGACTTTTCATTTACAACAAATGACAATTTTTTTAAAAGTCATTTCACTCATTTTCAGTTTCAAGTTTTCTTGTGCACATACAAAAAATAAAACAACAGTAATAAGTATTGGTTCCATCAGAAGAACTTTGCGAACTACAAAATGATGATAATTTTATATTAGTGGCATGGCATTCTTCAAATAGAACATTGGTTAATTCCAGTAATGGGGTAATTTTCCATCCAATTCATCAAAATTCATTCAACCAAAGGTGAAATATCTGACATTATTGTGAAAGCTATTGTAAACCCAATTTAAAATTTCAACCCTAAAGAAACAAATAATTTAAGGTGATAATATGCATGCAAATTTTATTGGAACAAAGCATCATGGTAAAACAATTTTCTTAGTAAAATAAAAGCCTAAGGAAGAGAAATGCAATTGTAATTCATTATGGTACTCACATACCTCATAGTTGTGTCCAAGCCAAGCTGCAATATTAAATATACGAATGTTTGTGTATGCCTGCAGTCAGAGTAACAAAACTACAGAATATTTTTGTGAAAAAAAAAAGTGAATTCAAAAAACTAAGTAAGCAAAGTAGTATGCAATTATACTGTCACTTGATGGTAGTGGGTTTGGTTTTGGGAACATGAGTCAGATTTCATAAATGTTTGAGCCTTTGAAACACTACTTTCTAATGCTTGGTCAAGTGGAGGGTCAGTGAAAAACGGAAAGACTCTCAACGAGATGGACGAAGAGTGGCTGCAACGATGGGCTTGGGTGTAGCAAGGACTGTGAGGCAGCTGCAGAACTGGGCAGTGTTTTGTTCAGTTGTACACAGGGTCACTATGAGTCAGAGCCGACTCAACGGCACCTAACAACAACAACAAACTGTAAAAGAATAAATTCCTGGTGATTAAAGCAAAAAAAAAAAAAAAAACTGCTTTCTAAATGCAATGATATTAATTTTTTGTAGCTGATACTCCTACATTTTTATTCCATTGTGTTCAAAGTTGTTTGAAAATTTTTAACAAAAATATTCGATGTGGAATGCCAAAAACCAAAGAAAAGAAAGCGTTATTTTAAAGGTTTATCGAATAAAGCTTGTCAATAAAGATTCATCATTCTTCCAAAGGAAGAGATGAACTTAGTAAATTCAGTAATGACACCTCAAACAATGTAGAAATTCTACAGTTAAAATTCTATAGTTTTTTTTGTAATATTTGAATTCATCGAAAGACATTTAACACTGTTCCTATTTCTATATGAATAAATTTATAATTAATACTGAAATGGAATGAAAGTGAAAAGGCCTAAAATTGTGCAGCATCTAAATTTGTTTGGTGCCTGTCTCAGTGACCACTGGACTTAGGTTTTAAAATATACTTGAAGACAAGTTGAGACCTTGATCCCTGAGAGGTGGAGAAATTGTAATTGAGACATTCCCTTCAATAAGCCAGAATCCCCAAGACTGATACTCTCAGTGAAAGGGCACACAAGATAACTAATCAGGCTTTGCCTGAATTTTGAATGACAAAGTCTCCACCGGAAAATTCAGAACCTCAGTTTGAATAA
>NW_006921655.1:3857883-3864896 GCF_000298275.1 Orycteropus afer afer
GCATAGTGCCTAAGGCACTTGACTGCTAACCAGAAGGCTGGCAGTTCAAACCCACCAGCCACTCCTCGGAAGGAAGGTTGGGCAATCTATTTCCGTAGTAATACTTCCTCAGAAATCCAAGGAGGGCTCGCTATGAGTTGCATCTGACTCAATGGCACATAACAACAACATGCAGGGTTCAAGTGTACGGGAAGCTAAAGACTATCCCTAAGGCTTCTCCTTATATACAAGAAGCAGACCACGTCCCTAAGGCAGCTACTCAGCTGCTTACAGTAGATTCCACCATGGAGTTGATTACCAGTCTCATCACCGGCAATACTATATCCAGCTGGCAGCCACTCAACCATGCTTAGCCAAGTTGACACCCAAATTTAACTACCACACTACTCAAAGAAGTAAACACAAAAATTCTTCCCTGATTAGAAATACTTTTTGTGCACAAAACTTCTCTAGGAACACATTCCTAATTTAAACTCAAAGAATTTATTTTAAAAATTAAAATATATAACAATCCAATTTAAAAAATGGGCAGAAGACATGAATAGACACTTCACCAAAGAAGTTATTCAGGCAGCCAGCAAATACATGAAAAAATGCTCATGATTATTAGTCATCATAGAGATGCAAATCAAAGCAACAATGAGATACTATCTCACCCCAGCACTAATGGCAAAGTTCAACAAGACAGAATATAACAAATGCTGGTGAGGATGCAAGAGATTGGGACTCTTATATACTGCTGGTGGGACTGTCAAATGACACAACCACTGTGGAAAGTAGTATAGTTATTCCTTAAAAAGCTAGAATTAGAAATACCATTTGACCCAGCAATCCCATTTACCAAACCAAACCAAACTCACTGCCATGGAGTCAGTTCTGACTCATAGCAACCTCTCCTTGGATTTCTAAGGTGATATCACTATGGAAGTAGATTGCCCAACCTTCCTTCCCAGGAGTGGCTGCTAGGTTTGAACTGCCAGCCTTCTGGTTAGCAGTCAAATGCCTTAGGGACTATGCCACTAGAGCTCCTAGCAATCCCATTATTAGGCAATCCCATTACTAGATATATATCCTAAATAAGTGAGAGCCAGGATAAGAACAGATACATGCACACCTATGTTTATCGCAGCACTATTTACAATACCAAAAAGATGCAAACAACCTACATGCCCATCAACAGAAGAAAGGATAATCAACACACACAATGGAATACTATGCAACACTAAAGAATAAATGTAGAACCTGCAAAACACCACATAATGTGGATGAACTTGGAGGACATTATGCTGAGTGAAATAATCACAGGACAAATACAGTATTAGCTCATTATTGTAAAAAGTCAAGGAAAGGTTTACATATGGAAGGAAACTTTGTTGGTTACTAGGATGGGAGAGAAGGGGAGGGAACACTGCAAAAAAAAATGCATTGATCCATGTAACTTCAGTTCTGTGTATTTCACTGTATATAAATTATATTTCAATAAAATGTATTAAAAAATAAAGAAAAGAAAAATTAAAATATATGTGTGTGTACATATATATACACACATATATGTTATATATCACAATCAAAAAAATAGAAATGCATGAGACAACAATCCCCCATGAATGAGATTCACAGACAAATCAAAAGAAAGTTGATTTAAACACCAAAAGTTTAGATTAAATGGTTCAGCAATATGGAAAAAAAAAACACATAGAAGAAAAAATTGGAACCTATTATAGGCAG
Source organism: Orycteropus afer afer (assembly GCF_000298275.1). Taxonomy (NCBI): domain Eukaryota; kingdom Metazoa; phylum Chordata; class Mammalia; order Tubulidentata; family Orycteropodidae; genus Orycteropus; species Orycteropus afer. The sequence goes on from NW_006921655.1 coordinate 3,859,612, forward strand.
CCTCTGAAATGGCCTCCAATAATTCTCACTTCCTGGTATTCTTGCCTTTGTGTAGTCTCCTCCCCTTGAGCATGGTCTGAACCTAATGATTTGCTTCCATGAATATGGCAAAATCAATAGAATGTCACTGCTAAGATTAGGTTACAAAAGACTCTGGCTTCTTTCCCGCACAACTTTTCTCTCTCACTGGCTCAGTATGGTAGAAGCCAGCTACCATGTTTTGAGCAGCACTGTGGAGATCCCCATGTAGCAAGGAATTAAGGGTGCCCCCCAGACAATAGATAGGAAGGAGCTGATGAGGTATCAGTCCAACAACCTGAGTAACTGAATCCTGTTGGCATCCATGTTTGTGAGATTGGAAGCAGATTCTCTCCAGCCAAGTCTTCAGATGAGACCAGAGCCCAAGTCAATACTTCACTGCAGGCTTGTGAGAGATGTTAAGGCAAAAGATCCAGTTAAGCCACACCCAGATTCCTGACCACAGAAACTGTTGTTTTTCTCTGTTGCTAAATTTTGGGGTAATCTGTTACACAGCAATAGATAAGTAATGCTAATTAGACGACACTCTGGAAACAGAAGATGGGACACAACTGAAGAGAAAATTTGTGAAATATTAGTTCTCAGAAAATTAGAATAAGATTCAAAACAACAGAGGTTAAAAAATGTGCAAGAATTGCTTTAAAATGTAATATAGAAAATGACAAAATCCAATAAATGCCTTTTTTGGAGTTGAAGCTGAGAAACTGATAAAACTGCATGATTAGCAATTTCAGAAAAATAATGACTGAGAATTTTCCAGAACTGATGTGAGGCATAAGTCTTCAGTTTTGAGAAAGTCCATGAGTCATGAGCAAGACAAAGTTTTATTTTAACTTTATCTACTGTTATAAGACACCTTACAGTTAAACTCTAAGACACTTAAGACAAAAATAAACATTAGACGCAAACATGGAGAAAAATGGATGACAGAAGAGACTCTGAAACTTGCCCTTGAGCAGAGAGAAGCTAAAGCAAATAGAAGAAATGGCAAGATAAAAGAATTGAACCGAAGATTTCAAAGAGCAGCTCAAGAAGACAAAGCCAATTACTATAATGAAATGTGCAAAGACCTGGAGTAAGAAAACCAAAAGGGAAGAACATGCTCAGCATTTCTCAAGCTGAAAGAATTGAGGAAAAAAATTAAGCCTCAAGTTGCAATATTGAAAGATTCTAAGGGCAAAACATTGAATGATGCAGGAAACATCAAAAGAAGATGGAAGGAATACACAGAATCACTGTACCAAAAAGAACTGGTCAATCTTCATCCATTTCAGGAGGTGGCATATGATCTAGAACCAATGGTACTGAAGGAGGAAGTCAAAGCTGCAATGAAGGAATTGGCAAAGAACAAGGCTATGGGAATTGACAGAATACCCATTGAGATATTTCAACAAATGGATGCTGCACTGGAGGCACTCACTTGGTTATGCCAAGAGATTTGGAAGACAGCTACCTGGCTAACTGACTGGAAGAGATCCATATTTGTACCCATTCCAAAGAAAGGTGATCCCACAGAATGTGGAAATTATTAAACAATATCCTTAATATCACACGCAAGTAAGATCTTACTGAAAATAATTCAAAAACGGTTGCAGCAGTATATTGACAGAGAACTTTTAGAGGTGCAACCTGGATTCAGAACAGGACGTGGAACAAGGGATATCATAGCTGCTGTCAGATGGATCTTGGCTCAAGGCAAAGAATACCAGAAAGATGTTTACTTGTGTTTTATTGACTATGCAAAGGCATTTGATTGTGTGGATCATGACAAATTATGGATAACATTGAGAAGAATGGGAATTCCTGAACACTTGATTATACTCATGAGGAACCTGTACCTTGACCAGGAGGCTGTCATTTGAACGGAACAAGGGGACAGTGCACGGTTCAAGATCAGGAAGGGAGTGCATCAGGGTTGTATCTTTCCCCATATGTATTAAATCTATATGCTGAGCAAATAATCCAAGAAGCTAGACTATATGAAGAAAAACGTGGCATCAGGATTGGAGGAAGAATCATTAACAACCTGTGATACACTGATGATACAACTTTGCTTGCTGAAAGTGAGGATGACTTGAGGCACTTACTGAGGAAGATTGAGGAACACAGTCTGCAGTATGGATTGCATCTCTATATAAAGAAGACAAAAATCCTCACAACTGGACCAATAAGGAGCATCACAATAAATGGAGAAAAGATTGAAGTTGTCAAAGAATTCATGTTGCTTGGTTCTACAATTGAGGTCAATGGAAGCAGCAGTCAGGACATTAGACAACGTGTAGTACTGGGCAGGTCGGCTGTGAAGGAACTCTTTCAAGTGCTGAGGAGCAAGGATGTCTCCTTGAGGACTAAGGTGTGCCTGACACAGGCCATGATATTTCCAATCACCCTGTATGCATGTGAGAGCTGGACAATGAATAAGGAAGACAGAAGAAGAGTTGATGCTTTTGAGTTGTGAAGCTGGCGAAGAATGTTGAAGGTACCATGGACAGCCAAAAGAACTAACAGATCTGTCCTGGAGGAAGTGCACCCAAAATGCTCCTTGGAAGCGAGGATGGCCAGACTTCATCTCACCTATTTTGGTCATGTTGTCAGGGGGCACCATTCCCTGGAGAAGGATGTCATGCTTGGTAAGGTGGAGGGTCAACGAAGGAGGGGAAGGCCTTTGACGAGATGGATTGACACGGTGGCTGTGACAATGGACTCAAGTATAGCAAGGATCATGGAGCTGGCACAGGATCAGGCAGTGTTTTGTTCTGCTGTGTATGGGGTCACTATGAGTCAAAAACGACTCAACGGCACCTAACAACAACAAAAACAAGAAGCAAACATGGAAGACAGACAAATTTCCAAAGGAATAACTATGAAACTGACATCAGACATTCTCAAGAGCAGCGATATTCACAATACTGAGAGAAGGTAACTGTTTGAAATTCCATACTTGGCAAAACATTTAAGATCAAGGCCAAAAAAATGGTATTTTCAAATAAAGGCAGAGAATTTACCACACATACCCTCACTGAAAGTCACTGAAGAATGTATTTCAAGAAGGAAATTGAACCTAGAAGTAAGGATAAACAAATAAACAAGTGAACTTGCAGTAAATATAAATATACATTAGCTGTAAGAAACAATAAGTATGATGATGACATTTATGGGTGAAAATAAAAAGGAAGAATTAAATATTTTACTGTCAAGGATTTGGGTAAAGAGTTCTCCAATGCACTGCTGATAGAAATAGGAAGAATTGTTACAGCCTTTTTGGCAGCATCCCTTAAAATTGAAAATATTACCTATACCTCAAAAAGCCCTAGTGAAAATATTTTTACAGGCAAGTTTTACCAAACTTTCAAATAACATAGACTTCCTACCTTATGCAAAGCACTCCAGAGAACAGAAAAAGGTAAAAATATCCCCAATTTGTTTTATGAGGCCAAAAAACCTTGATAGCAAAACCAGACAAGGACAATAGAAGAAAAGAAACTTGTGTACAAATCTCACATTTGAATACAGATGCAAATGAATTAGTAAAAATTCTAAGTAAAATATCTGCTTCCCATTTCTTTTGCTACAATTCATGAGAAACCCTTAGGTTTCTATGCCAGCCATGAAGATGGTGATACGATTTTAGGCCCAACTCAGAGATTGAGGGAGTGTTATACAAACCCTAGGACCTCTGGGACTCAATTTCAAAGGTGGCCTGAAAATTAAGGACGTGCTGCTGGGAGGCGCAGTGCATGAGCACCAGCCATGATAGCCATAGATACTGCTTTCAAGCAGAATTGAAGATGTATCAGGTAGGTAGGGAACCCCTCATTATTGCTTACTTCGATGGCCTCAAAATACAATGGGTATCTCAGTGCTGCCTTCCCATAGAAGTTGCCCAGATTTGAAAGTTTCCATACTTAAAACAAATGATGCATTTAGGCTGATACTCAATTAGAAATGATGTCATGCCTTCCATCTTTCTTTCCATCCTTTTGCAAGACCTCACCATCTCATCTACCTACCTACGTGCATCTGTACTCTTTCTATGCTATGCCTTTTGCTATAGGAGATGAAGTCTCCACGATTCTATGAAAGACAGGCTGTCTACTTGTGTACTAGATCTACCATTTCCTCTAACCTACTCAAGGTCAGCACTTCCACACTTCCCTCATGTCTCTCTTCTGTCATCACTTTTTTCTTCTCTACTGGATCTTGCCTATCAGCCGTCAACTATGCTTCCATTTACTGCTTCCTTAAAAAAAAAGAAAAAAACTTTCCTCATCCTACCTTTCTCTCTAACTACTACAGTTTTTCTCTATTTCTCTAAAAACAAAATAACCTCAGAAGAATATTTGCTGACTATAATTTCTCTTCTTCCATTCTTTCTTTAATGCACTCTAATCAGTCATTCCCATTACTCCATCTAAAACTGCCCTTATTAATATCACTAATTGCATACCTATTGCTAAAAACAGTGGTCAGTTCTTAGATCTCATCCTACCTGACCTCTCAAAAGCATTGACATAGTTGATCACATGCCCCTCTTTGAAGCATTCTCTTTACTTGTCTTCCAGGACACACCATTCTCTTGGTTGTCCTCCTACCACAAGGTCTAATCCCTCTCGGAATCTTTTGCCAGTTTCTTTTTATCTCCCCCTTTAAATGTTAGATTTCCTTAGGGTCCAGTCTCTAGACTTCTTTTCTCTTCTATGTGTAAATATTCTCTTAAAGACTACATCCAGACTCATGTCTGCAAAAAATGGTAACTCCTTAATTTCTAACTCTCACCCAGATAATAATGATGATGATAACTAAAAAGATATCTGAAGTCAATAACAGCAAAATATTATCATCTCTCTAATTTGGTTGGTGTACATGTAAGCCTATTACATTATTTTCTATACTTAAAATAGATCCTGGGTAAAATTTTAAAGTTAATATTAGTATATTCTCAGTCACCTGAGAATTGTATGTATATTGTCAATTATTCATTGCCCATGAGTAAGTTGTATTCATGACCATATTGGTGTTAGAGTTTATCAAATGCCTTTTCTGCATCAATTGATATGATCATGTGGCTCTTCTCCTTTATTTTGTTTATGTGGTGGATGACGTTGATTGTTTTTCTAATGTTGAACCATCCTTGTATACCTGATATGAATGCCACTTGGTCATAATGAATGATTTTCTTGATATGTTGTTGGAGTCTATTGGCTGGGATTTTGTTGAAGATTTTTGCATCTATATTCATGAGGGAT
>NW_006921655.1:3879898-3899084 GCF_000298275.1 Orycteropus afer afer
TTCTATATCCTTCCCTTCAAGGCTCAGGGATCTAGGATTATCTTCTGTGTCTGTGTTAATTGGTTTCCCTTTTCTTTGTTGAAGAGGATCTGTGCAGACTTTCTGCCTATTGCGCCATCTTGGAATCCCTCTGCATGTCTTATTGATGGAAGGACAATTTAATTTGTTTGGAGTCCTTATCAGATCCCAGAGCTTCCAGAGAACAAGGAACAGCCTGCCTCAGCAACTAAATTTCCTCTACTTCTTCCTCCCCAGTGACCTGCAGTCCCTGCCAGACTAGCATTCCACTTTATAGCCTAAGGTCTATTTTCCCTAGAACATTATCCAGATATCAGAAAACAATGCCCTGCTTCCCCAAAAACCTATAAGATGAGATATTTAGATACTTGCTGTTGTTCCTCCCTATACTAACTTCTTAGTTTTGCTCATATTTACTCATTAAACAATTCTTCATAAACAATTATTTATTGACACTTACTTGGTTTTGGGAGCTCTGGTGGCATAGTGCCTAAACCCACCAGCCACTCCTTGGAAGGAAGATTGGGCAATCTACTTCTGTACTGATATCACCTCGGAAATCCAAGGAGGGGTCACTATGAGTTAGATTGACTTGATTGCAGTGAGTTTGCATTTGAGTTTATTTGGTTTCACTATATACCTGGAGCTCTAGTAGCATAGTGCCTAAGGCACTTGACTGCTAACCAGAAGGCTGGCAGTTCAAACCCACCAGCCACTTCTCGGAAGGACGGTTGGGCAATCTACTTCCGTAGTGATACTGCCTCGGCAACCCAAGAAGGGGTCGCCATGAGTCAGGCCGACTCAATGGCACATAACAACAACATATACCATGTGCAGTGGTAATGGAGTACCAGAAGCCTTCAGTTTCTCCTGTTTCTTTCCTTTCTCTGGCAGTTGTTTATAAACCTTGTTGTTGTTATTGTTATGTGCCGTCAAGTTGGCCCCAACTCATAGCAACCCCTCCTTGGGTTTCCAAGGCAGTATCACTACAGAAGTAGGATTGTCCAACCTTCCTTCTGAGGAGTGGTTGGTGGGTTTGAACCGCCAGCCTTCTGGTTAGCAGTCAAGTGCCTTAGGCACTATGCTTCTGGCTGCAGATCTCAGCTTCCCCGTATAGTGGCCTTCACTTTTGCCGTCTTGCCAACATGCCTGGCCATGACTTACCTTCCACTCTCATGAAGGACCCTCTCACTAACAAGATACACTTCTTAGCTCCCCAAAAGAAAGATATTATTCTCATTTTTCTTAAATGACTCAAGTGTATCAAATGCTTTATTAAATTCTCTAAAGTGTCTTCCTGCACCTACTTAAAAAATAAAATAAAAGTTATGATAATTTCCTGAGTCCCTAATAGGGGAATATTTTGAGTGGTACTAAACAATTTCATATCCAAAAGAATCCTCTCAAGTAGTCCATATATGAGTCTTTTGACTAAACAGAAGAAGGGCCATTCTATCACTTTGATGTGACTCATTTACCTACCTAATTGGGCCAGTGCCCAGAGAGCTAAGAGTATTTTATCTAAAAATTTCTGTCCCAGGACCTACTAGCACCTCCAAGAAGTCTGGTTACTTCCTTAGAAGATGCTCCTAACGCTTTCATCACATTAGCATTAACGGTATCATTTGATAAACATTGTTATATATTTGCTAAACATTATATTGTTTTAAAGAGAAAAATATAAGCTATAACAAAGCTTATTTAAATTGTGTTTGCCCAGCATTCAAATAGCAATTCTTCTTTAATTTCTTTCACCCTTTTGAGCCTCAGAAAGTCTCACATTTAAACAAAACCCACAAGAACTCAATTTCTCTACCAATGGTGTGCTGAGATGCTGACTGCACTATCTGACACTGTCAGAGAGGGTGACCCCAAAATAACCCAGGATCCAAAATGGCAGTGGCATTGGATGGGCTGGTGTTGCAGGAGGAAGGGCCACAAAGGCAGTGGCATCACTAGGGTTGGTGTCACCTCCCCGCCATCACCTGCCAGTCAGGGTGTGGGCAAGAAGGCCATGGAGCCCGCCACTGGACAGAGAAGAAGTATCCACCTTGGCCAATGGGAGAGGGGAAGAGCTTCAGGGAGCCATTAGGGGTTGGGGCAGGAGGGACAGCTCCACCTATGGGGATGTTCACTGGTCACCCTTCCCATGGAGGGGTGGTGACCCATGAGTTACCACACTGGGACATCAACTTTAGCAATACCACTTTTTTCTACCAAACACAATCAATTAACCAATCCATGTAACCATCTGTAGAAAGTATCTAATGGGCAGTAGTGGACACTATTTGCATGGCAACTTGTTACTTCCCTTTGAGGGTTCAACATACTTTTTCTTGTTGCTTTTCATATACGTTGGAAATTATTTTTTTCCTGCTACAATAAATTAATAATGCTATCTCTAGTGATGTTTTAGGAGCTCTGGTATCATAGTGGCTAAAGCACTTGACTGCTAACCAGAAGGCTGGTGGTTCAAACCCACCAGCCACTCCTCGGAAGGAAGGTTAGGCAATCCTACTTCGTAGTGACACTGCCTCGGAAACCCAAGGAGGGGTCGCTATGAGTTGGGATTGACTCGACGGCACATAACAACAACAACAACAGTGATGTTTTATTCTTTAAAAACAAGGAGATGGGGGAGACAAGGATCATGTAGCCTCCAATTGACAATTTGAATATCTGAAGGTGGGTTTTACATAAAATTTCTGAATATTTCTCTACATTCCTAAATGCTACTTTTTCAACTAGAGAAGAAAGTTTCTCCTTCAATGCTTTCTTAGTTCATATCCCACCCAAAAGGGGAAAAATAGCATATGCATAGAGACACAGGACAAGAACTTTCTTACTCCAATAACTGGGTTCACAGGTCTCTCGCTGACTTTTCAAGCCCTCTGTCATCAGATTGGCTGCGGTTCTAGTGTATTTTGGCCCATTTCACTGGCTTCAGCTCAGTTCATGCTGACACATCTGGTGGGGGCTGAATTCAATATTGGGGGAGACAATTTACGAGCACTTATTATCGTACACCACCCACATGCAATTAAACCTGAAAAGAAACTATGGATATCCTCTGCTGCAATGTGAAAATCTCCATTCTCCCAGACCTCACTTTTTCCAGATTACCTTTTCCAAGGCATGAGTGCTCACCAAATGGTGCCAAGGAACGGGAAGCCATTTTTCACAGCCTGAAGCATTCCTTTGATTTCAGCTCTACTGTGAGTAAGAGTTTTCCCCTATGGTTCTTTCCACCCCCACCCCATGTAACAGTGAGTTTTCATACCAAACTACAAAGACCTGAGAAACCCTGACCACACACCAGTCCCCCAACAATGAGAAGGCACAACTGTGAGTGTCGGAATGTGCATTTTAAAATTTGACCTTGAACTATAAAAACAGTATGAGAAGGAAATGCCACAGCAGAGACCTACCGGGAATGAGCTGTATCTGGAATAAATGACTTCGCTTTCCATTCTCTGCTCTGTTGATTTAGATTTCTTCCATTTTCCATTTTATAAAATGGGTCTGTTGACACACTACCTCTCTGTCCATCAACAGGACTCCCAGTAGAGTGATGGTAGCAGCATGATGGGCCGGGGTTGATTGGCAGATGTCAGGACATTAATCTAGGAAGTGGAGGAGGGGAGCTGGGGTTACAAAAGGAAAAGGCATGGGCCACATGAAAAGATAAAGGAATGTAATGGAAAGTCTCAGAGGAAGGGAGCTGTGTTGAACAGAGGCTGAAGGAAGTTGAGCAAGGGCTGAGATGTGGAAGGCTAAGGAGCTCTGTGGTCTCAACAGAACTTGCCTCAGCAGAGGCATCTAAAGCAGTGGAGCAAGAGATATGGGCTTTTTCCTTAAAAGATCATGGGGCAGAATTATGTAGCAATACACAGACTGGTAATCTTATAGTTTCAGATATTAGATCTGAAACTGAGAGGTATCTAAAGCAAGCCTATTGCTATTGAGTTGATTCTGACACATAGAGATCTTTTAGGACAAAATAGAACTGCCCCACAGGGTTTCCAAGGCTATGATCTTTATGAAAGCAGACTGCCACATCTTTCTCTTGTGGAGCAGCTAACGTGTTCAAATGGCCAACTTTGAGGTTAACCACTGGGCCACCAGAGCTACTTGAAAGGAACCTAACAAACCTTAATTGAATATTCATTTTGTAAGTGCTACATCATTTAGGAAAGACATGGGAGGGGAAAGGAGGGAATAATGGATAATTAAGAGACAGCTTTGATATGAGTGAAGGGATTTAAAAGAGAAAGAGAGTAACCATCAGTTGATAGTTTTTGAAGCCAGCTTATGGGCTCCTGGTATTCATTGTGCTAATCTTTGTTTCTATTTGAAACATTTTATAATTAAACAAAGGAATAATAAATAAATAAAATACTGGTGAAATTATTTAAAAAAGAAAGAAAGACATGGGCCAGTGTTGCAAAGACCATATTTAGAAATTAAATTGAGCTTAATGTAGAGAAATTCTGTGTACCTCTAATATACATATATTTTTATAATTTTTCCAACTTTCATCTTTATTAATTTAATAATTATTCATTGAGCTCCTTCAAAAATGCTCACACTACCCCAGAGCAGAAGAGAAATGAGGCTGTTGCCTTTAAGGACTAGTTCCATGATGACTTAAAAGTTCCATGACTTTGGTTCACTTCCATATTTTCAGAACCTGGAAGAGTATTTGGCATACAGTGAGTGTTCACTGAATAGTTGTTGAATGAATGAATGAACAAAGCAGGCTTATAGCCTAATAATTCACTGTTGTCTTAATACTACGAGGATACTATAGTAAACTGGCTTTCTCAGGATAGTGCCCTCCATACCCATTGCCACTGAGTAGATTCTGACTCATAGCAACCTTATAAGACAAAGTAGAACTGCCCCATAGGATTTTCAAGGCTGTAAATCTTCACAGAAGCACACTACCACTTCTCCTTCAGAGAGGCTCATAGGTTCAAACTGCCAACTTTTCCATTAGCAGCCAAGTGCTTTAACCACTGTGCACCAGGGCTCCTTGAATAATGTGCAAGGGGCAAAAATTTCCTAATCTAAAAAATACAGATATCCCTAAAAAGAAAAGTATCCCTATTTCCTTCTATAATGGTTGTTATGGAAGCAACCAGAGCCCAAAGTAGAGCAGCTGTCTATGGCTCTGTCTTCCTTCAACATATGCACACAGAGCTATAGAAAAGCAGTTCTTGATACATGAGTGCATGAGCAACTACTAGGAGGAGATGAGAGTGAGAAACTTCCTATCCTAAACAATATAGCATGGAGGTTGTATCAGTTAGAATCCAGGCAAGCAATAAACAGTTTATTCAAGCAGGGGCCTGGAAAAAAGTTCAAGAAAGGACTATTTGCAAGATAAGGCAGAATTTCAAATAAACCAACCAAGTGGGAGCCTTTAATTTGAAGACTGTAGGGACAAGGGGATAGCGTAAGTACTGGGACCTGACAAGGCTTGGAGCCGTAGGAAAGGGCCACCCACCAGGAGTTGTGATCCTGGACAGGGTCAGCCTCTCAGTACACAGAGATGGGTGGAGATGAGTGGTAAAGAGATCCAGGGGGGTTAGAAAAATCTAGCACAATCCCCAGTTTTGCCCCTCAGCATCTACTTCTTTCCTTTGTCTTGTTGAAAAACATGTGAGCAACAGAACCCCATTTTGAGGACCTGTTTTCTGAGACCAATCCTGGTTTCATTAACTGGATTAGTCAGGATCCCAGCAGGAAACAGATGGCACACTCAAAAGACATGATAGAGGGGAGTTTAACGAAGGGCATTTACAAGGTTACATTAAACTAGCAAGAAATGGTAAAGCAAGCACCTGGGTTAGTAGCAGTAGAACACTATTACCACACTGAGGCTTAAAGGTACTGGGGAAGGAGTAATTGTTTGAATACAGGGAGAGCTGAAGATGTACAAGAAGCCATAGAGCAGGAGCTGTGATTTTTAGTAGAGGAATAAACTGTCACAAAATAGCTCTGTCAGAAGACATTAGAGAACTAACACCCTGACATATTTCCTCACACCTTCCCATGTCCGGCTGATGCCTCCCATCGGACAATTAGAAGCCAGAAGAAAAGAGAGACAGCCAGTTGCTGAAATCCAAAGAGGTCAGCTTCAGAAGGCACAGACTAGGATGGGATGGCTGGTGAGTGGATCTGGAGGGGAAAACAAGACATGTCCAGCAAGATGTGCTTACTGATTGGCTTTGGAAACCAAAAACAAACAAAAAACCATCCAGACAGCTGAAGCCAATATGTCAATCTCCTGTTCTGACATAATCATCAATTGGGGTATGAGTAAAGCATCGTAAAGCCAGAACTTCCAGCCCATCATCTGTTGATCTTTCCCCCTATAATTACTTGAACAGGAAGAGGTAAACACCATACCACCTCCTGAGACTAAATATGTGTCTGTATGTGTACCTATTAAACAGACTACTAGAGGCTGTAAGGTGAGTATGCTCAGCAATCAAACTTACCAGTACCTGACTCTCAGCTCTGACATTTACAACCCATGTGACACTGGGCAAGTTACTTAATCACTTTGAACTTTAATTGCTCCATATAATTTGGAACAATAACCATCTTGACAAAATATTGCAAAGAGTAATGAAATAATGGAAAGTTCTTAGCAAGGTTCTTCACATGTGGCTGATACTCTTTAAATGTTCATTTTCCACTGACCTTTCTCTTGTAATCCTCCAATCAGCACTTATACCATATTTGTAACTCCTCTTATGAGAAATGCATTCAAAGTTCCAAATAATCAGTTTATACAGCAAAATCTTTTGAACATGACTTGTGTTTACCTTGAAGAGGGACTGTATTCAGGTAAACCATCAAAGGCAGTTTGATGATAAAGACTGGTTGATGATCATATTTTCAGAAATGATAGGATCATTCTAACTTGGATAAAATGAGTTCAAACCCATCAGCCACTCCTCGGAAGGAAGGTTGGGCAATCCTACTTCCGTAGTGATACTGCCTTGGAAACCCAAGGAGGGGTCGCTATGAGTCGGGGCCGACTCGACGGCACATAACAACAACAACAACAACAGCAAAAAATAAATAAATAGATAATGATATAAGAAGAGCTACAGAACACAGACAAGTAACCCAAAATCTGTGCATATCTACTAAGGAAAATGCTCTGGAAGATCATTATAAAAAACTATGAACAGTGGTTAAATCTGGAGACCAGGGTGGGATTGGAGGGATGTGTACAGTGAAAGCAAACTCAATTCTTCTTCTGTATATTTAAATTTTGCTTAAATGTTTATAATGAGCATTCATATGCATTCTGCCTAAATTTTTAAAACATTTGTAATTCTTGCATGGCTCAAGGTCAACATTATGGACAAGACAAAACATCTGCTATAAGGAACATTAGCAATGAACTATGTTGTTGTTGTTATGTGTCGTTGAGTTGGACCCAAATCATAGCGACCCCTCCTTGGGTTTCTGAGGCAGTATCACTACGAAGTAGATTGCCCAACCTTCCTTCCGAGGAGTGGCTGGTGAGTTTGAACCGCCAGCCTTCTGGTTAGCAGTCAAGTGCCTTAAGCACTATGCTACCAGAGCTCCTCCAATGAACTATAGATATGTTATAAATGCAATGGCTGAAGACTCTTTTTTTTTAACCAAGGAAAAAATAATATTTCAAATATTTAACATATTTTATGTAAATTTATGCTGCTAGCTATTTATATTACCCTATAAACTCCAGGAGACATATCTCTTTTTTCTCATTTATCCCTAATACCTAGTTTAATAGATAGCATATGGTCAGTAAGTATTGTGTGAATACTGTAGGAGCTCTGGAATACTGTAATAAATAAAAATTTTTAGTTGAGAGGCAGAGTGGTATGTTGGAGAGAATAGAGACTAAGTCTCAATGGAGGTGAGTTTGGTTTCTTTGGTTATTATTATGTTAATTATGTTTTGGTGTATCTGGAGATGTCTCTTTAATGTTTCTTTGTGCATAGAAAGGTACACTATATACTAAGACAAACATTTGACTGTCCTTAGGTACGAACAGAATTTCACTGTTGCAACTTATTACAAATTTCACTTAAAGACAGACTTAGGAACAGAACCATTTGGTAATAGAGACTCACTGCATTTCATTTGTTAGGCTATATTCTATGAAGAGATAAGCACATATATACCAGTATATAGTTTTTTAAGGAATAGAAGGCTGGCAGTTCAAACCCACCAGCCACTCCTCAGAAGAAAGGTTGGGCAATCTACTTCCATAGTGATACTGCCTCGGAAGCCCAAGGAGGGGTCACTATGAGTCAGATCTGACTTGACGGCAGTGAGTTTGGTTTTGGTTTTAGAGGACTAATTCTAAACTGTCCACCAATTTGCAAAGTAGAGAAGTACATATGTGATAATGACCAACCGAAGTGTATGTCAATAACATATAAGGAAAATATTTATTGGGCTCAATTGAGGAGAGTGGCTCTTTGCCATATATTCATCATTTTTGGGCAGGAGGCTTGAGTTTGAATGTTTTCCTGAAATCAGTAGGCTATTCATTCCTTTGCTCTGCACTTAAGAGTTGAGAAGATAAGATAGGAGCTTCCAGAGGCAAGAAGAAAATTGGAACAGAACTGAAGGGAACCAGCCAAGTCATCCTCCAAGTTTAGCCAGAAGAAACTAGGGCTTCAGAGTGGGGCAGTGAGCCCCCTAATGAAAGCCAGATATCTATGGCTGTGTTGGGGGCATTGACTTAGTGAATGGAAGCAACTTTTGTCTCTGGAAGTTCGTATCATCTACTAACTTTCTCTAAGCATCTATGTCAGAACTGGAAAACACCTGGAAGTAAGGCCTAAAAGGCCTCTGAAAGGTTGGAGCTGTGTATACCTTCCAAAGGTCAGAGTAAGTCCACTTTTCCCAGGCAATAAAATGTGAAAGTGACAAAATCCAAAAGCATTACACACGTGGACAGGGCCCTCAGCGAAATTCACAAGTTTTAATACCAGTGAATTAATGCTCCAACTTTGCTTACAAACACTGACCATGTTTGCATAAGCAAGTAAAGGCCAGGAGAAATAAAAGCAATTCGCTTCACATCTGTTCATGAAGAAAAGGGCATGAATGACCTAGCGTTTATTCAAATTTAGCAAATAATTGCATATTTTGGATTGAGACAACCTAAAAGCACGCAGTCCATGCCTTTACCCTTTAAATATCAAGAATGTTAAGTTTGGGCAAGTTTATTCTCCTCTTGGCAAGTAATTTCCTCACTTACATAAAGAATGACAAATACCCCATTTATATGACACTGTGTCACTATTTTACATCATTAGGAGTAACATAGGACTTCGCTGAGTTAGTATATAGCTTCAATATTCTCAATCAGTGATCCAGGCAGGCAAATTTGCCCTGCTAATTAAATTTGGCCCCATACAGACTATATGCATGAATATATATAAGACTGACAGAGGATATTTCTGCATATGTATTTATAAATGCTGCAAATATATCCATGAACATAGTAGAGTATACAGAGGCAAAGTTATGAAAACTTCTTAAACACCTTGAGGGAATGAGTCAGTGGGCCTGGCGGCTCAAGACCGCCATTGTAGGGGACATCAAGATCAATAGGCAAAACATAGTCCACAAAGAAAATATTCTATATCCTACTTTGGTAAGTAGCGACTAGGGTCTTAAAAGCTTGGGAGCAGCCATGGAAGATGCATTTATTGGTCTCTCCCTGTCTGTAGCAAAGAAGAATGAAGAAAATCAAAGACATTACATATCTTTATAATGCACCACACGAACCTCAGCCTCCATGACTCTGAGACCAGAACTAAATTTTCGCTGGCTACCACTACTGACTGCTCTTAAACGGATCACAATAGAAGTCCTGGATGGAGTGGGAGAACAATGTGGGATAAAACTCAAAATCATAAAAAGACCAGTCTTACTGTTTGCATAGAGACTGTTGGAACTCCTGAGACTATGACCCTTAGTCACCCTTCAAGCCTGGAACTGAACTAACCCTAATGGCTCAACTTTTACCCAAATGATAGATAGACCTATAAAGTGAACAACACCAGGGAGGTACACACCTTTTAGAACAATCAACCATACAAGATCAAAAGGGTGGCATTTGCCCAAAAAACAAAGTTCAGGAGGCAGGAAGGGAAGGAGAGAAGGATGAATGGAAATGGAAAACACAGGGAGGAATTGGGATGATTGCTTTTACATTGTGGGGAGTGCAATCAATGTCATGAAACAAAATGTATATGAATTGTTGAATGGAAAACTAAATTGGTCTGTAAACTTTCACCCAAATCACCAGAAAAAGTTCAATTTAAAAAAAAAAAAAAAAAAGGTCTGATAAGTTAACCTTGTTTGCCATATCTGGAATCTCCCTAGATCTCAACTAGATGTAACCAACCAGCTGCCTCCAAGTCGATTCCGACTCATGGTGGCCCCATGTGTGTCAGGGTAGAACTATGCTCCAATTGTTGACTTTTTTGGAAGTAGATCTCCAGGGCTTTCTTCTGAAGGGCCTCTGAGTGGACTCAAACTTCCAATCTTTCAGTTAGCAGCTAAGAGTACCAACCATTTGCGCAACCCAGGAACTCTCTCCTAGATGTAGTCTGTTGTCAGTCTCTAAGAATAAGCAGCAGGAATAAGAAAAATAATATTCTAGATGTAAGAAGTGTCTCAATCATGTTTGAAAAGAGTCCTGGGGCAATCTACTTCCATAGTGATACTGCCTCAGAAACCCAAGGAGGGGTCTCTATGAGTTGGGGCCGACTCGACGGCACATAACAACAACAACAACAACAACAGATGTAAGAAGTGTCTCAATAATGTTTGAAAAGAGTCCTGCTAACCAAAATGTTAGTGGTTCAAACACACCAGCTGCTCTGTAGGAGAAAGATGTGGCAGTCTGCTCCCATAAAGATTTATAGCTTGGAAACCCCGTGGAACATTTCTACTTGTCCTATAGAGCTGCTATGAGTCAGAATCGACTCAATGGCAATGGGTGTTTTCTGGTTTTTTTTTTTTTTTTTTTTTTTTTGTATATCATAATTAACATAGAAAAGGAATTAATGTTGTTGACTGCATGTGCTCTACCTCCCTTCCTTGATATGGTATACTACTGGAAGTTCTTTCTTTCCTACTGCCTTGCATTACAAAGTAAATTGTGCATACAGTTAAAATCTTTTCCTCCCATTCTGCTTTACAAGTGATCTATGACCTCCCCAAATCTCCTCATAACTGACAAAAGACATTCCTAAACTTTGGGCTTTGAGGATGGAAAGTGATTAATCCATTCCAAGGAGAATGGGGTGGAGTCACCTCATCAAAAATGCCACTGATTGTGGAAATATCCAGGGTCTCTTGTGAGCCCTAGAGCAGCAAGCAGCACATCCCTATTCCTTGAACCTGGTATTGGTTCCTTGGTCAAATAAGTATGGGCATTTATTTGGCAAACTGTGTTAAATAATATTAAGCAGATTTCTTTTATTAAATGATTGTGTGAAGCACTTAACTCTAATATGCATTAGAGTCACTCACTAAGAGGAGGGATATATTGTGCCTCATTTCTCAAATTTATCTAACCTCAAAATCTTTTTATTAAAGGATTTATCATGAAACTAGTGTTCCATAGAACACACTTTGAGAAGCAGAACCCTAACATTCTAAAGGCAATTTCCTCATTTTACAGATGAAAAATCCAAAAGTTAGTCTTCCCAAGATGGTTAGGGGCAGAGCTATGACAAGAATACAGATATGTTTTAGTCTCATTTTAATGCTACACATCTTTAACGTAGTAACTAAGCACATACATGAAAAAGAGTCTCCTTTTCTTCTTCTGTGAGTTTGCTCTGTGATGTTTAGCAATGATTATTAATGTTACCAATGGATGCTAGAGCTATGACGAAACTACCTGCTCTGACTCCTTCATTTTACAGGCAAGGGAACTAAGTCTCAGAGAAGCTACATTACTTAAATCTTATAATAGAGTTAGGACTAGACCTAAGTTGGCTGACATTCATTTTCAAGTATGGAATCAAATATATTGCAGCCACCAACTCTTGGACTATAGAAGACAGAACGAATGGTTTATTGGAATTATGATAAACCCTTTGTTATTGAAAACCTTTTAAAACTTACATGTATTTTATTATATATAAAATTATAAATACATATATATGTATATATAATATATGTGTGTGCATATATATATACATATATTCTAATAAAGAGAGAGAGAGAGAACATCTGAAAAAGGCTCTATCTAAGAAAGATAGGGAGTTAAGGAAGTAATGAAGGAAAGTGTAATGCTATAAACAGCTAAAATATACTTTTAAAAAATTGTCCATGGAAGTAAAAAAAAAAAAAAAACTTGCTATCCGCAATCATTGGTTCTCTAACTTACTGCATGTTAGAATCCCCTTGGGATCTTTTAAAAAAATGCGGATACTTGGGACTCACCCCAAGAACTTCTGATTCAACAGTCCTGGGGTGGAGTTGGGACAGTGGCAATTGTTAACAGCTTCACAGGTAATTTCAGTGGGCAGCCAAGGAGTGAGAACTACTCATTGAATCAAGAAAATCCAAAGTAGATTCTTGTCACTCCTACATCATTCAGTCTCTGGATCTATGGGCAAAATATCCAGCTATCCAGCTGAGAGGTTTCCCAGACGTTCTTTCACGGCTGACGCTTGCTCACAGCCTCGCCCTGAGCATGGAGCCAGAGCCAACAATCCTCGGCTTCCTTCTGGGTTCCTAACTGCACTGGGCTGCCTTGTTGGCTTCTACCTTCCTCTTAGCACTTGTTGTCAATCCAAAAAACTAGAGAAGCTGAACTGAAATCGTTCCATTTGTTTATGTGGCAATAAGCTCAAAGTCTCTGCCGAAAAAATGTCCTTGGCCTTTGACAAAACCGCCTTGGTGATGGCTCCGTCTGGATTAAATAGGCACAAACTAGCCTGGAAGCCAGTGCCCTCCACCAGGAGACAATCTGATGAATAAATCTATACTAGCAGAGACAGACTGGGATGATTCAAATGCAAGAGTGTTTTTTGACATTTTTTAGTGATATTTAGCTTCAGAGGAATGCAGAACTTTTAGGGCAAGACTTTTGAGTCTAAATTTGACTAGAGAGAATAAGTTAAATGGAGACTGATTGGCATGATTGATATTTTCAGTTTTGGGGAATTCTTGAAATCCACTCCCTCCTCACTTTTTGACATGGTTAGGTTCCAAAGACCAGGTCATTATAAGAAAATCAATGTTATGTGAAAATGGAGGATGACCACATCAGATCACACAATGGAGGATGCCTACATCATTACATAATTGCCAAATTACATCATTGCATAACTGCCAAAGCACTGAGAATCATGGACTAGCCAAGTTAACACATAACCTTAACCATCACAGCCAGTGTTACTCTTGCCTCTCACCCTGGTGTTCATTACTGACAAAGTTATACTGTTAATGCACAAAATAGTCAGATAGTAGATTTTTTTGCTATTGTCATAAATGCAAAATTTTGGATAGTGAGATAGTTGATAAGTCAGGAGTAGGTGTACAATGACAAGGCCCAAGAGTATATGAAAAATTCAAGGTTTTATAGACTTTTTTTAAAAAGAAGAAGTCTAATTATTAGGAGGGTAATATAATATCCATTTTTAAATACCTTAGAAAGGCTAGATCTTCAAGATCTCAAAGGCAAGAAAATTGGAAGCATGTTCTCATTTTTTTTTCCAGGTAAAAAGAACAGAAAAGTGAAATAATTTTTCTTAAAGTAATATAAGGTAAATAAATAAAAGCAATGCAATTTCAAATCTAGAAGGCTCATATACTCTATAAGGAAAAAGAAGCAGTATGAATAAATGTTGAGAAAATTAGATATTAGTTAAAGGTAGTATGAGAAAGACTCAGTGCTACCACAGGAACAAGTGAAAACTGTAAAATAATTTTTTTCCCTAAGGGCCCTGCCCACTGGTGAATGCTTGCTATGTTCAGGTTACTGTAGAAATCACAAGTTCCCTGCCTCCATGAAATCTGCCATCTAAATGAAGAGGTAAGTTTAAGAATATGTGAATGGCAATACCAAATTGAAATACAGAGTATCTGCCATGAGGTAATTAGAAGGTAGGCTCAGAAAGTAAATACAAGATGGTTTCAGACATGGAAGAGGATTCTTTTGACTAGTATAAGCAGTGAAAAGTCCACACAGGTGAGGGGCCAAGCAGCCCAATCTGAAAGGAAGTGATAAGATTCAGGAAGTAGGAAGAGTATTTGTGGGTGGGGAGTGAGAAAGAGGGGCACAACTTGGGCCAGTCATCTCCTTCCATATTTTCCCTACTCAGCTTTAGGAAACACAAGGATCTCACAGAAAGTCTCTGCATTGGCATCTCCTGATGTGAGGAACATCAGTGATGTTTTTAAGACTACCTTGACCCTAACTGACTAACACCTAATCAGAATATCCAGCCTATAGCAAATTCTTTAGGGTAAGAGCCAGTGATGGAGCAAATTGGGAAGAAAGGGGAAAGCGGAGGAAATTCACCACTAACTGAGCACCAGCTTGAGCCAGTCCTACACTGTTGTTGTTGGTGTGTGCCATCAAGTCAGACCCGACTCATAGCGACCCCTCCTTGAGTTTCCGAGGCAGCATCACTACTGAAGTAGATTGCCCAGTCTTCCTTCCGAGGAGTGACTAGAGGGTTTGAACCGCCAGTCTTCTGGTTAGCAGTCAAGTGCCTTAGCCACTATGCTACCAGAGCTCCCCAGTCCTACACTAGGCACTTGAAATGTATAACCCTTTAGTCCTCAGAATAGAAATACCAGTTGTTGTTGTTATGTGCCGTCGAGTCAGACCCAACTCATAGCGACCCCTCCTTGAGTTTCCGAGGCAGCATCACTACGGAAGTAGATTGCCCCGTCTTCCTTCCAAGGAGTGGCTGGAGGGTTTGAACTGCCAGCCTTCTGGTTAGCAGTCAAGTGCCTTAGGCACTATGCTACCAGAGCTCCCAGAAATAACAGTAGTCCCTAATATACAATGTATTTGAGTTATGGTGAACCACACTTATGACTATCTGGTTTCTTTGGGGGTTTTTTTTGGTACATCTTATCATTAGTAATATGTACTACATACAATGCTACAACAAATCTGTAAATTTATGTGTAATGTTTCCAACCCTCAAAGGCAAATAAAGATTTGTTTTATAAAGTTACTGATAAAGGACAATGATAATGAAAACTTAAAAAAAAGAGAGAGAGATTCAACTTACCTCAGAACTGACTGACAACAGAGTCATCAGAACAGAACCCCGTCCTAAGTGAAGGACTACTTGTACCAAAATCAACAACCCAATATGGATGGTGTTATTTCTCCCAATTCACATAAAAAGAAATAGAGAAAAGAACTTAAGCATTTTGCCTGAGTTCACAGAGAAAATAAGAAGTGGTGGAGGTGAAAGGGAGCTCTCTGGTTGTACAGTGGTTACAGCATTTGGTTGCTAAGGAAAACATTGGTGGTTTGAACCCACAAAACACTCCATGGGAGAATGATGAGGAAGTCTGCATCTGGAAAGATTTACAGCCTTGGAAACCCTATGGGGCAGTTCTATTCTGTCCTATGGAGTTGCTATGAGTTGAAATCAACTCTATGGCAATGGGTTAGGTGTTTTTTTTTTTTTTTGGTTGGTAAAGATGATGAGTATAATCAAAGACAAAAACGAAGAAGGTCTTGAACAGTCCTTAGAAGTTAAGGAATTCCATTGACCTCCAGGTTTTCCCTGTTGGTCCCTTGCCTTCTGTCATCCCACAATTTTAATCACATCATAGAATTTCAGAGCTAAAAGTGTTCTTAGAAAAGTGTCCAACCCCTTCCTTTGGCCTACGAGGAAACAGGAGCTCACAGAGGTGAGCTGGTGTGTGTGCCAGAAGCCACCCAGTTAGGGAGAGGCAGAGTTCAGAATACAGCTACCATGTTCCCAACCCAGGTGCCAGCCCTGTTGAGTGACTGGTAGGCAGCAGAAGCAGAGATGTGTGTTGTCTTTCCAAGCAGCTTTCAGAGTTCAGCTTTCTGTCAGTTGTCTGCACCATCCCTTGTCAGAGCAAAAGGAATTTCTGCCAATCCCAAATCTTAGCAAATTCCTACACTCTTTGGCTTGGGAAGGCTTGGTATGGGGTGGCAGAGCATGCTGTTTCCCATGCAGCCCTCTTCATACCTTAAGCCAGCTGGAGAACATTGAAAAACAGAGGGCCGCAGAGACTCAGCCCTACAGCTTCACACTGACTGGCCTCAGATTCCTGGGAGAAGAGCCAATGGAGAGGCATCCCTGGCAATTGCAGACATTTCCCTAAAGATTGAAAACAAAATGTTGTTAAGAAACAAGACTCATGATAGGTGTAGCATCTGTTTTCACTCAGAGGCAGATTGACAATGAATAAATAGTGCTTGTTTTCTTGGGTTTGCAACTACTAAATACAGACTCAAAGAAATGGGCCATAGGTCAAATGGAGGGTCAGAGCACAGATCCTGATTTTATCTCTCACTGATGTCACTGGTCATGGGATAAAGAGTAGATAAATCAGCCCTCACCATAAGAAAGAGGGGGCTCAATTTCTATTGCTTTTGAAGGCAAGATACAGATGACTCTTGAAGCCAAGAAGACAGAAATAGCACTCGGGCTAACTTTCTGGCCCAAAAGACAATCACCAGCAAATCTTACTCCCAGGGGTTTGGCCAGCAATGTTGTCATAGTTGGCAGAACTGATGCCAAATGGCTAACATTTTCCTTGCACACACACACACATACACACACACACACATCATGAGGAAAGAATCACCATGCTGCATTAAAACAATTAAAGCCTTTCTTGATCCTATTTTCCAAAACTACTGAAAACCCTAGAATCCATATTATATAAGAATGACCATGTGAATAATTTTATTTGCAGCCATGTCGCTAAAGTTGAAAGTTTAAAACAGACTCCAATGCAGTTTTTGCTTTTTCCTTGGGGGCTTAGTCTGTTGACTTCTAGGGTAGTTTTACAAGGCTTCTACCAGCTAAATGAAGATGGTTTAATCAACCTGCCAGCCACTTCCACCAGCAGTTAAGTACAGAAACAGAACACTAAAATAAAGCCAAGAGCTTCTCCTCCCCTTTTCTAAATTTAAAAATGAGAGTAGATGAGCCAGAAATAAACATCTACTAGTCAAAAGTTCTACTCCCAGCTCACCCCAGCTCAGAGTGGGTTATATCATGCAGCAATTATACGTGATCCACCAAAATCTACAGGAATTTTCAATGGAAAGGAGTGTGTAGTACCCATCCTGATAAAAGTTTCCCAATAATTGCTCTAACAACCAGTAGTCATACAGAGACATTTTAGGCAACACTTGGATAAGTACTACATGTTTTAATGTAGCTGAATACATTTTTTCCTCCTGTATATGGCAAGTGATGCATATGATTTTTGTTTTGTATATAAGGCAGTGCTTAAAAGTTTCATTTTATTTATTTATTTATTCTTAATATGATGTCTGATTTTTTTTTTTTTTTAAGTGATTTGGGTGAAAATTTACAGAGCAAATTCACTTTCCATACAGCAGTTCAGATACACTTTGTCTCATGACATTGACTACAATTTACCACAATGCCTGAGTGAAGGAGCTCTAGTGGCATAGTGCCTAAGGCATTTGACTGCTAACTAGAAGGTTGGAGGTTCAAATCTACTGGCCACTCTGCAGAAGGAAGACTGGGCAATCTACTTCCATAAGGATTTACTATCTTGGAAACCCCATAGTGATCACTATGGGTCGGAATTGACTCAATGGCAGTGAGTTTGGGTTTTTTTAGACAGCGTGGGTAAGCATAGTTAAAGTGACCAAAGCCAATGAGAATAAATAGTACTATAAATTATAGAAGGGTTCCTTTGCTTTTGTCATTCAAATATAGACCAGTTCTCATCTTCCCCCAGAATTAACTTTCAAAAAATAATTTTTAAATTTTGCCCAAAATGATCATTTCAATCATCTCTATTTTTTACTTCTTGTGTCTTAGTAATGGGGAGCTCTGAGAGCACAGTGATTAAAGCATTGGGTTGCTAACCAAAAGGTTTGAACCCATCAACCACTCCATAGGAGAAAGATGTGACAGTCTGCTTCCACAAAGATTTACAGCCTTGGAAATCCCCTGTGGCAGTCCTACTCTGTCCTATAGGCTTACTATGAATTAGAATCTACTTGATGGCAATGGGTTTGGTTTTTTGGTTTATGTCTGAGTGGGTAAAGCCTTCCTAGAGTTTTCTGCATATCTCAATCCCCTTGAATTTCACATTCAATATCATTCAATGGGGAATCTTTATATCAAATTACAACTTAGTACTAAGATGAGGATCAGCTATTATAATATTGTGCTTTACTCACAACAGTTATTCTCAAAGTATGGTGCATGATATTGTAATTATAGTTGTACTCAAAGTTACCAAGTAAACATTGTACAAGATCATAAGTTCATCCCAATATTTGAAGGGAAATACATCTTTGTATGAAAATAATTCCATGTTAAGACAAAAATGAAGATTTCAAAAGAAATTCCAACTCTCCTGTAATGGAAGGAGATCATCCTTGGGGTGTGAAGGCATGTTCACTCTCCTGTCAAGAAGGGGAGGGAGACCACCTTGGGTGAATATGTTCATTCCCCTCTGGAGAAAGGAGATCACCCTGGGGAGACTTGTCTACTGTCCTTAACCATGTAGAGTACCTTGGTGGAAACATGAGAAATACTGACAACATATTTAATACAGACTTTCATTGTTGGGTGCAATTGAGTCTATTTTTGACTCATAACAATTCCATATGATAGAGTAGAACTGTCCCATAAGGTTTTCTTGACTATCATCTTTGTGGAAGCAGATCACCAAGTCTTTTTCCTGCAGAATTGCTGAGTTAGCAGTCAAGCACTTAACCACTGTGCCACCAAGGCTAACGGTGGTTTCATAAAAGATCTGAAACAAAGTTTCCCAATAATTTCTCTAACAACCAGTAGTCATACAGAGACATTTTAGGCAACACTTGAGTAAATACTGCATGTTTTAATGTAGCTGTATATTTTTTTTCCTTCTTTATATGGAAAGTGATATACAT
>NW_006921655.1:3899884-3901063 GCF_000298275.1 Orycteropus afer afer
GGAACAATGTTTTGTGTAGTATGTTATGCCAATTGAGCTTGAGGTCTCCTGTGACTATGTATGGTCCTGAGACCACAGGTTCAACTACTCGGTCCCACTGAGTAGCTGGCTGTGACCAAGAAGTGACTACGACCTTGTCCCTTGTCAGCTCTACTATACACCTGGGAATTCAGATCATACAAATACACTTATAGGGCCATTGTCTGCCAATCCTATACATGATCTTGGGTACACTCTCTGCTTCATAGACATACCTAACAGTTCAGCCTGTCCACCCATCTTTCTACCCGTATACCCACCTTTGCCTTCACTGACAATGCAGTACTTTATGTGCAAAAGGGTTCATTTTTGTTGTCTGCACCTCCCAGGTACTTTTCTATGTCTTCCTGTTCCTCAGTGCCACCATGTTGATCACTCACATTTGGTACATTGCTCTTCTCTTCAGCCAAATCAACACTTATCTCTATCTATCTAACAGTGTTCCCTCACCTCCCCTCCCACCCCTGGTAACCAACAAAGAAAATTTCCTTCCATAGGTAAACCTTCCCTTGACTTTTACAATAACAGACTGCAAAAAGGGCAAGGAGGCCACATCTTCTGACCTCCTCTAAATGCACAAAAGGAAGACAGAATCACTATTAATAGCCCAAGGCCTATTACTGCAAGGCCAGACATGCTGCCTCCCTCCAACCCTTTCACCAACCGTTCCTCCCAAAGCACCCACCACCTCACTCCTGGGTTCAATAATTCACTGCAGTGGCCACACAAAACTCACAGATTACAGGTTTATTAGGGAAGTGTTGTGGTTGTTGTTGTTGTTATGTGCCATCGAGTGGGACCTGACTCATAGCAACCCCTCCTTGGGTTGCCGAGGCAGTATCACTACGGAAGTAGATTGTTCCATCTTCCTTCTGAGGAGTGGCTGGTGGATTTGAACCTCCAGCCTTCTGGTTAGCAGTCAAATGCCTTAGGCACTATGCTACCAGAGTCCCAGGCTACAATTCAAGTTCAAAAAAAAAGCTCAGTCTCTCTCCCAACCCACAGTCTCTCCTAATAGTCTTTCACAGTCTCTCTCCCAACAGTGAGTGTCCCCCAGTGTCTCACTCAGCAATGCGTGTCTCTTTCAGGAGCACGTGTCTCTTTCAGCAGCACATCTTCCTCAACCAGCAGTCAGAGAGA
>NW_006921655.1:3901943-3902835 GCF_000298275.1 Orycteropus afer afer
CTATTCATGTCTTCTGCCCATTTTTTAATTGGATTATTTGTCTTTTTGTTATTGAGGTGTTGGAGTTTTCTATAAATTCTAGAGATAAGTCCCTTATTCGATATGTCATTGCCAAATATTTTTTCCCAATCTGTAGGTTCTCTTTTGACTCTTTTGGAAAAGTCTTTGGAAGCACAAAAAATTTAATTTTTAGGAGGTCCTATTCATCTAGTTTCTCTTCTGGTGTTTGTGTATTTTGGGTTATGCTTGATAGTCTATTTATGCCATACATTAGGGACCCTAAATTTGCCCCTAGTTTTACCTTGAGGAACTTTATAGTTTTAAGTTTCACATTTAAGTCTTTGATCCATCTGGAGTTAGCTTGTGTGTATGGTGTGAGATACAGATCTTGTTTCATTTTTCTGCAAGTGGATAACCAGTTTTGCCAGCACCATTTATTAAACAAACATTCTCCTCTCCATTTAATGGATTTCAGCCCTTTGTCAAAGATCAGCTTACCATAGGTCACTGGATCTATTTCTGGGTTCTCAATTCTATTCCATTGGTCTATGTGTCTGTCATTATACCAATACCAGTCAGTTTTGACTACTGTGGCTGTATAGTAGGTTTTGAGATCTGGCAGTGTGAAACCTCCTGCTTTGTTCTTCTTCAATAGTGCTTTGCTTATCTGAGGTCTCTTCCCTTTTCATATAAAGTTAGTGATTTGTTTTTCCATATCCTTAAAAAATGTTGATAGGATCTGGATTGGGATTGCATTGGATGTATAAATTGCTTTGGGTAGAAGTGACATTTTTACAGTGTTCAATCTTCCTATCCACGAACATGGGATGTCCTGCCATTTATGTAGATCTCTTATGCTTTCTTGAAGTAGTTTTTTATAGTTTTCTTTGTA
>NW_006921655.1:3903241-3905091 GCF_000298275.1 Orycteropus afer afer
TTGATTTCCTTATTCCTTCTTCAGTAATCTCTCTGCTGGTGTAGAGGAATCCAACTGATTTTGGGATGTTGATCTTATATCCTGCTATGATGCTAAATCTCTCAATTAGTTCCAGTAGATTTTTGACTGAGTCTCTTGGGTTTTCTATGTATAGGATCATATCACCAGCAAATAGGGATAGTGTGACTTCTTCCTTACCAATTTGGATGCCTTTGATTTCCCTTTCTTGCCTTATGGCCCAGGCTAGAACTTCCAGTACAATGTTGACTAGAAGTGGTGATAGAGGGCATCCTTGTTTGGTTCCTGTTTGCAAGAGGAATGGTTTCAGTCTCTCTCCATTGAGTACAATGTTGGCTTTTAGTTTTGCATAGATGCCCTTTATTATATCGAGGAATGTCCCTTTTTTCCTATCTTGCTGAGTTTTGATCAGGAATAGATGTTGGATTTTATCAAATGCCTTTTCTGCATCAATTGATATGATCATGTGATTCTTTTTCTTTGTTTTATTTATGTGGTAGATGACAATTGTTTTTCTAATGTTGAACAATTCCTGCATACCTGATATGAACCCCACTTGGTCATAATGAATGATTTTCATGATATGATGTTGGAGTCTATTGGCTAGGATTTTTTTGAAGATTTTTGCATCTATATTCATGAGAAATATTGGTCTGTAGTTTTCCTTTTGAGTGATGTCTTTGCCTGGTTTGTTTTGGTACCAAGGTTATTGTGTTAGACTGGGTTCTCTAGCGAAACAGAACCAATAAAGCTTATAGAGAGAGAGGGGAAAAAGAATTATCTTAGGAAAATGGCTCACACACTTATAGAAGCTGGCAAGTCCAAAGTTCTTGGATCAAATGTCAAGCTGGAGGCTTTTCATGACTCTTTCAGCTGCAGGGGCTGAGGAGCTCAAGGTTGGCAGATAGTATACTGGCTGTTGACTCCAACGAATGATGAATCCAAGATCTCCGGGCCGAATGGTGGATTGTTCACTCACGGACAGTTGTAGGCAGCACAACAGAATCCTGATCCACAGAATGTCTCTTTTCCCTGGATGTCCATAAATATACTGGAAGCAGACCACACCCCTAGGGAAACTCCCTTTCAACAGATTGGCTGCTCAAAACATATTCATCTGATCCAATCATGAGAATAACCACATCACAACTGCTTAAACCACACAGAATTGTGGTCCAGCAAAGTTGACACACAGCTCCCAACTACCACAGTTGTGCTTGCTTCATAAAATGAGTTAAGGAGGATTCCATCTTTTTCTATATTTTGGAATAGTTTGAGTAGGAATGGTGTCAGTTATTCTCTGAATGTTTGGTAGAATTCTCAGGTGAAACCATCTGGGCTAGGACTTTTTTTTGTTGGTAATATTTTTGATGACCTGTTCAATTTCTTCTTTTGTTATGAATCTGTTCAAATTTTCCACCTCAGTCTGTGTTAGTTTAGGTAAGTGGTGTGTTTCTAGAAATCTGTCCATTTCGTCCAGATTTTCAAATTTGTTGGAGTACAGTTCTTCATAGTATCATGATATTACCCTTTTTATTACAGTTGGTTCTGTTGTGATGTCACTCATTTCATTTCTTATTTGTGTTATTTGTATTCTCTCCTTCTTTTCCTTTGTTGAATTTGCCAGTGGTTTGTCAATTTTATTGATCTTTTCAAAAACCAACTTCTCGTCTTGTTGATTTTTTTTTCCATTGCCCTTCTATTTTCTGTTTCAATTGATTTCTGCTCTAATCTTGATTATTTCATTCTTCTGGTGACTGTAGGGTTTTCTTGATGTTCTTCTTCCAATTATTGGAGATGTTGGTTTAAAGTGTTGATTTTGGCTCTTTCTT
>NW_006921655.1:3905867-3911120 GCF_000298275.1 Orycteropus afer afer
TGTAATTATTGACAAGTATGAATTCATTGCTGTCATTTTGTTATGTGTTTTTTCATGGTGTCCTTGGTTTCTTTGTTCCATATTATTTTCTGTGCTGAGCTCATTATGTTTATGAATCATGTTATCATTTCCTTTGTTGCTGTTGTTTGGGTATTTGCTGAATATTTTTGCTTGTCCTCTTTTTTATTGTGATGTGAAGGTTTATCATTTCTTCTTTGACATTACCCTGTGATTTATCATTTTCTCCCCAAGATTAGAACAGTCCATTCTATCTTGCAACTCGCTTGACTTCCTCACCATTTAGAAGTTCTGTAACTACACAGTCTTTTCCCTCTTTTTGGTTTGTAGTTGTCCTCACTGCCAATTGGTGTCTCTGGTTTCCTGTTTACAAGTTTGTAAGCTTATTTTACTTTGGATGTTGCCATAGCTGTGGTTTATAGGTTTTGTCATCTTGTGTATTAATGGTCGGTTGTTATTTGCTATTTTTGGTTCTCTGTTCAGAGTCCTTTAGCATTTCTTGTAAGGTTGGTCTGGTTTTAATGAATTCCCTTAGTTTCTGCTTACCTGAAAATCTCCTAACTTTACCATCATATTTGAGGGACAATTTTGACAGGTATATAATTCTTGTTTGAAATTTTTCTTTTTCAGGGTTTTATATATACCAACCCATTGCCTTTTCACTTGCATGGTTTCTGCTGAGAAATCAGAGCTTATTTTTTCTGGTTGTCCTTTGTAAGTAACTTTTTGTTTTTCCTGTGTTGCTCTCAGGATTCTGTCTTTGTCTTTTGTTTTGATGAGTTTGATGATGATATGTCTTGGTGATTTTCTATTGGGGTGTGTCCTGTTTGGGGTTCGTTGGACTCCCTGAATGAATATATTCTCATCTTTCATCATATCATGGAAGTTCTCTTCCAACAAATCTTGGACAATTTTCTCAGTGGTATTATCTTTCTCTTCCTGTTCTGGAATTCCAATGACATGTAGCTTATTCCTTTTGATGGTGATCCCGCATGAACCTTAGGCTTTCTTCATTTTGTTTTGATCTTTTTTCTGATTGATCCCTTTCCAAAGAAGCATTCTGGTATTTGTCATCAATTTCATTAATTCTGTCTTCCATTGCATCAATTCTGCTCTTTTGCCCTTTCAGTGTGTTATCTATTTCTGACAATTTAGTATTAATTTTCTGGATTTCTATCTGTAGATTTAGAATCATTTCTAATTTTTCATTTATGTTGCCATGTTTTTCTTGTATTTTCTTCTAAAATTCTTCTAGAGTTTTGTCTGTGTTTGCCTTGGTCTATCTCTCAATTCTTTGAAGATACCTAAATATAATTGTTTTGAATTCCTTATCAGAGAGTTCCAATGCTGCTTCTTCCTCAAAGATGTGTTCTGGATCTGTATCCTGCTCCCTTGTTTCTACCACTTTATCTTGCTTCTTTGTGTGGACTGTGATGATCTGTTGTCCCTGAGACATCGTGGAATTATTGTATTTAGATCTCTGTTAACTATTTGTGAAGAGCAGCCAAGGGTGAGTCAGGCTCTTCTTGGTGGTTGTTTATCATTGACCCATTGGTGGAGAAGGAACTGGTTGCTCTCACTCAGTAAGTAAAGCTGCAGGACGTGTAGGTCTAATTGTGTCATATGGGGACTGTTGCTGTCTTCCACTCAGTTAAACAAGAATAACAATTGAATAACCATCAAAAAAGTAAAAGCAAATGGACAAAAAATACACCATGTAGTCACACAGGTACAGTAACCAAAAAAGGAAGAAGGGAAAAAAAGAAAAGAAAGAAAGAAAAAAAACCTGTGCAATATCTGGGGAGAGGGCAATAAAAGAAAAATGTAGAGAAGGAGAATAATGAAGAAAATATGGGAAATACACAAAAAGAAAAACAAGGAATGGGGTTAATCACAAGAAAGAAAGAAAAAAATATTGCAACCAGGAACAAGGAAAAGAAAAAAAGCTGAAAACTAGGACCTGGGAGGGGAAGAATAAAGAATAATGGTAAAAAGGACAAAAATAATAATAATAGTAGTAGTTTTAAAACAGACAAGAAAAAAAAACCTAAAAAAGGAAAAAAACATTGGGGCAGGGCAGGGCAGGGCACCCAAGCTCCATCCAAGCACAAAGACTGGGATGGAATTCCTGCCCACCCAGAAAGTGGGTAGGAGTGAGTGATGGTCACACCTCCATTCACCGAGAGGTTGTGGGGCATAAGAGTAACAAGGGCAAAGTCGCACCTTTCCTGTCATCCAGATTCAGAATGTCCTTGGGGTTCCTGGCAAGTAGGGCCTGTTCTTAAATCCCTGGAATCTGGGAGAATGCTGTCACTTTACATATCCAAAATGGTCAAGCCACTGGTAAACATTCAAAATGACTGCACCCTCCAGACGGAGAAAAGTCCACAGCTCATCCCACCTTCCTCTTTGCTGCTTTCCCTCTTACTACCCAGCCACCAGAGCAGTCCTCCTTGCAGTCCCTGGCTAACAGGGCCAATTTTTAGGTTAATTCTTAGGTCCTACCACCACTTGCCAATATCCAAGCTGTCTGTGCTGTCAGGATCGCTGCCAGACCACAGCTCCGGATGTCTCCTTTTTTTGGTGTTTTCATGGAAATTCTTCTGCTAGTTGTAATTTAGTCCACTTCTATATCCTTCCTTTCAAGGGTTAGGAGCCCAGGATTATCTTCTGTATCTGTGTTAATTGGTTTCCCTTTTCTTTGTTGAAGAGGTTCTATGCAGTCTTTCTGTCTATTCTACCATCTTACCGGAACCAAAAGTTTCATTTTAAATCAATTTATTTTAAGTAAGAGAAGTGAGTTAATCTAAAGAAAAAAGATTAATTAAATAATAGTACACGTGGTAACAGCCACAATAAAAACATGAAGGCGGTAAGTGAATGAATGAATTTATACTACCTAAATCCCAGCTCTGGTAGCATAGTGCCTAAGACACTTGACTGCTAACCAGAAGGCTGGCGGTTCAAACCCACCAGACGTTCCTCAGAACAAAGGTTGGGCAATCTACTTCTGTGGAGATACTGCCTCAGAAACCAAAGGAGGGGTCACTATTAGTTGGGTCCAACTCGACGGCACATAACAACAACAACATATTTATCTAGTTAATAACATTAAAAAGTGCCCTGAGTTAGACCCATGGCTCTCTATTAGATCTAAAAATAGTCCCAAGGAATAATTATTTCTTTGTAAATTTATTGAGCACCTACTAGTACACTAAGGACATATGGAGCCAGGGTCTAGTGAGAAGATAGACTCATAACAAATCACTGCAATGCAAGGTCATTGTTGTCATAATAGGCATACCCAAAACTTTCAAAGAGAGAGCAGATACAATAAAAATAAGTCTGCTAGATTTGAAGCCCAAGAAGGTTTTGCAGAGGAGGTGACATTTTAGTTGAAGCTCTAAGAGGAATAGAAATTTACAAAGAGCAATGCAAGAGAAGACATAGCTGCCTTCCATAAAATAAATCCACAAAAGTTAATGGATAAAACTTAAACATATGTAGATTTTTTATTTTAAGTTCCTGATTTTAGTTCCAGAAAAGATTCTGTTCATCTTTTCCTAACCCAAACTATGATAATTGCTGTCATTTTCAAAGAAGGCTGTCCTTTTAGGGAGAATTGATGGTCTCCTTTCTTGTGAATGTATTCTCCCTGTATTCAGGACATGCACAGGGTATTCAGATGTATCTTTTGTTGAAAGCAACTACAGTTTATGAGAATAGGAACCTTGGACATGGAAGCCACCATCAACACTAGGCCTTGAGTCACACCCACAGTCCCCTCATGGAATGCTCTCTCTCCCCTGCCCCCATTCTTCACTTGTCCAAATGCCATTCAATTTTTATGATGATTTAAAAGTTCTACCAAATTCTCCAGTCTTGCTGACCATCCAGTTTCCTGGACATTTGAAAGCTGTTCCTGTGCAGTTAGTTATCTACTGAGTTCAACAAAGTTACACTCATTTTCTTCACTAGATTATAAGCTTATTGAAGTCAAGAATCATCTAACTATGGTACCCTCCACAGACTCCAATGCAGTGCTCTTTTTTTTTTTTTTTTTTGCATTTCCCTAGTTTGGTGTCTCATGGTCTATTGCTCTAAGGGATGTATTACCATTGAGTGTATGTGTGTGGGTGTGGCATCCTGGGTTGAGTGGTCTGCATGTATATCTTGTTAACTATTGGGCTGAGAGACCTCCCATGGGGGTGAGTTTTATTCCAGGTGCCAAATGTATTGCAGGGCCATAGTATTGGGAGTCTCACCAGATTTCATCTGACCAGTAATTCTGGTCGTTATTGAGTTTTTGGATTTTGTTCCACGTTTTCCCTCCCACTCTATCCAGGATCTCCAGATTTGATCCTTTCCCCAGTGGTTGGCATTGATAGCCGGGCACCATCCAGTTCTTCTGGTCTCAAGGGCTATCGTGTCCTAGGGCTGATTGCTTCTAAATGCCCTTGGGTTTTTTTTTTTTTTTTTTTCTTTTTTTTTTTGCATTCTTCTTCACTTCCAATGCTAGGAGACCATTAGCTGTATCTTAGATGGCTGCTTGAAAGCTTTTAAGACCCCAGTCACTACTCACCAATGTAGGATGTGGAGCAACTCTTTTTTTGTGTTTTGTTGTGCCAATTGAGTCTGGTGTACCCCAGTACTACAATCCTAAGGAAGTAGCTCTATTGGATCTGTCTCCCTTAGTGTTGGGATGTCTGTGAGGGATTACTCTGTGTCTGTCTTCTATTGTTTCTGTAAGGACTGTAGGTATTTTGTATCACTGGTGTCTGTACAAGATAATAATAATCTTTCAAACTTTTGTTTCACCATCAATTGTTAACCATCTTTCCACTTTATGAGTTCATAATTTAATATGTCACTCAGCCTCAGGTGAGTCTATCCTTAGTTTAGAGTATACTTCTATTCACTGACCCCTGTCTGATCATCTCAGGTGTATGTGTGTTTATCTGTATAGCCTAGTGTTTGGTGTTAATGGCAATGTGGTATTGTGGGCACATTGGTTGGTTTTAGCATCTGGCATCTATCTCTTATGTGCACATTTTGTTGTCCTCTCATTTCCCAATGTTATCATGGTGGTTATATATCCTTCCTATATATCCCTCCCCCTACCCATGTCAGCGTGTAAGCTCCAACTAGCCCTAAATTAATCCCTCCTTTTCCCTCCCCATCCCAGTAACCTACTAGGTGAGTTCCCTTTCCCAAGCAAACCCTTCTCTGTCTTTT
>NW_006921655.1:3911260-3914959 GCF_000298275.1 Orycteropus afer afer
TTGCAGCACAATTCACCATAGCAAAGAGATGGAAACAACCTAATGCCCATCAACGGATGAGTGGATAACCAAATTATGGTATATCTACCCAATGGAATACTATGCCACATTATAGAATAATGAGGGATATGCGAATCAGTGTTCATTTATTTTCAATTCTGAGGTGCTGTAATTGAAGCAAGGAAGTTGGCCAATAAAAAAGATGGGATGGAACAGCTGGGCCTTTGAAATACAGACCTGACTTTTTATATCTACAGTCAACCTTCAAATATTCCCCATCTCTATTATTAAAGTAAAAGGGTGTTTTCTATCTCCACCACCACCTTTTAATATATGTGTCCTCTTAACTTCCTTCCTCCTATTCCTTCAAAGCTGCCTTGATGTTTTACAAAAAAGAAAATTAGCATGTAATTTGTCAACACTTAACAGAAAGAACGTAGAATTAAACCCTCATATAATGTATCATATATCAATTGAGACAGGAATATATGTAACTATACTATAAGGCAGGGGGAGAAAAAAGAGGGCCACAGACATATGGGGGGGGGAACAGTAACTCATGGTGACTCCATGGATTAAAAAAAAAATTAATTCTGAATAAACAGATATCAAAATTTTGAGGAAGTTAGGAGAAAGAACTATTGAGCATCTGGTAGCTTTCCTGTGGACTAAGCCTTCTCAGGATGACTATAAACCAACAGTCCCCTAAACAGACTTGGGCAGGGTAGCAAAAGCTACTCATAAAATATTCATTACTAATTGACCTGATGCCATATGTTACTGTGTGACAGTGACATGTTCTCCAAAGCACATCTGGTCAGCTCAGTTAGGGGTCCAGATATTTTTTTGGTGGTTCCACTAACAAGCGTATTGACAAGATGCTGCAGAGGACAGACCAGACCTAGATTTTCCTTTAGACATTCCCTGTGGTAATTACTCTGCCCACACAGAAGAGAATCCAAAAAATACCTTCTGGGTTCTCACTAAGGATTTAGTGAATATCAAAAATGGTAAGGTACTGAAGATTCCTTAATGACCTTCTGAGAAACAACTTTGTTTTTGTTATGTGCCATCGAGTAGGACCCGATTCATAGCGACCCCTCCTTGGGTTTCTGAGGCAGTACCACTACGGAAGTAGATTGCCCCATCTTCCTTCCGGGAAATGGCTGGTGGGTTTGAACCTCCAGCCTTCTGGTTAGCAGTCAAGTGCCTTAGCCACTATGCTACCAGAGCTACCGAGAAACAACTAGAAACAACTAGGAACAGAATAAATTCTGCTTCCAAGGACCCTTGGGAAAAGTTTCCCTTGGATAAACCCCAAGAATTGTGGAGATCAAATGAGTTTGAAAACTGTCCTCCCCAATTTTGGGAACTCAAGCCTGCCCTTCTTCACCTTCAGATACCACTTATTATTGAAGAGTCAAACACCAACATTCCTTTCATTGTAAACCACTAGAAATGGCTACCCTAAACACATGGTAACAATGGGCCCTCTGGTGACTTGAGCCCACTTGCATTACAATTTTCCTGGGGCAGACCTCCTTTCCAGGAATGACCCTTAAAGAAATTCCAAATATATGGGTACATAAACTCAAGTTATTGACCTGGCACCAAATTCTCTTTGCCACCTACTCTGACTTAATGCCAAGAAACTCACAAACTGAAACTCATTAGGGCATCTCCAGATGTCTTTGTTCTGTGTATAAAAGGTGACAGAGAACATTCTAAATTGGCAGCTCTTATACCCATCACAACCCCACCCACTGTAACCATACACAATGAATATCTCAGTAAAATTGTGAGCCAGGAAGCAGCTAGAAATATGTTCTTGGCAGCCACCTGTGTCTACCTTACCACCTCACCCACTAGATTGCCAGCTCTTCATCCTTATCTTTCACACCCAGCACCTAGCTCAGTTCCTGACATATAGTGGGTGCTCAAGAAATGTAAGCAACTGGGAAATTATTTCATTCTACTGATTGTCTTACATGCGTTGTTCCCCAAATTCAATTTGGTTCAACCCCTGTGTTTTCTTTCCTTTTTTTTTTTTTTTTTTTTTTGTTTTACGTTCAACATTACGTGTACATTTAGTTTCACTCCCCATTTACCATCCCCAACCCTAACCCAGTCTCCTCCCCTCCCTGCCCAGTAACCTCCCTCCCCCTCTGCCCCTCATAGATATGCACTCCTGTGTGCCCTGCATTTCTTTGTGCCAGTGTTGCCCCTCTGGTGCCTCGTGATCAATTGCTCCAAGGGAGGTTCTGACTGATGCCTCAAAAGCAATGGTGATATAGTTATCAACTATAATTAATAGAAACAAATACACAGTTTTAATTGTTTATTTTCCAATTACTAAACACAATCTATGAATTCATTACCATGGTTTATACCTTTATTGTACAAATATGATCAACAATTTTTTTTTTTTTACTATTGAATAAGGGTGATTGAGGTTGAAATTCACTTCTGCAAATATCACACAGCATACACAGTATATGCATGGGTGCACTATGGCAGAATTTTTTAACATAATTTTGTCATTTCTATGCATTATATGTGTGTGTGCATTACTTACATGAGTGTACTATTTGCAAAAACATATATAGCAGAATCATTAGAGTTTATTGTAATTTTGCATGTACTCATCTAATGGCTCAACATCTTTGCATATATACAAATAGTTGACCTTTATAATAAGAATTCTTCTTTTAGGTTCCTAAGCAAGTCTTAAATAACTTGGCATTAGGACCAGCTTGATTTCTCTGGCTTAGTATTCTTGTTGTTGTTGTTATTGTTGTTATGTGCTGTCGAGTTGGACCTGACTCATAGAGACCCCTCCTTGGGTTTCCAAGGTAGTATCACTACAGAAGTATATTGCCCCATCTTCCTTCCGAGGAGTGGCTGGTGGGTTTGAACCACCAGCCTTCTGATTAGCAGTCAAGTGCCTTAGCCACTATGCTACCAGAGCTCCCAGCTTAGTATTAGTCCCTAAAAATTTCCTTATACATCTGTTTCAGAGATTGTGTATTTCATCAGGAATTTTGTGTTCAAACTGTTCTAGAAGGGGTAAGAGAATGAAAGAACAGAAGGCAACCCTGTTCAGAAAGGAGGATTATAGAATTAATATCTTGGCAATGGATACATTTCTAAAAATAGTGATGCATGTAAGAAAATGGAATGGAGTGGAAAACAGTAGTTAAAGGACAAAGAATCATAATACCAAGGTATTAAAATGGTCGCTGAACTCTCTATGAATGATGGAAGTGGATAAAGTAGAGGTGAGGACTGGATTACAGACTCAAAATCAAGGTACAAGAATTATCTGAGAATTGAGAAAGAGTGATATATTAAATTATGAACTCATAAAGTGGAAAGATCGTTAACAATTGATGGTGAAACAAAAGTTTGAAAGATTATTATAATGTTCTATTAATGTATAATATTAAGATACTGAGTCCTCTTTCTTGCCTAGAAAATTCCCTAAGAATAAGAGAAACAATAGGAAAAAATAACATTTATTGCAGGCCTACAATGTTCCAGGCCCTGTATCAGTAATTTTTTGAATTACCATTTCATTTAGGATAGAGTTTACAAAAATTGTGCTTCTTGTTGTTA
The DNA here is from genome assembly GCF_000298275.1 of Orycteropus afer afer. Taxonomy (NCBI): domain Eukaryota; kingdom Metazoa; phylum Chordata; class Mammalia; order Tubulidentata; family Orycteropodidae; genus Orycteropus; species Orycteropus afer. The sequence continues at coordinate 3,914,876 of NW_006921655.1, forward strand.
AGTGCCATCGAGTCGTTTCCGACTCATAGCGACCCCATGCACAGCAGAACAAAACACTGCCCGATCCCGCGCCAGCCCCACAAT
>NW_006921655.1:3917399-3926229 GCF_000298275.1 Orycteropus afer afer
TTCAAGTTGAATTTGCATATGAGCAGTTGATGGTCTGTTGCACAATCAGCTCCTGGCCTGGTTTTGGCTGAAGATATTGAGCTTTTCCACCACCTATTGCCACAGATATAGTCAATCTGATTCCTGTGTACTCAATCTGGTGAAGTCCAGGTGTATAGCTGCCGTTTGTGTTGTTGAAAAAAAGGTATTTACAATGAATAAGTCGTTGGTCTTGCAAAATTCTATCAGGTGATCTCCAACGTTATTTCTGTCACCAAGGCCAAATTTTCTAATTACCAGTGATTCTTCTTTGTTTCCAACTTTTGCATTCCAGTCACCAGTGATAATTAACATATCTTGATTGCATGTTCAATTTCAGACTGCAGAAGTTGATCAATATCTTCAACGTCCTCATCTTTGGCTTTGGTGATTGGTGCATAAATTTGAATAATAGTAGTATTAACTGGTATTCCTTGTAGGCTGATGGAATTATCCTATCACTGACAGCATTGTACTTCAGGACATATCTTGAAACATCCTTTGTGATGATGAATGCCATGCCATTCTTCCTCAAGTTGTCATTCCCAACATAGTAGATCATATGGTTGTCTGATTCAAAATGGCCAAAATTGGTCCATTTCAACTACTCTTGCAGAGGATAACAATCTTTATACATTCCATTTCATTTCTGACAATTGCTAATTTTCCTAGATTCATACTTTATACATTCCATGTTCTGATTATTAATGGATGTTTGCAGCTGTTTCTCCTCAACTTGAGTCATGCCACGTCAGCAAATGGAGGTCCCAAAAGCTTTACTTTATTCATATCATTAAGGTTGGTTCCATTCTGATGAGGCAGCTCTTTCCAAGTTGTATTTTGAGTGCCTTCTGGCCTAAGGGGCTTATCTTCCTGCACTGTATTGGACAATGTTTCCAGGCTATTCATAAAGTTGCCCAGTAATGTATCAGACAATGTTTCTCTGTTATTCATAGGTTTTCCCTGGCCAATTCTTTGAGAAATGGATAGCCTCCTCCTTCTTCCTAGTCTATCTCAGTCTGTAAGCTGCATTGAAGCCTGTGCACTATGTACAACCCTGCTAGTGATTGAAACACCAGTGGCACAGCCTCAAGCCTCACAGCAACATGCAAGCCAACACAGTATGACAAACTGAGAGACAAGTTTGTCTCCCTTAGCTGTTTGAAACCTCTCTGCCCTCCCCTTACCTAATTCCTACCTGGATCCTGTCAGTGGGTCCTGCTTGCTGCCCCTTACCTGGCTCCTGCCACTTTTTGTCATCCCTGGCGTTCCCTCCCTTTCCTGGCTCTGGGGGTGGGTCCATAGTGATACTGCCTCAGAAGCCCAAGGAGGGGTTGCTATAAATCAGATCCAAGTCAATGGCAGTGAGTTTGGTGGGGGTTTTTTTGTTTGTTTTTGTTTTTTGGATGGCTTGGGTTAGGTGCACCTTAGTCTTCAAAGTGACATCTTGGCTCTTTAACACTTTAAAGAGATCTTTTGCAGCAAATATGCCCAATGCGATACATTGTTTGATTTCTTTACCTCTGCTTCCATGGGTGTTCGATTCTGGGTCCAAGTAAAATGACGACTTGACAACTTCAATTTTTCTCCATTTATCATGATCTTGCTTACTGGTTGTATTGTAAGAACTTTTGTTTTCTTTAAGTGGATATGTAATACATATTGAAGGGTATACTCTTATCTTCGTCAATAAGTGCTTCAAGTCCTCTTCATCTTCAACAACCAAGGGTGTGTTATCTGCATATCACAGGTAAATGGGTCTTCCTCCAATCCTAATGCCACATTCTTCTTCACCTTCTTGGATTGTTTGATCAGCATACAGATTAAATAAGTGGTAAAATTATACAATCTTGATGCATATCTTTCCTGATTTTAAACTATGCAGTATCTGCTATTCTGTTCCAATGATTGCCTGTTGGTCTGTGTACAGATTCCTCATGAGCACAATTAAGTTTTTGGAATTCCCATTCTTTCATAATTTGTTATCCATAAATTGTTATGATACACACAATCAAATGCTTTTGCATACTCAATAAAACACACTAAACATTTTTCTGGTATTTTTTGCTTTCAGCCAAGATCCATCTGACATCACTGATATCCCTTGTCCTAAATTCTCTTCTAAATGCACTTGAATTTCTGGCAGTTCCCTGTCAATATACTGCTGCAACCATTTTTTAAATTATTTTCAGCAAAATTTCACTTGTGTGTGGTATTAATGATATTGTTCAATAATTTCCACACTCTGTTGGATCACCTTTCTTTGGAATGGTCACAAAATGGATCTCTTCCATTCAGTTGGCCAGGTAGCTGTCTTCCAAATTTCTCGGCACAGATGAGCAAGTACTTCCAGTGTTGCATGTATTTGTTGAAACATCTCCATTGGCATTCCATCAGTTCCTAGACTTTTATTTTTCACCAATATCTTCAGTGAAGCTTGGACTTCTTCCTTCAATACCATTGCTTCTTGATCATATGCTATCTGCTGAAATGGCTGAATGTGGACCAATTCTTTTTAGTACAGTGACTGTATATTCTTACCATCTTCTTTTGATGTTTCCTGCATTGTTCAGTATTTTGCCCATAGAATCCTTCAATATTGTAACTCGAGGCTTGATTTTTTTTTTTTTTCAATTTTGTCATCTTGAGAAATGCTAAATGTATTCTCCCTTTTGGTTTTCTAACTCCAGTTCTTTGCACATTTCCTTATAATACTTAACTTTATCTTCCACAGTACCCTTTGAAATTTTCTGTTCAGCTCTTTTACTTCATCATTTCTTCATTTGCTCTAGCTACTGTTGTTCAACAGTATATTTTTTCTTACAGCAATTTAACATAGTTATTTCTCTCTGAAATTAAGTGAGCAAATGCACTAAAGGAAAAAGGAAAAACAGCAATATTAATACCTACCAACCAACTATTATATTCCTGTTATTTAACTATATGTTTAACATACATTTGTTTACTTACATAATCTCTAAACAGCCTTTAAGATAAGTGGTATTGTTTCAATTTTTATTGTTTCCAATGTTCAGAGATTAAAATACTTATCTAAAGTCACAAAATTCATTAACTGATGAGGGATTTAAACTTAATTCTGGTTAATTCCTATCCATTCTCTTTCCACTAAATCATACTACTTTCCAACTGGAGAGACTGTCAAAGAAAATTATAATCGTGTCATTTTCAGCTGCAAAAAGGAGGGAGAAATAACTTTCAAAGAAAAAAATTGAAAATGTAAGCTCTTCTTATTCACAATGAAAAGAAAATAGGATTAGTAGCAGCTAGAGGAGAAGGACTGAGATGACTACCATCCTTATTTTCAAGATCAGAAAGGAAAGACTAGGTTGAGAAATATTCTGAATGGATCTATTCGCAATGGATAAAGAAAAACAGCCTATTCCCAATATTGCTTATTTTGTCTACACTTCTCTAATAAATCTGAGTATAGAGACGTTTTCCCCACAACTTTCACCTATGTTCTAACAAGCAGTTCATTTCTTGTCAGCACACATAACTGGTAGCCACCCCTGCTTTAAAAAAATTACACAAAATGAACATTCTTTAAGTCTCTGAAATTGTATACCATCTTAATTTCAAGACTACTTTTATCACTTCCCCCAGGACCATTGCCAGGAAAACATTTGTTTCTGAGGTTGGTCTGGCTAAACCTCCTAGGGCAGTGGTTTTTGACCCCAGATGCACATTAGAATGGGCTGAAGAATTATTTTTTAAAATACCAATTCCTTGGGCCCCATTCCCAGAGATTCTGATTCAATTGGTTTGGGATGGATCCTGGAAATTAGCTTTTTTTTTTCACTCTCCCCAGGATATTTTAGTTTGCAACAAGGAGTGAGAATCTCTAACCCAGGCCTACTCACCTGCCTTCGCCACAGACATACATACTTCCAACATCTAATTTCTAACCTACTGGGAAAGGCTAAAATATAATGAGGGACAATTATCCCTCAATTTGAACATTCCCTCTTCCCTCTCTTACTTCCTATCTCTCTCTCTCTTGCTAAACTATTTCACTCAAAAACTACATTTAAAAATTCTTATAGGCAAGTAGCACAAAGAAGCAAGAAATACCTTCATTACCTACCTCTGTGTATGCCCCCACTCTTGTCTATTTTTGTACTTTTGGGTAACTAACTGGAAGATTAAACTTCCAAGAATCTTTGAAGCAAATATCCAAATAGCTTGGAAACATGTTTTACTGTTCCATGGACTTAATTTCCTGGAGTGTAGGTAATGCAGTTACAAACTCCCAGTTGGGGAAGAATGTGTGATAAACAAGGTTAGACTGCCTCAACCTCACAGGCTAGACAGTTTGTCGTGATGCCAGTCCACTAAGTATACCCAAAAGGAGAGAAAGAGACAACTAATTGTGAAAATCAAGAAATCCCTACCATCTGTACATCTGTGTGACAGCCACTGTGATGCATGATGGGATCTTCTGCAGAGTCTGCATGCGGTAGAGCCACCAAATACAGAAAATTCAAGATTTAGGTGGAAATTCAATATAGAAACATGAAAAGATAAATGAAAGCATATGATAAAACCCCAATTAATGAAAGAAGGGAATATTGAATGAACATATATTTTGAACACAGCACTTAAAGCTCTCTTTCTCATTGAATCATTGCAATTACACAATTATCTCCATCTCAAAGATGAAAGAGCTAACACTCAGAGAAGTTAGTTGGAATCAATATGGCACAATGAGAAGAATTTTCCTTTCCTGACAGCAATATCACCTATAAGCCATGTAATCTTGAGCAAGTTCTTTTCCCAAAATTGTTGTTTACATATCTGTCAGTATTCTCCGGTGATACAGAATAATATCCATACAGAGAGAGAAAGAGATTTTAATGGATTAGCTCAGGTGATCGTGAGGGCTGGCAAGTCCAAAATCTATAGATCAGGAAACAGGCTGGAACACCTATCAGGATGTCCATGTCACAGTCTTAAAGCAAAATCTTTCTTCCAAGAGAAAGTTCAGGTTTCACTCTTAAAGCCTTCAACTGATTGCGTGAGGCCCAACAATATGGAAAGTAATTTGCTTTACTTAAGTCAACTGATTTTAATGCTAATCTCATATAAGTACCTACATAGCAACATCTAGATTAGTTTGACTGGGCACCGTAGCCTACTTAGGTTGACACATAAAATTAACCATCACACTGTCCATAAAATGCAAAGGTAATAATAGCCCTCACAACCCATATGATGGTGCTAATAATTAAATGAAAATATCAATGCAATATACAAGTCATTAATCATATCTAAATAGTTATAGTAGCTGAAATTTACACAAGATAACCTAGCAAGAGTCACAGTCAAGTAATGAACTCTGGTCTATGAAGTCCCATTCCTTTTCACAATACAAGAGAAAGAGACCAAAAGATTTCAAAGGAAAAAAACGAGGAGGGTTTATTGAGAAATTCATAGAAGACTCAAAGGTGAAGAGGTAACTAGTTAGCTGGATTTCAAAGAAAGAATTTAGATAAGCAAGAGAGCTTTTATGTGCTTCCTTTAGGGTTTGGCCTAATGCCAGAAATAATTTTTGGCATCCAACATCGGAAATTATATTTTAATTGCTCTTTGATATGCAGCTACAAACTTGAGCATGACATTAAGCAGCAATGAGAAAGAACACAGAACAAATATTAGGATGACAAATTCACAATCACAATCCCAAACCCCTCTGCTAGATCCATTAACACACCAGCCATTTGTTCTCCAAATTTTGATCACTCTGAACTAGGCCAAGGCAAAGGGCGAGGTGTGGCCACATTTCCCTCTATGAGCAAACACAGAGAGACCAGAGCCCTTGGAAACTCTTGACATCTATGAAGCCTTTGAGTGAAAAAGCACGTCTTGGAGTGTGTCTGCTCTTTCAGCTACCTACAAAGGTGCCCAAACCACTCCTCTCCCTTAATGAACTCCACATGCTACCACAGCTATTTATAGTATCATCACTGCGTGTGTTTTGTTAAAAGCGTCTAGATCATATTTCTTAGCTTTGCAAGTTTATTTTCTACAATTGGTCCATTAAAATTTGCCTCCCTTCCCTCCTCTACCACATTCTTGGAAATCCATGGTTAACTACACAAACAAATATACGTGATTATCAAAATATTTTTTAAGCCATTATTTGCCCTCCATGTTTTTCTTATGCTTCCATAGTGTGAATTTCTATGTTATCGCTCTTACTGGATAACTTTAATCTGTCAGGGAGATTTGACAGATGCCCAAGAAGAAGCTCAATCCAATTGAAGGGGCAGGAAAAGAAGAACTGAAAGAGACCAACAAAGTTGTCTGCTATCCTTGCTTCTGTAAAAGTGGAAATTAAGACAAAAAAAGAACAGCAGGAAAGCATAAATTTTCAAAAAAAAGAAACAAACAGATGACAACAGCAATGTGAAACATTAAATAGGAATATTAGGGGCCTGTGACTTTATGTTAATGAAGGAGGGACAGTTCAGAAAAGAAGGGTGAGAACGATTGCACATGTCACAAATGTCACTAAATTGTACATGTGGAAACTGTTGAATTGGTTTGTGTTTACTGTGTCCATTCTCAACAACAAGAAAATAAACAAAATTTAGGGGGAAAATAAGAGGCAGAAAAAAAATAAGCCAAAGTGACTAATCAAAAAAATAAAGATTATTTACCTACTAAAAAATTGAGAAATAAAACCAAGAGAGTCCAACCTCTGATGAAACAGGAGAGAAAAAAGACGAATTTGATAATATTGTATCTTGTATCTTATCAGTAGTCCCTGTATCTCCCTTCTTGTACAATTCAGAGGAATATTTTTATCAACTATTTTGTAAATGTGTTTAAGAAATATGCCTTAAGAAAGAAAGAATCCCACTTTATCCCATTTTTTAAGCTTCTTTAGATAAGTGCAACTGCTTTTTTGAAAGATGTGAAATCTTGTGCCAGTTGCTTGTTTTTGTGTAATAAGAAAATAATGTTGTTGTTGTTAAGTGCCGTCATGTTGGTTCCCACACATGGTGACCCTATGTACAGCAGAACAAAACACTACCAGTCTTGCTCCATACTTACAATCGTTGCTATGTTTAAGCCCATTTTTGCAGTCACTGTGTTAGTCCATCTCACTTAAGGTTTTCCTCTTTTTCACTGACTCTACTAAATATGATGTCCTTCTCCAGGAACTGGTCCCTCCTGGTAACATGCCCAAAGTACATGAGATAAAGTCTTACTATCCTTGTTTCTAAGGAACATTCTGTCTGTACTTCTTTCAAGACAGATTTGCTCATTCTTCTGGCAGTCTATGGTATATTCAATATTCTTCACCAACACGATACAATTCAAAGGAATTAATTCTCCCTTGGTTTTGCTTATTCATTGTCTAGCATTTTCATACATATGAGGCAATTGAAGATATCATGGCTTGGGTCAGGCATACCTTAGTTCTCTTTGCTTTTTAACACTTCAAAGATATCTTTTGCAACAGATTTTCCCAATGCAATACATTGTCTGATTTCTTGACTGCTGCTTCCAAGGGCATTGATTGTGGACCAAAGTAATGAAATCCTCAATAACTTCAATCTTTTTTCCATTTATCATTATGTTGCTTATTGGTCTCATTGTGAGGATTATGTTGAGATGTAATTCATAATGGAGGTTATAGTCTTTGATTTTCATCAGTAAGTGCTTCAAGTCCTCTTCACTTTCAGCAAGCCAGGTTGTGTCTTTTGCATATCGCAGGTTGTTAATGAGTCTTTCTCCAATCCTGATGCAACACTCTTCTTCATATAGTCCAGCTCCTCTGTTTGTTCATTCAGCATACAGATTGAATAAGTATGATGAAATGATACAACTCTGACACACACCTTCCCTGATTTTAAATCACACAGTATCCCCTTGTTCTGTTCAAATGATTGCTTCTTTGTCTATGTACAGCTTCCTCGTGAGCACAATAAAGTGTTCTGAAATTCCTATTCTTACATAATTTGTTATCCACAATTTGTTGTGATGCATCCAATCTAATGCCTTTGCATACTCAATAAAACTCAGGTAAACATCTTTCTGGTTTTCTTTACTTTCAACCAAGATCCATCTGACATGAGCAATGATGTCCCTCATTCCCATTGTCTTGTGAATGCAGCTTGAATTTCTGGCAGTTCCCTGTCTATGTACTGTTGCAACAATTTTTGGATTATCTTCAACAAAACTTTACTTGTGTATGTTATTAATGATATTGTTCAATAATATCTGCATGCTGTGGAATCACCTTTCTTTTTAATGGGCATAAACATGGATCTCTTCCAGTCAGTTGGCCAGATAGTTGTTTTCCAAATTTCATGGCATAGATGAGTGAGCACTTCCAGCATTGCATCTGTTTGTTGAAACATCTTATTTGGAATTCTATCAATTCCTAGAGCCTTGTTTTTTGCCTTTGCCTTCAGCGCAGCTTGGACTTCTTCCTTCCATAACATCAATTCTTGATCACATGCTACCTCCTGACATGGTTGAACATTGACCAATTCTTTTTGATACAGTGATGATATCAAATTATGGAAAGCTTTGATTGCTGTAAGTGTCAACCTAACATTACATGGGTGATATACATGGGGAGCAGTTTTCATATCTTAGAATGCAAAACATGCTAACGAAAATTAGATTCATAATCATGCATTTAATATGTTTAAAACATTTTTAATTACCTCTATTCCCATGTTGTTTTTCAGTAAAATTGCTTCCTGAAGAAATTGATCTTCCTGTAAGAATTGTGTGCCCTCTGTGAATCTTTAGTCATGGTAGTCCTTTTTTTTTT
>NW_006921655.1:3926389-3928730 GCF_000298275.1 Orycteropus afer afer
TATATATATATATATATATATATATATATATATATCAGGAGCTCTGGTGGCATAGTGTCTAAGGCATTTGACTGCTAACCAGAAGTTAGTTCAAACCCACCAGCCACTCCCCAGAAGGAAGCCTGGGCAATCTACTTCCATAAAGATTTACTGCCTCAGAAACCCAAAGTGGGTCACTAGGAGTTGGAATCACTTGATGGCAGTGAGTTTTTGGTTTATTATTTAAAAAAACCTCACTGCCGTCGAGTCAGACCCGACTCATAACCACCCCTCCTTGGATTTCTGAGGCAGTATCACTACAAAAGTAGATTGCCCAATCTTCCTTCTGAGGAGTGGCTGGTGGGTTTGAACTGCCAGCCTCTTGGTTAGCAGTCAAACGCCTTAGGCACTACACCACCAGAGGTTTATTATACATATATAAATTATATATTTATAGAAATTATATCTGTATAAATTATATATATATATATATAAATTCAAGCTCATATTAGGATTACTTTGCTCAGTTTTCTTGTCTTAATAGGAAAAGAATAATAGGAATTCCCAAAAGAAAATAAATTCTTAGCCCTGTGATCTGTAAGTTTTTGTCTGGTTGGTTGATTTTGATCTCCAGCTGGCATTAATTGAGAATTTACTGTTCTAGTGCCTTTCTCATTTAATCCATATAACAATCCTGATTTGGATATTATCCCATTTTATAAACAATAAAATGTTTCTGTGAGTTAGACTCAACCCGAAGGCAGTGGGTTTTATGGAGACAGAATAACTGATCAGTTATTAGTGACTGGCTGAGGAGGATCCATATCCAGTGATGCCTGAGTCCAGGGTCTGAGCATGTAATCCTCTCCCATGTGCATACATCTGTGGCACAAGATGTACACTTTTGCAGCTTTACAGATATGGCTCTGGATATCTAGCCAGGTCTTACAACTGAGACCATAAAATTAAGCTAATCCTCCTCCCTAAAGCCCCTGTTCAGTGATTTTTTTTAATGACACCTCTCCCCATGCCAACAATCCCTTGAAATCTGCTGCTGTGCATCATCTTCCCCTCTTTGTATCTGCCACCACCATCACATCCTAACAATCCAGTCCCATAGTGTGCATCTCTACAAAGTTTCTTCCATCTAGACCCCTTCCCTCCATCTTCTCCCCTTGCCCCGCAGCAGGCTCTCCTGTATCTTCCCCTGGACCATTGCAATAACCAATGTGTTTAAGAGAACTCTCTGGATTTCAAGGGATACACACTCACTTAAGAGTAGCTTAGGCAAAAGAGAGCTTGGTTGGAAGGACATTGGGGTATTTCAAGGACTGGAGGGAAATGTTGCACAACAAAAAGCCAGAATGCAACCTTTGGGCCTGGAAACAAGGAAATGAACACTCCCCTCCCCTGTCTCTCCATCCCTTTGTCTTTGCTTGTCTGCCTGTCACTTGTCTCCATGAAGACTGTATCCCCCAACATGTCAAAAAACCATCTGTCTAAGGCTCCCAGAGTACCAGTCTACAGTTTCTGTAACAAAAAAGAGGCCAACCATACTTCTCAAAATCAGAATCTAAAATCAGAATCTATTTGGGAAAAAAAAGAAGAAGAAGAAGAATACTAGGGAGACACACTCTAGATCAATCAAACGTGGCCAAGGAGGCAGGGTCAGGTAAGGACATGGAAACACATGCTTGGAATTGGAGGAAGGACAGTTCCCATAACAGGTTGCATGCTGTTCCAACCTCTGTGGACTTACTCATGCTGTTCCCTCCCTTAATGCCAGTCCCAGGCTCTCTCCTCCTTACAACCTTCAGGTGTAAAAGTCCATCCATTCTCCAAGGCCATCTTAGCTAGCATCTGACCAGGAAGTGTTCTTTGCTCAGTTATCACAAAGTAGTCTCTCTTTTTTGAAACTTACTCTACCCTAGTATGTTTTACTTCCCATGGGGCACTTTTCATTATTAGCCTTGCATTAAAGAGAGTGTGTGCCAAGTCTCCTGCAAGATCTAAATTCCTTGAAGTTAATAAACTTGATATAAATCACATATTTATGTTTGCAAAAATGTCAAGCAAAACTCTGGCCAATTACAACTGTCAATTAATTGTTTGCTGAATGGTTGAGTAAATATAAATGACTGAGAAAGTTTTCAGTAACCACAGATTCTTCATCAAATGGTGTAATCCCTTGCAGTGTTCCTGCACCATGACTTTTCTCCTAAGGGGTTCAGCTATAGCAGAGTTTTCATTTAGTAATCTAAGCCAGATGGAAGTATGGTTCAAGAACCCAACTTGCGGCAGACAATGGTCCTATAAGTTTATGTGAAGGATCAGAATCCCCAGGAGTATAGTACAACTGACA
>NW_006921655.1:3932080-3936236 GCF_000298275.1 Orycteropus afer afer
TAAAAAAAAAAAAAAGAAAAGAAAAAAAGAACCCAACTTGCAGGCTTAGCAATCCCAGAAGGAGCTTCTTGGATTTATTTAAAATATTTATGGACAGAAATGATACCTCTGCTTTCACAGATCTCAGTGCAAGTGACTTAAGGTCTTACTTACAGTTTCCTTTTCTGCTGAATGGAAGTAAAAGCATCATTCTTACAGTATTGTTATTAGGCTTAGAGAGAGAATCACCTGGGTTGCTTCCTGGGCATTCAACTCCTGCAGCCACATGAGGTGAGGGTGAGCCGGATTTCAGAAGGGGGCCCATGCTTGAGGCTTCATGCTCTATAGTCCATGTCCTGAAATTCTTAATAGTTATATCTTTGAATTTGTGTTTTGTAAAGCCAGTGCTTTCAGGCAATGGAGCATGCCTCAGGGGCTTGGAGCCTCCACTCAACCATGACCTTGCCTCCCTAACAGGTTCTCAGCCCCTAATTTTACCCCCTATCCCATACCTTTCACTCCTATCTGGAGCCCTGGGCACTTCCTAACCTCCCCTTCCCATCGTCTACAGATATGTACCCCAGGAGGGTCAGAGTCAGGTGCACATGTGCCCAAGATGGGCTGGTGATAACATGCCAGCCCAAAATTCTCAGCACCACAGCACGTTTAGAGGGCAGCTCAGCAGGGAAGAGGAGCTCTCCAATCCCTATAGAGATATTTAGTGGGTCCCAACACAGGAGTGGTCTGTTGTCATGTCATAGGGAAGAGGAGATGCTTGGTTTGAATTTCCTCACCAGCTGGAACATTAGTCAAGCAAGTCAAGTTGTGGAGAAAGCCCCATGAACTTATGAGGGCCTGCGTTCACTGCCTGAATGAAACCATGTCTGAGGCTTTCCAAGGTGGCATCAGTACGGAAGTAGATTGCCCAACATTCCTTCCAAGGAGTGGCTGGTGGGTTTGAACCACCAGTCTTCTGGTTAGCAGTGAAATGCCTTAGGCACTACATCACCAGTGCTCATAACATTAAATAGGAAATAAAAAAATAGACTACAGAAGAATGGAAAAGCTTTTATTTGTTTATTTATTCCTGCTTTGTGAAGGGTCCCTGCCATTTTAGTTTGCACTGTTGTTGTTGTTGTTATGTGCACTAAGCTCTACTAATTACACAGCCAATCCTGTCGATCACCTAGCACTGTGCCAGTCATCTAATAGTGCTTAGGAATGGATAGCTACTTGTTTCCTTATTACTAATAAATGTTCACATAAAGTCTGACTGCTTCCTAAGGGAAGGGTTTTCCAAAAGCATGTTGACATGTACAATCTCATTTGATTCTCAGAGTCAGGTAGAATATTTTGTAAAAGGGGAAATTGAAATTCAGAGATGTCAGGAGGCCTAACATCTCATCATCAATAAGTGGCAAAGCAGAGCTGGAACAGAGTGTTCTCACTTTCAGTCCCGTGTTTTTCCCAGAGGGCCTGCTGGTCAGTGACCCATGGGCAGCTGAGCAACCCTTTTCTCACTTCTCTGGAAGGAGAGGAAGCCAGCAGAGCCATGCCATCCTGGAAACTCTGCTGGTGCCATGGCGCTATGAGCATTTGCCCGGCCACTGCAAGGAGTCTCGCCCTTGCCCTACATTGATTTTCTTTCCCAAACTCCACAAAACCATAAAAAACAAAAATGACTCCTAAGACTCCAGGCATCCAGCTCTCTAAAGAAAACCCAGCCCTAAGCCGTGGATGGCAGGGCCACAAGAGTTGTTTCTTTGCTCCTGTTGATGCAGGTCTGTTTACCTAGTTCCATATTTCCAATTTCCTTGCCTGGGGACTTCAGCAGCCCTCAAATTTATGCTCTGGGCAGACAGGGAATTTATGGTGTATTCATCACCCATCCTGCCCTGGGACACAGCTGTCAAAACCACCCACTTGTACCAAGCAGAGTGTCAAGCAGTGCACTGAAGGAAACTCCTCGGAAATAGTGCTCAGTTCTGGCCAAGAGGTTTAGCCCAATTGCCCAAGCCCAGGTGATAAACGTGCCAAATAAAATGCGGAGTGAAAAACAGAGGTCAGACCAGTCCAGAGGGCAGGGTGCAGCAGGAATCATAGACAAGGATTAGGGGACAGAGGAGGTTTGGCAGATACCTTGCTCCTGAATTTGCCCTGATGTGCCCTGGCCTTGGAGATGGTCTGAGTAGATGGGGTCATATCCTCTGATTAGCCAGGCTTAAAACAGAGGTATTCTGGGATTGGATTAAATCCAGAAGCCAGTTCCCTGGGTCCCAAGAGAATGCTTTTCTAAATGACTTCTGCTTTGATTTGGGGGCTGTTAAGTGAGATAGGACCACCATTCATCTATCAGTTTATCATACTGTGGTGACTTGCATGTTACTATGAGTTTGGAGGCTATGCCACTGGTATTTCAAATGTCAGCATGGTCACCCATGGTGGACAGGTTTCAGCAGAGCTTCCAGACTAAGACAGACTTGAAAGAAGGAAAGGGCCATCCACTTCTCAAAGAATTGGCCAATGAAAACCTTATGAATAGCAGTGAAACACTTTCTAATCCAGTACTGGAAAATTTGATGAACAGCCATGAAACTTTGTCCAATTGTGGAAGGCACAACTGGAGAAGAGCTGTCTCCTCAAAGTAGAGTTGAGCTTAATGACATGGATGGAGTCAAGCTTTGAGGACCTCCATTTGCTGATGTGGCACAACTCAAAATGGGAAGAAACAGCTGCAAACATCCATTAATAATCAGAATATGGAATGCATGAAGGATGACTCTGGGAAAATTAGAATTTGTCAAAAATGAAATGGAATGCATAAAGGTCAATATCCTAGGCATTAGTGAGCTGAAATGGACTGCTTGGGGCCATTTTGAATCAGACAACTATATGATCTACTATGCCAGAATGAAAAAAAAAAAAAATTGAAGAGGACTGGTGTGGCATTCATTGTCACAAAAAATGTTTCAAGATCTATCCTGAAGTACAGTACTGTCAGTGATAGGATAATATCACAAGGAAGACCAATTAATACTCCTGTTATTCAAATTTACACACCAACTACCAAAGCCAAAGACAAGGAAATTGAAGATTTTTACTGGCTTCTGCAGTCTAAAATAGACCAAACATGCAATCAAGGTGTGTTGATTATTACTGGTGATTGGAATGCAAAAGTTGGAAACAAAGAAAAATCACCAGTAGTTGGAAGATATGGTCTTGGTGATAGATATGACGCAGGAGAACGCACAATAGAATTTTGCAAGATCAATGACTTATTCATTGCAATTACCTTTTTTCAACAACTTAAATGGCAGCTATACACATAGACCCCACAAAATGGAATACACAGGAATCAGATTAACTTCATCTGTGGAAAGAGGAGATGGAAAAGCTCAATATCTTCAGCCAAAACAAGGCCAGGAGCTGACTGTGGAACTGACCATCAACCCACTCATATGTAAGTTCAACTTGAAGTTGAAGACATTTAAAACAAGCTCACTAGAGCCAATATATGACCTTGATTATATCCCACCTGAATTTAGAGAGCATTCAAAGAACAGATTTGATGCATTGAACACCAGTGACCGAAAAACAGATGAATTTTGGGATGACATCAAACAAAAGGTCATTAAAAAGACAAGAAAGGAAGAAAAGACCAAGATGGATGTCAGAAGAGACTGAAACTTGCTTTTTAATGGAGATTAGCTAAAGCAAATGGAAAAAAATGACAAGATAAAAGAGCGGAACAGAAGATTTCAAAGAGCAGCTTGAGAAGACAAAGTCAATTGTTATAACAAAATGTACGAAGACCTGGAGTTAGAAAACCAAAAGGGAAGAACATTCTTGGTATTTCTCAAGCTGAAAGAACTGAAATAATATTCAAGTCTCAAGCTGCAATATTTGAAGGATTCTATGGACAAAATATTGGCTGATGCAGGAAGCATCAAAAGAAGATGGAAGGACTACACAGAGTCACTGTACCAAAAAGAATTGGTCGATATTCACCTATTTCAAGATGTGGCATATGATCGAGAACCAACGGTACTGAAGGAATAAGTCAAAGCTGCACTGAAGGAATTGGTGGAAAACAAGGCTCCAGGAATTGACAGAATACCCATTGAGATGTTTCAACAAATGGATGCTGTACTGGAGACACTTGTCTATGCCAAAAAAT
>NW_006921655.1:3938443-3939667 GCF_000298275.1 Orycteropus afer afer
AAAAAAAAAAAAAAAAAGCAGTGAAAACCTTTTGAATAGCAGTGAAAGACTGTCTGATATCTTACTGGAAAGCTTTATGAATAGCCCTGAAACATTATTCAACATAGTGCCAGAAGATGAGCCCCTCAGGTCTGAAGGCACTCAAAATACAACTGGAGAAGCCCTGCCTCCTCAGAGTAGACTCAAACTCAATGCGGTCAAGTCAGATCCGACTCATAGTGACCCCACCTTGGGTTTCCAAGGCAGTATCACTACGGAAGTAGATTGCCCAATCTTCCTTCCAAGGAGTGGCTGTTGGCTTTGAACCACCAGCCTCCTGGTTAGCAGTCAAATGCCTTAAGCACTACATCACCAGAGCTCCCAATGATGTTGATAGAGTAAAGCTTTTGGTACCCCCATTTGTTGATGTGGCATGTCTCAGGATGAGGAGAAACATCATGTTAATAAATATCCATTAATAAACAGAACATGGAATTATGAAGTATGAATCCAGGAAAATTGGAAGTTGTCAAAAAAATTAAATAGAACACATAAAGATCAGTATCCTAGGCATTAGTGAGCTGAAATGGACTGGTTTTGGCCATTTTGAATCAGGCAATCATATGATCTACTATGCAGGCAATGACAAATTGAAGAATGGCGTGACATTCATTATTACAAAGAATGTACCAATATCCTGAAGTCCAATGCTGTCAATTATAGGATAATATCCATATGCCTGCCAGGAAGACCAATTAATACTAATATTATTCAAATTTACCAAAGCCAATGAGGAGGAAATTGAAGATTGTTACCAACTTCTGCAGTCTGAAATTGACCAAACATGCAATCAAGAAGTGTTAATTTTCAAAATGCAAAAGTTGGAAACAAAGAAGAATCATTGATAGTTGGAAAATACAACCTTGGTGATAGAAATAACACTGGAGATCGCATTATAGAATTTTGCAAGACCAACGACTCATTCATTGCAAATACCTTTTTTTAACAACACAAATGGCAGCTGTCCACATGGACTATGCCAGATGGAGTACACAGGAATCAGATTGACTATATCTGTGACAAGAGGTGATGAAGAAGCTCAATATCTTCAGCCAAAACAAGGCTAATATCTGACTGTGGAACAGACCATCAACTGCTCATATGCAAGTTCAAGTTGATACTGAAGACAGTTAAAAGAAGTCCACAAGAGCCAAAATATGACCTTGATTATATCCCTCCTGAATT
>NW_006921655.1:3940792-3950706 GCF_000298275.1 Orycteropus afer afer
TGAGCAAATAATATGAGAAGCTGGACTATATGAATTAGAACTTGGCATCAGGATCAGAAGAAGGCTCACTAACAACCTCAGATACACAGACAACACAACTTTGCTTGCTGAAAGTGAGGATGACTTGAAGCATTTATTGATAAAGATTAAAGAGTACACGCTTCAGTATAGATTACACCTCAATAAAAAGAAAACTAAAATCCTCACAACTGGACTAAGCAGCATCACAATAGATGGAGAAGAGTTTGAAATTGTCAAAGACTTCCTATTACTTGGTTCTACAATCAATGCCAATGGAAGCAGCAGTAAAGACATCAAAAGATGTATTGTTTTGGGCAAATCTCTTGCAAAAGTCTTCTTTCAAATGGTGAAGGGCAAAGATAGCTCCTTGATGACTAAGATGCACCTAACAAAAGCCATGGTATTTTCAAGCATTCAAATGCACATGAGAGCTGAACAATGAATAAGGAAGACCGAAGAAGGGTTGATGCTTTTGAATTGTGGTGTTGGCAAAGAATGCTGAAAGTCCCATGGACTGCTAAAAGAACTAACAGATCTGTATGGAAGAAATGCAGCTGGAATGCTGCTTGGAAGTGAGAATGGTCAGATTTCATCTCACCTATTTTGGTCCTGTTGTAAGAAGGGACCATTCTCTGGAGAAGGATGTCATGCTTAGTAAAATGGAGGGTCAACAAAAGAGGAGAAAGCCCTCAACAAGAAGGATTGACATGGTAGCTGCAGCAATGGGCTCAGGTATAGTAGGGATCATGAGGCTGGCACAGGACTGGGCAGTGTTTCGTTCTGTTGTACTTAAGGTTGCTATGAGTCAAAGACAACTCAATGGTGCATACTAACAACAACAAAATATGCAGGTGAATGCTGGACAATAAATAAGGAAGACCAAAGAATGGTTGATGCTTTTGAGTTGTGGTGTTGGAGAAGAATACTCAAAGTACCACAGACTGCCAGAAGAACTTACAAATCTGTCCTGAAAGAAGTGCAGCTGGAATGCTCCTTGGAAGCAAGAAGGGCCAGACTTTGTCTCACCTACTTTGGTCATGTTGTCAGAAGGCATCATTCCCTTGAAAAGGATACCATGCTTGATAAAGTTTAGGGTCAGTGAAAAAGGAGAAGACCCTCAATGTGATGGATTGGCACAGTGGCTGCAATGATGGGCTCAAGCATAGGGAGGACTGCAAGGCTGGTGCAGGACCAGGCAGTGTTTCTTTCAGTTGTATATGTGGTTGGAGCCAACTCAACAGCACCTAACAACAAGTGAGTTAGGAGAGTGAATTGGGTGGGTAGAATGTGACTGAGACCACCATCCATATTGGACCTTAAGCAGGAAAATATACATATATATAGCTCTAGTGGCATAGTGCCTAAGGCATTTGACTGCTAACCAGAAGGCTGGCGGTTCCAACCCACCTACTTCTCGGAAGGAAGTCTGGGCAATCTACTTCCATAGAGATACCGCCTCAGAAACCCAAGGATGGGTTGCTATGAGTCGGATCCAACTCGACGGCAGTGAGTTTGTTTTTGGTTTATATATACGGAATGTCAGCAATCTGCAAGTAATATATACTTTGCGTGTATTATTTCTAATCACAGTAGTTCTGTGATCACGTTTATTATTAAGCCCATTTTATAGATGAGGAAAATAAGGCTCAAGAGATAATGTAACTTGTCTGAATTCATACTGTACGTTTCATTGGGAATATTTAAACCCAGGAACAGTATTTCTCTACTAAGCAAGTTCACTACCACTCATCTGTCAGTTTGTCACACTGCGGTGGATTGCATGTTACTGTGAGACTGGAGGTTATACCACCGATATTTCAAATACCAGCAGAGTCACCCAGGGTGGAGAGGTTTCAGTAGAGCTTCCAAACTGAGACAGACTGGGAAGAAGTATGGGACCACCCACTTCTGTTGTCCGTAGGGTTGCTAAGAGTCAGAATCTACTAGACAGCACCTAACAACAAAGCAAGTTCAATTCTTGCTCTGTTCACTAGGCCTCTTATTTCTATATCCCACGGGAAAGAGTAACATTGGTTACTACTCCTGACATCATGAGGATTTACTCAGCCTGCTTTGCAGAAAGATAGCTAGTCACTAAAATAGATGGCAATTCTGGACACTGTTATTCAGAGCTCCAGAGATCCTCTCGATGGATGAAGGAAGAATAGGATAAACCTGTCTAGCACTAGAGGAGAGTTGTTTTTAGGTGCCATCGAGTTCACCCTGACTCGTCACAACCCTGTGCAAAACAGAACAAAACACTGCTAGGTCCTGCGTCATCTTCACAATTCTTGTTCTTGAGCCCATTTTTGCAGCCACTGTGTCAATCCATCTCATTAAGGGTCTTACTTTTTTTTGCTGACCCTCTACTTTACCAAGCATAACATCATTCTCAAAGGACTAGTCCCTTCTGACAACATGACCAAAGTATGTAAGATGAAGTCTGGCCATTCTCGCTTCTAAGAAGCATTCCAGCTGCAATATGTTCTTCCAGGACAGATTTGAGAGTGAATGCAGAGACTACCAGTTTTCCATTCACCAATTTGTTGTCTCTAATTTTTTCTTCTCTTCATTTCTAAACATTTTTTCCTACACACGTTATTGTCTCTTCCAGTGACATACAAATTAAGGCTGAAAGGAAAATTCAAAATGCTGCAAATTCTGTAATTATGTCTTGTTGGATTTGACCAATAGAAAATGAAATAATACCAACACCAACACCACTACCACCAGGAAAGAATTTATATATATTAGAAAAATTCCACTTAAATGTTACCTAAATTTTACCAATCACTGATATTTCTTCTTGATCAGCTTGAACAATTAAGGAAAGGCTTTTGATACACACATACATACATGATCAATAAGCTAAATCCTTCCTGAAGAAGAGACCTTTCAAAAAAGTTTTAAAAGCCCTACAACTTACAAGGTAAATTTATTTTCATTATTTGCATTAACTCTCTAGGGTTCAATTTCTTCATCTATAAGAACAGAATCCAACAAATATTTATTAAGAGATTATCACATAAAAGACATGATACTAGACATCCTAGGGAGAGATCATATTAACTAAGATAAGGGCTTTGCCCTCCAGAGGCTTATAGACTAACAGACTGTGCTGATAACTACACAAGTAATTGTAACTTGGTCTGATTGTGACAAGGCTGTAATAGAGGCTTATGCCAAGCTTGTTGGGTCATCTGGGAATGACTGCACCTGCCCTTACCACCCTGATCACCAAGGTCATCAGGAGGTGATTGTGATATATGTGAGAGGGCTCTGTAAAGAACTACACAGGTAGAAGGGTTTGTTTTGTTTTTGTTTTTTTCTCTCATTATTCTTCTTATACAACCTAGTGGTTAAAAGTGTAGCCTCTGTAATAAACCTGCCTGAGTTGGTTTCCCTGCTCTGATATTTATTCACTATGTAACGTTGGGCAAGTTACCTACTTCAGCTCTTTAAGCTTCAGTGCCTGCAGATTTAAAAGGTGGAAAAAATTATGTCTACTGCATATAGATAGAATAATTAAATAAAACAATATACATAAAGGGCTTAATATAGTGCCCAGAACAATACAAAGCCTCAGAAATGTTGTTGGTGTTATTATTACCAATCCATCTTCACCAACTTTGTCTGCCCAGAAGTGATGGAAAACAAAGAACATTACCACTTGGCCCTTTGTAGGACTTTATGCAAAAGATTTAAAGTCTCTCTCTCCACATGGGTAATTTCTCAATCAACATTTTTTGACCAGTCATTCTATTTATTGAATATTCACATAATCATGGGTTTTGCACTAAGCATACCTACTAAGCTGGAATGAATGTACAACCTAAAATGCATAGATATTTTCAGAATAAGTGAGCAAAATGCTTTGGAGAACAAAGGGAATTGTTATTGTTGGCTGTTGTCAGATCAGCTGCTGTCTCATGGGGACCCCCATACACAATGAAGCAGAACACTGCCCAATCCTGTGCCATCTCTGTGATCAGCTGGCACATCAGACTGTTGTGACACAGAGAGTTTTCATTGGCTGATTTTCAGGAGTAGATCGCCAGGTCTTTCTTCCTAGTCTTAGTCTAAGATCTCCCTGAAACCTATTCAGCATCATAGGAAGTCTCCACTCACAGACTGTGCTCAAAGTTCATTGGCCTAGAAATCAAAACAAATAATAAGCAACACCATGATAAACAGAAAAGACTGAAGTTATCAAGGATTTCCTTTCACTTGGATCCACAATTAATGCCCATGGAAGCAATAATCAAGAAATCAAACAACATATGTATTTACATATGTTCCAAATATATCCATAAATATAATAGAGCTTATGGTTAAGTTATGAAAATTTCTTAGCCATAACCAAACACCTTGAGGTAATGAGTTGCTGGGTCTGGGGGCTCAGGATCATAGTCTCAGAGGACATCAATTGGCACAACATAGATAACAGAGAAAATGATCTACACCTATTTTGATGAGTATCAACTAGGGTCTGTAAAGATGGTCTCTAGATTCAGGTAAAATGTAATCAAGGTCATATTTTGGCTCTCGGGAACTTGTTTGAATTGTCTTCGGCATCAAGTTGAACTTGCATATGAGCAGTTGATGGTCTGTTCTACAGTCAGCTCCTGGCCTTGTTTTGGCTGAAGATACTGAGCTTCTCCATTGCCTCTTTCCACAGATGTCAATCTGATTCCTGTGTGTTCCATCTGGTGAATCTGCAGCCACTGTGTCAATCCATCTCATTGAGGATCTTCCCCTTTTTTGCTGGTCCTCTACTTCATGATATCCTTCTCCATGTGACAATCATCCAAAGTAGATGAGATGAAGTCTGGCCATTCTCACCTCTAAAGAGCACTCTGCCTGTTTTTCTTCCATGACAGATTTGTTCGTTCTTCCGGCAGTCCCTTAATATAATCTAATAAGAATGGTACTTCATTTCTGTGGTCTTCCTCAAAAAAAAAAAAAAAACCATAATCCCGGTCTAGTTGTAAGAAGTATGTTAGACAAATCCAATAGAGGACTACCTACAAAATATCTGACCAGTATTCCTGAGAACAGTTAAGGTCACCAGAAACAAGAAAAGTATGAGAAATTGTCACAGTGAAAGGAAGCCTAAGGAGACATGACAAGTAAATGTAATATGGTACTCTGGACAGGATCCTAGAACATGAAAAAGGGGTATTAGGTATAAACTGAGGAAATCAGAATAAAGTATGTTGTTGTTGTTGTTATGTGCCGTCGAGTCGGACCCAACTCATAGTGACCCCTTCTTGGGTTTCCGAGGCAGTATCACTATGGAAGTAGATTGCCTAACCTTCCTTCCAAGGAGTGGCTGGTGGGTTTGAACCGCCAGCCTTCTGGTTAGCAGTCAAGTGCCTTGGGCACTGGACTTCAGTTCATAATAATATATCAATATTGATTCATTAATCTTCATAAAGGTCCAAACTAATGTAGGATGTTAATAGTATTGGTATAAAGAAACTCTCTATACTATCTTTAAAAGTTTTCTTTAAATCTAAAATAATTCTAAAAGTAAAAGTTTCTTTTTAGAAGAAAAATGTCTCATGAGGATAGAATCATATCAGGAGAGCTGAGGAACCATAAGAGAAACTTAGTCAAGTTAGTCTTTGTCTACATCACAATATTTTCAAGGAGCCCACATTGACCAGGAGAACTTTCATTAGGAAATCAGACAAAATTGAATGACCAATAGTTATTCTCTTCTGAAAAACAATAAAAAGCCATATTGAGCAATTTGATGCATAGCCAAAGTTAAGTCTCATATTACAATGTGTTGCCAGTTAGTATATAAAGGCCAGTTACACTGAGAATGATCGTAAATATTTTCCTCTAACTTATGAGGCTCATAGCAACTAAAAATCTACCCCTAACTGGGAGAGCTGATGAGTATATCTTCCAGTTTGTTTTTCAAGGGACAGTGAGACTATTCTGTCACGAGGATCAAAAAGAGGCCAAACACTTAAGCCCATCCCTCTTGTTTTTGCCCTTAAAATGGGGCTGTCAAAACATGACGGTTTTAATTGCATTGTTAAAATTTGCATCATCTCTTTTCCCGTAACTGCCTCCAGCTGGCACCTTGGCTGGCTCCTTGTGAAAGACAACTGGACATCTCATGGAAAAGTCAGAGAAACAACCTCAGAAAGAATTCTGCTTGGAGATGCTGAACCTTTCTGCTCTGGATTTTCTTTGTCACTGGCAAATCAGATTCATAGACCAGACCAAACCAAACTCACTGTCGTCGAGTAGGATCTGACTCATAGCGACCCCTCCTTGGGTTTCCGAGGAGGTATCACTATGGAAGTAGATTGCCCAACCTTCCTTCCAAGGAGTGGCTGGTGGGTTTGAACCGCCAGGCTTCTGGTTAGCAGTCAAATGCCTTAGGCACTAGAGATGCTTATATATTTCCAGGTAGGATTATGAATGTTCCATGTTAGAGCTGGGAAGTATCTTAAAGTTTCTCAATCCAACTTAATTCTGTGTCATATGGGCAGGACATGGAAATCCAGCAGTTACACAGCTAGATGTAATGGGGACAGAAACTAGGACCCCATTTCCTAGTTCCCAGAGGAGCAAGATTGGCCCTAAGAATAGATTTGTTCCCCAAACTCCTTGGACAAACAACTAGAGAACCCAGTTCACTATGTAAAAGTCATTGACAATAATTTTTCTTTTGACTGCTACTGCAGACATATTCCTGCAGCATCTAAAATGTTCAAGAGAGAGGTAGTACAACAGGAAGATAAATTACAAGGGATGGGAAAATCTGGATCAGGGATGACTATACCACACCCAACTGAAGCGTGGATTGGGCAATTTATGTGTGAAACTAAGATCCAGTCCCTGACTTCTGAAGTGCCAAGTGGCTCTAACTGAATAGTATTCTACCCACAGGGTCACATCCCCCTGCTCCTCAGTTTGGCACAGAAATTCCTAGCATTAATTCTTCCAGAACTACGAAAAACTAGGAGTGGGGAGGACAGAGAAAAAGGTAGGTCATTTGACTTGTTTAAAAGCCATAGCAAGGTCTAAAATCTCACCATTTGCCAGTTCTGCAGGTGGCATGAATTAGTCCATTGTCACAAGTCACCAATTTCCCTAAGCTTAGATCACACTTCCTGCCCAGCCCCACCTCACGCTAGTTGATCCATCAGTTGTAATCATCAGTAGGAATCCAGGTAGATAGGTATATTCAAGATTTTTCTTTTTTCTTTTTTTTAACTTTTCTAATACCAAGGACTTACCCAAAATTAAAATCATCGCTTTTCACTCCCCTTTAAATGGTGTCTAAATGTATTAGTGATCCAACCAACTTTGTTTTTCTATCATACTTTCTGTTTCTATAAATATTCAAGCTTGTATTCTAATTAAGTTCTTATGTGAATTGTGTTAAGTCTGTAGATTTTGGTGACTGTTAAAGTGTTCTGTGGTTTTGTTCTTTTATTTCAGGAAATATTTTTCCAAATTATCCTCTCTTTGTGGTTGGTTATATTCCTATATTCAGGAAACTCATTTTTTTGCCTGTGGCTGTTGCTCATTTTCTTCTTGACTGGAGGGAGATGGATCAAGTATCTAGTTGTCAGATATGAAAGAAGGAGGCATCTACCCTCTACAATAACAAACATAAAAGAACAAACACCAACATGGTATCAGTTATCAAACTCCCAGTGAAGTGTCTGTCATCATTTATAATTGAGTATGGGGGGCTATCAACTACGTCATCTATTGTTGTTGTCGTCATGTGCTGTTGAGTCAAACCCGACTCATAGCGACCCCTCCTTGGGTTTCCAAGGTGATATCACTACAGAAGTAGATTGCCCAACCTTACTTCTGAGGAGTGGCTGGTGGGTTTGAACTGCCAGACTTCTGGTTAGCAGTCAATTGCCTTATGCACTGTGCTACCAGAGCTCCTATGAACACATAAAAATCACACTTTTCAATTATAGGTTGTTCAGTCTCAAAATATTGGTCAAGGCTTATGGACAATCTTTTTTTAATTTTTAATTTAAAAAATTTTTTTTAATTGTGATTTGGGTGAAAGTTTACAGAGCAAATTCATTTCCATACAGCAGTTCACATACACATTGTCTCATGACATTGACTACAATTTACCCCAATGCAACAGTTCCCCTCCCACTTCCTCCCACTAGTTACCTCTTCCTTGTGTCCATCCCTCCATGCACTCTTGCCCCCTGAGCTGTCTCCCTGTGCATAAGCAGCCCTTTTTTCTCTCATGATTGTTCTCTCTAAGGAGTGTATCTACTTCAGGTACATGTTCAACTTATATGCCTGTCTTTTGTTTGGCTGGAAGCCACAGGTATGGGTTCAATTCCAGACCTGAAGGGCAGCTAGGGGCCATAGTCTCAGGGGTTCCACCAGGCTCTACCAGACCAGCAAACCTGGTCCAGCCCCCTTTTTTTTCCAAATGATTTTGAGTTTTGTTCCACATTGTTCTCCCTCTCTATCCAGGGTCTCCTACATAGACTCCTGTCCGAGTAGCAGACAGTGGTAGCCAGGCACCATCTAGTTCTTCTGGTCTTATAGTCTTATAGGCTGAGGATCACATGGTGTGCCTGTCATGAGGACTAATTGTTTCCATGAATCTTTGGTTTTCTTCATTCTTCTTTGTTTTGGGTGAGGAAAGACCCATTGTTGCCTAGATGGCAGCTTGCAAGCTTTTAAGATCCCTATCGCTACTCACCAAAGTAGGTGGAACAATGTTTTGTGTAGTATGTTATGTTATGGACAATCTTTTTGAAGCTTTTAAATTTCAGTTTATCTTTACTTAATCCTAAATTCATGAGTAAGTTCATATATACAGATAATAATTTGGAGTTGATAAATTCTAAGACTAGATGAAAGAGATGAAGTTATGGTTCATGATCCTATTCCAATCCCTGTTATAAAGCCCTGTCATGAGGACCCCGTGTACAATGGAACAAAAATGCAGCCTGATCCTGCACCATCCCCTGATCAGTTGCTGTCTTAGTTATCCAGTGCTGCTATAACAGAAATATCACAAGTGGATGGTTTAAACAAACTGAAATTTATTCTCTAACAGTTTAGGAGGCTAGAAGTTCACATTCAAGAGGCTGACTCTAGGGGAAGTCTTTGTCTCTCTGTTGGCTCTGGAAGAAGGCCTTTGTTTCCTCTGAGCTTCTGCTCATAGGCAATTTCATGTGGTTTGGCATCTCTCTTTCCCCATCACTCCTTGCTAGCTTACATTTTAATCTCTTTTATATTGCAAAAGAGATTGAGTCAAGATTTGTTGTTGTTGTTATGTGCCGTCAAGTCGGACCCGACTCATAGCAACCCCTCCTTAGGTTTCTGAGGCAGTATCACTGCGGAAGTAGATTGCCCCATCTTCCTTCCGAGGAGTGGCTGGTGGGTTTGAACCGCTAGCCTTCTGGTTAGCAGTCAAGTGCCTCAGGCACTATGCTACCAGAGCTCCCTTGAGTCAAGATACATCCTATATTAATCCTCATTCATTAACATAAGGAAAACAATCTAGTTCCAAATTGGATTATAATCACAGGCATAGAGGTTAGGATTTACTGCAATTTTTGGGGGGAACACAATGAAATCTGTAACAGTTGTGAACCACTGTAATCGACAGAGTTTCCAATAGCTGACTTTCAGAAGTAGATCACCAGGCCTTTCTTCCTAGTCTATATTAGTGTGGGACCTCTGCTAAAACCTGTTCAGCATCATAGCAACACACAAGTCTTTACTGACAGATAGGTGGCAGTTGCACATGAGGTGCATGAGCCAGGAATTGAAACTGGGTCTTCTGCATAGAAGGTGAGAATTCTACTGCTGAACCACCACTGTTCCCATTTGTATACAGTAGAAATGATGAAAAAAAAAAAAAAAAA
>NW_006921655.1:3951206-3953070 GCF_000298275.1 Orycteropus afer afer
CAGCAGCTGTCTGAGGGAAGAAAATCCTCTAGCTTCAGTGGGCTGGGAGCTGGAGGCAGAGCTGAAGCCCAAGGCTGAGGGGCTTTCACCCAGCACCTAGAGCCTGGCACTTTGAACTTGGACTTAAAGCCTCCAAACTATAAGAGAATAAACTCCTGTTTATTAAGGCCATCCAATTTGTGATATATATTCTTATCCAAGCAGCACTAGGTAACCAGAACAGAGAGTGGTAATGAAAGAATGGGTTATTGAATATTTATCACTAAACAAACTTAAGTTCTTTCAAGTTCAGTCCTTCACTTCCACTTCTGCCTGGCACTGCTAAATCTTTATACTTTTCCAAAAGTTTGTCAATCACTGGGGACTAGGAAAATGCATTTTATAAACTTTTAGTTCCTTAAAAAAAAAAAAAAAAAGTGGTCTTCTAGTTGATTCTGACTCATAATAACCCTATGGGACAGAGCTGAACTGCCGCATAGGGATTCCAAGGTGTAATCTTTACAAAAGCAGACTGCCACATCCTTCTACTACAAAGCATTTGGTGAGTTTGAACTGCTTAGCTTTAATTTAGCAGATGAGCACTTAACCACTGCACTACCAGGATTCCTTTAAGCCTTTTCACTCTCTACCTATTCATGTCTTTGATCACAATGGATGAAAGTTATAGATTTCACCAATTTAGGCTGCATTGCTAGGGCTGATATCTGTCTTACTTTATTACATCTTTATGTTTGGTGGCCCAGGGTACATGGAATATTGAATGGACTGATGGGTATGTTGACCTCTCAAGCCATTAAAGTGATGGTGCAAATAACAGTGCAGTGTAAGGACAAGAAGGAGACTCTGGTGACGTAGTGCTTAAGGCATTTGACTGCTAACCAGAAGGCTGGAAGTTCAAACCCACCAGCTATTCCTCAGAAGGAAGACTGAGCAATCTACTTCCTTAGAGATCCCACCTCAGAAACCCAAGGAGGGGTCGCTGTGAGTTAGAACAATTTGACGATAGAGATTTTGGTTTTGGGATTTTTTGAAAGGACAAGATGCTAGAAAGGGGAATAAATAAATCATCATTATGGGAATAGTATAATTAAACAGATTGCCACACTGGTGGTGCCTAAGTCCCCAATGAGTGACAAAGGCTCTTTCTTATAGAAGATAACCATAAAGCTGTTAATTTACTGGAAATTGAACTGGGCAGGAAGATTTCTATGCAAATTGGATGTTGGGAAGTAGTGAATCAAAATATTAGTATATAATGTAAATCTTCCTCCTTTATCTCCCAAAATACAGCCCATCAAATAAGTTGTGGTTTGGTAACAGAAGCAAAGAGCAGTCTGGTCCCTGACTAATTTCCACTGGGTTACTGGTAGGACAACCACCTTCAGTTTGTCCGGGACTACTCTGGTTTGAGCACTGAAAGTTCTGCATCTAAGAAATCCTTCAGTCTTGGGTGAAGAAGGAAAACTGGCCACCCTAAGACAAAGAGAATGAGAATGTGCATAAGTCTTAACAATTCATTCCTCACTACCAAGAAAATATAGCAGCTTTGCAGTTGGATTCAGCCCACTCCAATGTTTCTGGTTCAGTATCTCATAATTGAGTTGGCCATAGAAAGCAATGAACATAAAAATCTGTGTGTGGGAGGTGAGGGAGCCCACAAGCACCTTTTCAAGAGTCCCAAGTATTTGGTAGATCCTCTCAATTAGCCTCATTCCTATAAAGGAGGGAGGGAATGAAGATCACTCTCCTTTCCCTGCATTTTATAGATGGAGAGAAGAAGACAGATGATGGATATACATGCATCTATAAGGATTGCATTAGCTACTAGAAGCTGAAATAGATGAAGAAGGACCTTCCCCTACAG
>NW_006921655.1:3953620-3954196 GCF_000298275.1 Orycteropus afer afer
TGATGGATATACATGCATCTATAAGGATTGCATTAGCTACTAGAAGCTGAAATAGATGAAGAAGGACCTTCCCCTACAGTCACACCCTGAATTTAGACTTGTAGCTCCTGAACTGTGAGAAAGTAAATGTCTGATCTTTAAAGCCACTCACTTGTACTATTTGTGTTAAAGCAGCACCGTGTAATTAAGACACCTTGTAACCAACCCTCTGCCCCCAAGATTTCCCTGACCCACGTTCATTAGTCTTTAAAACTTCCTAGGCTAGAGGGTAGAGTGAGGGGAAGATGAGGGGAAGAGTGTCCAAAGAGACTACTATCAGCTCTATACCTTCTCTTGCCCTACATCCCACCAAGAGTTTCCAAACTATTGCAAAATCCACTAAACCCACTGCCATCAAGTTGGTTTCAATTCATAGTGACCTTATAGGAGGAAGTAGAACTGCCCTATAAGATTTCCAAAGCTTTGAGTTTTGCAGAAGCAGACAGCCTCATCTTTCTCCCCTGGAGCAGCTGGTGGGTTCAAACTCCCAATATTTTGGTTAGCAGCCAAATACTTTAACCACTACACCAGCAGAGC
>NW_006921655.1:3954296-3957014 GCF_000298275.1 Orycteropus afer afer
ATATATATAGGGCTCTCTCAGGAAATAATTTTCAACAGATTTCGCCACCCAGCTTAATTAAGAAAATTTGAGCTCCAATACCACTTCCCAGAACAGGTAAGCACTTTGTATATGGCAGAGTCTATGATGAAGATAATGATGGTTGTCATGTCTACATTAACTAAAGGCAAAATTAAATACTGAATATATCTGACCTGATCAGCTAGAACTGTGAGCTGTGGCAAAACTATCACTGCTCACTTCTACTGACCACACACCCCAGCCTCTAGGCCTCCCCATCAAGCTACAGATAAGCTCTGTGAGGCCTGCTTGCTTGTGATCCTCTGATGAATAGTTAGGATTCCAGCCATCATGGCACATGTTGTCCTGTGATCGTTTGTTTCCATCAGAGACTTATCTTACTTTTCGATACTTTTTAATGTCAAAGCAAGAGGAGTCTCTGAGTAATACAAGCAGTGCTGAACTACTAACGGAAAGACTGGGGGTTCGAGTCCACCCAGAGGAGCCTTGGAAGAAAGAGTTGGCTATCTACTTCCAAAAGGTCAAAGCAAAAAAACCAAACTCACTGCCATCGAGTAAATTCTGACTCATAGTGATCCCCATTGGGTTTCTGAGGCAGTAAATCTTTACAGAAGTAGATTGTCCCATCTTCCTTCCACAGAGTGGCTGGTGGGTTTGAACTACCATACTTTTGGTTAGCATTCAAATGCTTTAGGCACTATGCCACCCCAGCTCCCCTTGAAAATCCTGTGGAACACAGTTCTGTAAGAGTTATAGCCTCAGAATCCTTATGGGACAGTTCTACTTTGTCCTATAAGGTCGCTATGAGTTGAAATCAACTTGATGGCAATGGGTTTAGTGGATTTTGCAATAGTTTGGAAACCCTTGGTGGGATGCAGGGCAAGAGAAGTTCCAGAGCTGATAGTCTCTTTGGACACTCTTGGAGTCACGTGGGGTCACCATGAGTTGGAATTTACTTATGGGCAAGTGGTTTGCGGTTTTTTGGTCAGAACAGGGCATGCCTGTTTTCATTCTCTGTTGTATTCTCAAAGCCCAACTCAGTGCCTCAGTTGGAGCATATTCATAACAAGTGCTTAATAATCATGCAGTAAATGAATGAATAGATGAACAAACAAAAGAATCAAAGATTGGTCAATTGGGTAACCCTAGAGAAGTGCTTCTTACAGAAGTGTAGGAGGAGGGATCCAAGACAACTCTTGGCAGAGCATTAGGCTTTATGTTTCATGGAATATGTGGCTGGGTAAATGTAGTTTGTCAAAAAAGAATTAAAAAAAAAAAAAATACTTGTGCTAGTGAGAAGTAGCAATGAGCTTAAAAAAACATCAGCCGAGCTGAGGGATCCAGGGGAGCCCCCAGATTGTGTGATGAAGCCACAAAATAACTGCAAGAATAGCAGACAGGATGGGGCTAGTCCTACAAAGGGCCCAGTCCAACCCACCAACCTAATTACAGTACACAGCGTACCCAGCACTGTTCACTGTTTGTGGCCCTAGGCATTGGCCTGATTGATTTAGGGACATGAAAAACAAACAGCATTTTTGCCAAAGCCCTTGGATTTCCAAACTTTGTGGCTCCCATTTGGATCATTTGTAAAAGATTTCAGGCTTCCATTGACTTTGTTGTTTCAATCTGTGGTGAGTCCAACAAAGAGAAACCTCAAACCCTGGCCAGCTGCAACTGTGGAAGGAATTCCTGTGCCTGGGCCTAAATCAGGGGCTTTCTGCTGCAACCTCCATGCTTCCATTGCAGCTTGGGTGGGCAGTCAGGACCTTTGCCACTAACTTCCTCTGCTTATTGGCCTGGAAAAAGGGAAGTGAGGTTCACCATCAAGACCCTCTCCAAGGGAAGTGGTGTGATTTAATGAACCCTTGGAAAAGTGCTGGCTTTTAACACCTGCGAACGGTCCTTTGGTGTTTGCCCTATGCCTTAGGATTCTCACATTTCTCTTAATAGCAAATAAAATCCACCAGAGCTTCACTCCCATGAATCTTAAAGGCTAAAGGCCTTTTCCATCAGGATCCATTGTCTTTGGAATTTCTTGCCTGCTTACATCACAGAACTAAGGTGGCCCTCTATGCTAGATTGTATACTCTACCCCCCCCCAAAAAAAAAAAACCCAATCAGTTAGCACTGAGCTAATTCTGACTCATGACGACCCCATGTATAATACAAATAGTGCAGTCAGCTGCTAGCCAAAAGGTTGCAGGTTTGAGTTTACCCAGAACTACTTTGGAAGAAAGGGTTGGTGTCTGAAATATCAGCCACTGAAAACACTATGGAGCACGGTTCTCCTCAAACATACATGGGTTACCCATGAGTGTCCTACCCAATATACAGAAAATAAAAGATTTCTTAAAAAGCAGACTCAGTGAGAGGAAAACCATGAAACAAAATTCAAAAACACAGTAACAACCAGGATTACTGGTCAGATGGAGTCTGGTAGGACCCCCAAGACTATAACCCTGGGATACACTTTGGTTCTGGAATGAAACTCATTCCCAAGGGCTGGCTCTCAGCCCAACAGTAGTAAGACTTACATGCAGAACACCCAACACCTTACATGCACCCATCTACTCTATGGAGATAACACCCCTTGAAACAATCAGCCATGGGGCACCAGAAGAGCAGCATTCTCACAGAGGGAAAGCTGGACAGACAGCAGTGTATAACTAAGAAGGGCATAGGGATGGGGGGGGG
>NW_006921655.1:3957128-3968704 GCF_000298275.1 Orycteropus afer afer
AAAAAAAAAAAAAGCAGGTTCAATTCATGTTAATCATGAATAACTTTGGCCAACACCATCATAAAAGAGAATAAGAAGGAGATATTTAATCATTACCCTTGACCACTGTTTCCCAGTAAATAATTTGGTCCAAATAGATGTGGCCATGAAGTTCTAGATTTCTTTCTTTATCAAAAGGAATTTCCCAATTATAGAAGAAATGTAAGCATTAGTTTTTTAAAAAAAAATAATTTCCTAAAGCAACACAAAAACACTAAGTCTTAAAGATAGTAGAGTTTGTAACCCATTTGTGGTCCTCCATCCAAATCTCTGTTCAATTTCATTCTACCAGATTTAGACCATCACCATAGTTTGTTGAAATACTTTTTTTCATTTTAATTCCATTTTCCAACATATTCAACATAATATTGTGGCATGCCCATAATTAACAAAAAAGAAATTTTAATTGATAGGCTTTTCTTTAACTAGCATCCAAATAATGAAGCTATCAGTCATTGCTATGCCATGCCTATGCAAAATATTAGTTATATATATTGGAAAGTGATAAGCAATACCTCCTGTTTACTATTGAAGGAGAAAGAATAAGCAAACCTTAAATTTAAACAGGACATTAGATCATGACACCTGCAGGATGACTATCAGATCTCCCTAAATAGAAATTGAAGAATTGGGAAACTCTTATCAGTGAATTGAACCAGCCTTGGAAAACAGGCAAAGATATGACCAGAAATGTGTTATTCTTAGGCATGGGGGCATGACAGCAGAAGGTCAAATGATAGAGGAGCATTGCCTTGATTCTTTCATATTCACTGAGTATCTAGAAAACAGGAAGACTGGATAGAAACAATCAAACCAGTATAAGATTGGAGGAAAGAGAAACAGAGTCTTTTACCTCCAGTTGTATAGAATCATTTGCAACAGGCCAAAATTCTCATTGATAATAAGCAGAAAAGTTTGATTAACTACAAAATATGTCATGTGTAACAAGGCATCAGAAATAATGAGAACTAGGGAGACTAAAAAAAGAAAAAAGAAAAAAAGAAAAAGAGGAGGCCCTCTTGGTTGTTACTTGGTTTTTGAAATATGAATTAGATGCAAAGTCAGGTTTCATTTCAGTTATTATTGTGGACACTATTATACCAGCACAGGATAACTAAGGCAAGTCCCAAACTTAGCTCTAAAACCAAAAACAAACCCACTGCCATCGAGTTGAATCTGACTCATAACAACGCTGTAAGACAGAATAGAAGGGCCCCATAGGGGTTCCAAGGCTATGAATCTTTATGGAAGCAGACTGACTCATCTTTCTCCTGTGGAGTGGCTGGTGGGTTCAAACTGCCAACATTTTGGTTGCAACTAAATGCTTTAAACCACTGCTCTACCAGAGCTCCTTACCTTACTTCCAGGGCTTCATATTTTTACTTTTCTATGAAGATGTTTGGAAAGGGCAAAGAAACTGCTTCCAAAACCAGAAGTGATGCAATAGGCCAGTTTCTCTAAACAGCAATATGTTATCATTCTCTTAATGGTAACAGTTTCTGCAAAGCTTTCTTGACTTAAATTTCTTCCTAGAAACAAAACAAATATATAAATGCACAGTGTGCTCTTAGAAAGCTACATTTTTTACTTTCCTTCTCAATTGTTGTCAAATTTAATTCATCGAGGATTTATTGAACCTGAACTGTGATGTAAAAGGGTCCTGTTCTCAGAGAGTTTACTATCTGATCAAAGAGACAACATACACAAACATAAAAGCATTTAGGGGAGGGCAATGCTAGGCAGGAGTCAGAGGGAAGGGTCAGTCTTGGAGGCTGAAATAATCAATGATTACTTCACAAAGAGGATGGTATGGGATTTGGAGTTGAAAAGGAGATATGGCTGAGTGAGGGGATTTTCATCAGCAGTAAATTATGTCTCCAGGTGTGGAGAAGGAAGTATTCATGTCATGAAAAGGGGCACGAAGGAGACTGGCCCACCTGGAGCCGAGTTTTATTTTGATGGAAATTGAAATAATTCATCCAGATACCTCCCAGGGATGTCCATGGCTCAGAGAGAGATTTCCTTGTGGAGAAAATAAGTCATGTGGCCCTCTGCCCATCACTGCCACCACTATAAAGCAATCAAGGACAGAAATTAGGAGAAAACAGCTCATTTCCTCATCCTTTGCTTAAAGCACCAATTTTCCACAGGCAATTTTGTAAATTAAGAATTTTCCTATCCCAAGGTATAGGAGGGTTTCTATAATAAAAAACAGGTCTCTAACCTGAAGGAAATATTCACATACTCATGCACTTAAAGAGGTCGTACTCAATTCCCTATGTCCCTGGTGGGCACCTTCCATGGATCAGGATGGAAAAGTTAAGGCTCTCTAACAGCCACAGCCATATGTTACTCTCTTCAATGAAAAGGGCCTTAAGCTGCCAAGAACTTAAGCCAAAAAAAGACCATAAATGGTACATTTCTCTTTCAAGGTGATGCAGTGGGCACAAAGCTGCTCTGTCTGAAATTTGTGAAGCTGTTTGTGCACGAGTTGGATTGTGACTTTGACTGGCAGCCAGTTGTAAGTCAATGGTGCTGAAAACCTATTCTATATATACATATGCCAGCATGTATGCATGGCATCATGTGGACAAAGCTGGTAATCAAGAGCATCCTGTGTGAGAACAATTGCATCATAGAATAAATACTGGGTTAAAATACCAGCACAGTTCTAGACTCTTCCAAAGAAAGCTTTCAACATACAACATTATGAATATTAGACACTGCTCTATTTGTGCAGCCTGAGATTTTTCTCTTCCCCTTAGATGCAGAAGTCTTCTCTGGGGAAGTGTAGTTAGCTCCAAGGTTCCAGAAACCTTAGGCTCATTTTTCCTCCATGCAATGAGGGAGATGAGCAAACTAAATGGGTAAACTTCCAAGGCCCTTGCAATCTAGGTCCAACCTACAAAAGAAGTAACAAGTGTACTACTCTGTGTAGGTCTCTCCCAAAAATAACGGTGCCCTTCCCATTAGTCCCTTCCCAAGTATCTGTCTTACTAGCTTCCAAAATAAATCCTCTTTGGCTAGTTGGTCAAACGACACTTCTCAGGACACACTGTAAGCATTCTAGCCTCCATACCTTTAAAGATTTGTCTGTAGTTCCTTTTCATATTATCTCTCATTATCTAAATCACACATAAGCTTTAAGATCCATCTCAAGTCTCTTCCTCAGAGGAACTTCCCTGGTCATTTTTTGAAGTCTAGTTGAACATTTCCTGCCCCTTATCTGCCATAGCTTCATTGAGTGACATTAAATAACAACTTTTAGAACTATGTGTACCATGCTGCCTTGTGTAGTTAATTAAATTATTATCTGTGAGCAGACACACTAACACAAAAACTTCCAGGGAGTATGGCCCAGGTCTGATTCATTATTTTAATGTACTAATATCCATATTTCTTTGTAGTTAATCTATAGATACCCATTGGTTCTCTTAATCAATGTAAATAAATTTAAGAGGCAAGTTATTTGGTGTTTGGAAGATTCACTTATATGATCTGTTGCAACCAAAATAATACTGCCATCAGCCAACAATAAAACATGACAAATCTTTATCCATGCTATATTATTTTGATGTCTTACTTAACCCAAAATATTTAATTTGTAATTAAGAGCAAGTAAATGAATACCTGAAGCCTCAACAGATCCACCCTTTGGCGATTATGGTGGTGGTGTTGTTAGGTGCCATCAAGTCATCTCCAACTCATAGTTACCCTCTGTACAGCAGAACGAAACAATGCCTGGTCCTGTGCAAGCCTCACAATCCTTGATATACCTGAGCCAATCGTTGCAGCCACTGTGCCAATGCACATTTTTGAGGGCTTTCCCCTTTTCCGTTGACTCTCCACTTTACCAAGCATGATATCCTTCTCCAGAGAATGGTTCCTTCTGACAACATGGCCAAAGTAGGTGAGATGAAGTCTGGCCATTCTCACTTCCAAGGAGCATTCGAGCTGCACTTATTCCAAGATAGATTTGTTAGTTCTTTTAGCAGTCATTGGTACTCTTGGTATTCTTTGCCAGCACCACAACTCAAAAGCATCAACTCTTCTTCAATCTTCCTTGTTCATTGTCCAGCTCCCACATGCATTTGAGGCAATTGAAAATGCCATGGCTTGGGTTAGGTGCACCTCAGTCTTCAAGGAGATATCTTTGCTCTTCAGCACTTAAAAGAGGTCTTTTGCAGCAAATTTGCCCAGTGCAATATGTCTTCTGATGACTTGGCTTCTGCTTCCATTGGTGTTGATTGTAGAACCAAGTAATATGAAGTCTTTGACAACTTCAATCTTTTCTCCATTTATTGTGATGCTGCTTATTGGTCCAGTTGTGAGGATTTTGTTTTCTTTATGTTGAGGTGTAATCCATACTGCAGACTATAGTCTTTAATCTTCATCAGTAAGTGCTTCGAGTCATCCTCACTTTCAGCAAGAAAAGTTGTGTCATCTGTGTATCTCAATTTGTTCATGAGTCTTCCCCCAATCCTGATGCCATGTTCTTCATATAGTCCAACTTCTCAGATTATTTGCTCAGCGTACAAATTGAATAAATATGGTGAAAGGATACAACTCTGTTGCACTCCCTTCCCAATTTTAAACCATGCACTATCCTCTAGTTCTGTTCAAACAGCCTCCTGGTCTATGAACAGGTTCCTCGTGACTACAATTAAGTGTTCTGGAATTCCCATTTCTTCTCAATGTTATCCATAATTTGTTATGATCCACACAATTGAATGCTTTTGCATAGTCAATGAAACAAAAATAAACATTTTTCTGGTATTCTTTGTTATCAGCCAAGATCCATCTGACATCAGCAATGATATCCCTCATTACACATCCTCTTCTGAATCCAGCTTCCATTTCTGGAAGTTCTCTGTCAATATACTCCTGCAACCATTTTTGAATTATCTTCAGTAAGATTTGACTTGCATGTGATATTAATGATATTGTTCAATAATATCCACATTCTGTGTGATCACCTTTCTTTGGAATGGGTACAAATATGGATCTCTTCCAGTCAGTTGCCCAGGTAGCTGGCTTCCAAATCTCTTGGCACAGACGAGTGAGTGCCTCCAGCTCAGCATGTGTTTGTTGGAATATCTCAATGGGTATTCCATTAATTCTTGGAGCCTTGTTTTTAGCAGTTCCTTCAGTGCAGCTTTGACTTCTTTCAATACCATTGTTTCTTGATCACATGCCACCTCCTGAAATAGATGAGCATCAACCAATTCTTTTTGGTACAGTAGCTCTATGTATTTCTTCCATCTTCTTTCGATGTTTCCTGCATCATTCAACATATTTCCTATAGAATCATTCAATATTGCAACTCAAGGCTTAAATTTCCCCTGCAGTTCTCTTGTCTTGAGAAATGCCAAATATATTCTTCCCTTTTGGTATTCTAACTCCAGGCCTTTGCACATTTCCTTGTAATAATTGACTTTATCTTCTCGAGCTGCTCTTTGAAATCTTCTGTTCAGTTCTTTTATCTTGTCATTTCTTCCATTTTCTTTAGCTACTCTCTGTTCAACGGCAAGTTTCAGAGTTTCTTTTGACATCCATCTTGGTCTTGTCTTCCTTTCCTGTCTTCTTAATGAATGACCTCTTGCTTTCTTCATGAATGATGTTCTTGATGTCATCCCACAATTCCTCTGGTTTTCAGTCATTGGTGTTCAATGCATCAAATCTATTCTTTAGATGGTCTCTAAATTCAGGAGGGATATAATCAAGGTAATATTTTGGCTCTCATGGACTTGTTTCAATTGTCTTAAGTTTCTACTTAAATTTACATATGAGCAGTTGATGGTCTGTTCCACAGTCAGCTCCTGACCTTGTTTTGGCTGAAGATAATAAGCTTTTCCATTGCCTCTTGCCACAGATGTAGTCAATCTGATTCCTATGTGTTCCATCTGGTGAAGTCCATGTGTACAGCCACTGCTTGTGCTGTTGAAAAAAAAGGTATTAGCAGTGAATAAGTCATTGGTCTTGCAAAATTCTATAATGTGATCTCCAGCATTATTTCTATCACTAAGGCCATATTTTCCAACTACCAATGATTCTTCTTTGTTTCCAATTTTTGCATTCCAATCACCAGTGATAATCAACACATCTTGATTGCATGTTCAGTCAATTTAAGACTGCAGAAATTGGTAAAATTCTTCAATTTCCTCATCTTTGGCTTTGGTGGTTGGTGTGTAAATTTGAATAACAGTAGTATTAACTGGTCCTCCTTGTAGGTGTATGGGTATTATTCTATCACTGACACCATTGTACTTCAGGATAAATCTTGAAACATTGTTTGTGATGATGAATGTTACGCCATTCCTCTTCAATTTGTCATTCCCTGTGCAGTATAACATCTGATTGTCTGCTTCAAAATGGTCAAAACTTGTCCATTTCAGCTCACTAATGCCTAGGATATCAATCTTTATGCATTCCATTTCATTTTTTACAACTTCCAGCTTTCTTAAATTCATACTTTGTATATTCCATGTTCCAATTACTAATGGATGTTTGCAGCTGTTTCTTCTCATCTTGAGTCATGCCACATCAGCAAATGGAGGCCCTGAAAGCTTTACTCTATCCATATCATTAAGGTTGGCTCTACTCTGAGGAGGCAGTTCTTCCCCAGTTGTATTGTGAGTGCTTTCTGACCTGAGGGGCTCATTTTCCGGCACTGTATCAGACAATATTTCAGGACTATTCATAAAATTTTCTAGTAATATATCAGACAATGTTTCACTGCTATTCTTAAGATTTTCACTGGCCAATTTTTTGAGAAAATGTCCTTCTTTCAAGTCTTTCTTAGCAACCACTGCAGTACGACAAACTGACAGACGAGTTCATCTCCCTTAGTTGTTCCAAACCACTCCACTCACTTCCTGGTCTCCCTCAGCTGCTCCAAACTCGCCTGCCCAGTTTGCTTCCTTCCCAGCCCTCCTCAACCTGCTCCAAATTCATTGCACCACCTTGCTTCCTTCCCAGCTCCTCTCCAAACCTGCTGCCCAGGGTCACTTCCCTCCCTATCCCCCTCAGGCCACTCCAAACCTGCTGCCACCTCACTTCCTTCCTGGTGGCCCTCAGACATGGTGGCAGATGCAAAATAGGAAATAAAATAAATAAATAAATATATGTCCAGGCCAGGGTGAGAGGTTGGAAGACATATAGGTTACAACAGGAGCTCCCCGTCCAGACTTCATTCTCAAGCCTGATCGAAGTTTGGGAGAAGTGCCCAGAGCCTTCCCCCAGAGCCAACAGCTGACTGCCCACACACTCCACTAGCAAACACATAACGGAGATTCAGGCTTTCCTTGATTATTTAGGGCTTTTTTTTTTTTTTTTTTTTTTATCTCTTACTTTCATTCCCACACTTACAGCATTGCTTACCCTTGTTCAAACCCAGGTGGCATTGATTCTCATTTCTGGCCCCTTGGAGTTAATAACAGATTTTGGCTTTCTGAAGACTGACTCTCCCTTTCTTTCTATTCTATCTCCATATTCAACCCAACCTGGCCCCATCCCCAGTGAGCTCTCCTTAGATTAGGTCAGCTCAGCAATGGACTGTCCAAGGTTATCACAGAGGCTGGAAATGGAAGTCGGGAATCTAGATGTAACTCCAGGCCTCTTCTTCTGATACCTGAACCAAACGGTGGGGCCTACCTGGGCTATAATATGTAAGTGAGAGTCTTAAAGCCAGAAATAGCATCATCAGCCGCATTGCATCCTTTTTAGATACTTGGATCTAGGACTTCTTTTGGCCCAGTGGTCCAAGCCAAGCCATCAAAGAGGAGATCAAATAGCTTTGCTAAGTTTCAAACTACACATGGTAGCACTGTCTCCCTTTCTCCACTCCACTACCACATCTCACACCACCCAGTCTTCACCCCAGCCCTCATAACCCCATCCTGGGTGGGACCAAGTCCATAGTAGTTAGTTAACAAGCTCCTCAGGTGATTCTGATCTGCTACTGCCCTGTTGAGAAGTACTATGTTTAAAGAAAGATGGAAAGAGATCTGGAGGGGAAAAAAAAAACCTTAAATGATCTCTTCTTGCAATGAGAAGTGTTTTCCTCCATTATGTACGCTTAAATATCCTATTTCAGCTTATAGTTTTGGAATAATTCCTCTGGATAATTCACTCAGAGGATAAAAGAAGTTTTCAGGAACCCACACTGCTATTCTGGTGTTTTCCGAAGTGATTTAAGTCAGCACTTATAAGACCTTGATTTCTGGCCTAGCTTTTCAAACTGAAGGCTCAAAACAAGATGATAAACTTTCCGGGAACCCAGGCATGTGCCAGGGGCCTTAGACTCCACTATAATAGGAAAGGAGTAGAGGGCTCTGTTTTTCTTCAGAATTCCTCGAACTAAAGGCATCATCAGTACAGAGCACTTCAGTAGGGTCTTGGACAAAATCTTCCAAAACAGAACCATTTCCAAAGTTATAAACATGTTGGCTATTTTGGAAAATGTGAGACTCTCTGCTCATCATCAGTTTGTAATTGCTAAATTGTGACAAGTGAATTTAAAACTAAGTATTTTGGTCACAAATTTCTCAAATCAAAATAGCAAAGATAAAATTATCCCAAATTTGTTACTCTGCATAACATAGATAGGACATGTTTGTTCTTTGATAGAAACTTCCTTTCACTCCCTCATTTGCCTTAGAAGAATAGCTGGATAGATTGACTTCATTTTATTAAAAAAAAAAAAGAAAGAAAGAAAGAAAAGAAAAGTAAGAAAAAGAAAAGTGAATACAAAAAGAAAACAAGGAATACAATCTGGAAAGCTCATGCCAAAGCAGACCTCTGGTGGCTGGAATGTTACCTAAGCAGGTAACACCCCTGGCACTCATGCTAGCACACTGCATTCCAGCCAACCCCATAGCCCATGAGTGTGGACCATGCAGGTGTTAGATGAGGAGAAAGAGGGACAGATCCTAGAATAAGGTCACTCTTCAGATCATTCACTCCTATAACTAAGCCTCCTGTAGGGACCACCCATCTTCTATACTCACTCCCTACCCATGTGCCCACCCTACCCTGATCTGACTGTCAGAATGCAGCTATTTTACAGTAGGCTTTTCTATTCTTACTGTTCTTCAAAACTTTCCTGCCCAATGAATGTCTGGTTTGTGGATTATTTTGCCCCAGACATATCCATTTGTATTTTTCCATGATGATTTGCAATTTGTCCCTGCCTTTCCCATTTTCCTAATTCCTTTAGGTTATTTCTTTGCTTCTGCTGGTGTTTGTCACATTTCTCCATTCAAGATCATCTGTGAATTTCATTTTCAAGCCCTTTCTCTCTCCCTCAGGTCATTAATAAAGACGAGTCTGAGTGAGATGGGAGTAAAGGCCAGCTTCCCGACCTACCCTGGAGACCACCCTCCCCAGCCAGCCCAGTGGCCTGAAGCCTGCTTACTTCCACCTTGCATATTTTTCCATCCATATGACAGGATGGGCAGCTAAGATGCTCTGTCTTCATTTATGCCACGTCAAACTTCAGAATTCATGGATGGAACATCTGTTCCCATCAGTTTTTACACTGGGGTTACAGACAAAAAAGGATTTGCCTTTGCTTCACGAGCCCCATGGGAATTTAAAGTCAATTTAATATTTGCAATATAGAAATATATCCCTCCCTCCCCTCCTCTCCCCACCCTCCTCGGAAGGAAATTACATTCCTTTCTACAACCCAAATCATTCACAGGGGTCCCAACACTCTTTTGTTGTTGTTGTACAGGACAAGCAAACTCTCTTTCAAATTAGGCAGCAGGGAGCCAAAGTCATGCAGTCCCTCCAAAATCATTTGAAAATTGCTCTGCAATGCTTTACTCTGACACTGAGCTTCTTCTCACTTTTGCAAATTGAGTTTTGCTGATCAAGGGCATGGCTTTGCCGACTGATAAAACTTAAATCCATGTACATCCTGAAATGCAAGGAAAGAGCTGAAATAGGGATGCTCAAGAAACAGATGCAAATTAGATTTGAAAATAATTTTTGAGGATAAGTGGAACTTAGATTTCTTCTTTTCCTGAACTAGTTTTTGCTACTAACTTGGCCAAGCATTCAAACAGGCTGAGTCCATTTTCTCCATCTTAGACATTGTTGTAATTAGGTGTCATTGAGTCAATTCCGACTCCCAGTAACCTTGTGTACAACAGAATGAAACAGTGTTTGGTCCTGAGCCATCCTCACAATCCTTGCTATGCTCGAGCCCATCATTGCACTCGCTGTGTCAGTCCATCTTGTTGAAAGTCTTTCCCTTTTTCACTGACCCTCTACTTTACCAAGCATGATATCCTTCTCCAGGGAACGGTCCCTTCTGACAACATGACCAAAGTAGGTGAGATGAAGTCTGGCCATTCTCACTTTAAGGAGCATTCTGGCTGAACATTCCGAGACAGATTTCTTCATTCTTCTGGCAGTCTATGGTAGTTTCATTATTCTTCACCAACACCGCAATTCAAAGGCATCAACTCTTCTTCGGTTTTGCTTACTCATGGTCCAGGTTTCACATGCATATGATGCAATTTAAAATACCACGACCTGAGTTAGGCACACCTTAGTCTTCAAAGTGACATCATTGCTTTTCAACATTTAAAAAGGTCTTTAGCAGATTTTCCCAGTGCAATATGATATCTGATTTTTTGACTGCTACTCCATGAGTGTTGATTGTGGATCCAAGTAAAATAAAATCTTTGACAGCTTCAATCTTTTCTCCATTTATCATGATGTTGCTTATCTGTACAGTTATGAGGATTTTTGTTTTCTTCCATACTGAAGACTATATTCTCTGATCTTCATCAATAAGTGCTTCGAGTTCTCTTCATTTTCAGCAAGCAAGGTTAGGATAAGAAGTTTGAAATAGACAGTTTCTGAGGCCACTTACAGCTCTATGTTATTATCTGAAGAATTTCACCAGAGTAGAGAAAGTTGTGTTTCCTTCACAATAAATTTTCTCAGTGTAGAGGGTATGACTATAAGGCTGAGAAATGCCAGAGCTCTATTTAAGATCTCAAAGGGCTATGTGAATCATTTTTACTATATTTTTTTTTCATACAGTCATGAAGATAGACTTAAAGTCAGCCCTGGTCAAAACTGTTAAGTATACAATGTTTCCCTCTGTTCTATATACATTATAAAATAATTGCTCATGTAGCTTCAACACTCCTCCTCCTTGAGGGGCCTATCATATCACCTAGTCCTAAGCACATAAAATGTCACTTTGCAAAGATACTTTCATTAATTAAAACACCCAGAGAAGGGCTCCCTTAGGATAGTATTACATACATTAACTCTTGAAAAGTGATCACCCACTAAATGTCAGGAATAGGAATAAAAATTGGGTACTACACCAAGGCAAATAAAACATGATCCCTACCCTTGAAGAGTTTCCCGTTTATCAGTGGCATCAGAT
This sequence comes from Orycteropus afer afer, assembly GCF_000298275.1. Classification (NCBI taxonomy): domain Eukaryota; kingdom Metazoa; phylum Chordata; class Mammalia; order Tubulidentata; family Orycteropodidae; genus Orycteropus; species Orycteropus afer. Next base: position 3,968,581 of record NW_006921655.1, read on the forward strand.
AAGGGAATAGTCTACTGTGACATATGTATAAGTGTGGCTTAAGAGTTAAATAGGATAACCGCATAACATGGATGAACTTGGAGGACATTATGCTGAGTGAAATAAGTCAATCACAAAAGGACAA
>NW_006921655.1:3982922-4013979 GCF_000298275.1 Orycteropus afer afer
AAAAGACAGAAAATAATAAATGTTAGCAAGGATGTGGGGAAATTGGAATTCTTATCCATTCCCAGTGAGTGGGAATGCAAAATGGTATAGTTACTGTGGAAAACAGTGGCAGTGTCTCGAAAAAAAACAAAACTAAAAATACAACTACAATATGACTTAGCAATTCCACTCCTAGGTATATATCCAAGACTTGAAAGCAGAGACTCAAAAAGAGACTTGTATACCAGTGTTCATTGCAACACTATTCACAGTAGCCAAAAGGTAGAAACAACCTAAATGCCCATCAACAGACAAATGGAAAAACAAAATGTGCTACATACATATGAAGACACTGCTCAGTCAGTAGGAGAAATGAAATCTTGATACATGCTCAGTATGAAGCATGAAGACTTTATGCTGAGTGAAACATCAATCACTAAAAGACAATAGTGTATGACTTCACTTATACAAAAAGACAAGAAAAGGCAAATGTATAGAGATCAAAATTTATTAGTGGTTAATGGGTGGGAGAGAGGGTGAAAAGGTGAGTTAATGGTGATGCAAAAATTCCATTGATTAAAGGTAGGTTGTGCAATTATTGTAATTATTGTCAACAAGAAAAAGAGTTAAATAGGATAACCATACAATTTATAATGCAAACCAGTACACTTTTTAGAGTAAGTAGTTTTCATAGAGCAGATTGGGGAGTCATGGTGACCCCCATGTGCCACGTAGAACTGTGGTACATAGGATTTTCAATGGCTGATTTTTAGAAGTAGTTCTCCAGACATCTCTTCCAAGGAGACTCTGGGTGAATTCACACCTCCAACCTCAACCCTTTGTGGTTAGTAGCTGAACAGCTGAACATGTTAACCATTCACACCATGCCTCTTTTTTTTTTTTTTTTGAGTAAAGAGATGGGGCACTATTAAGTAATATACCAGAGAAATGCATAACTAGATCCTTCAAGGGCAAACTAACACATCTGATCCCCTAAGTAGAGAAAAAGACCTATTTATTAAACTGCTTTATGTCACCTGTCAGTCTGAACCACACATACTCAGCTAAGACCCTCACACAGAGAATTAGATGATGCCTGAAATCAGCAACGGTTTACATTCCTTTTTCTACGATTTTTGTAAAGCATGCTATTCATTACTGTTTTTCTTTCTGTTTTTCACAAGTGGCTCCATATAGAAATGGTTATTAGTAGAATCTCAACAATTAATTAAGGAGCTCTGCTAACAAAGTGCCTAAGGCACTTGACTGCTAACCAGAAGGCTGATGGTTCAAATCCACCAGCCACTCCTTGGAAGGAAGGCTGGGCAATCTACTTCCATAGTGACACCACCTCAGAAACCCAAGGAAGGGTCGCTATGAGTTGGGTCTGACTCAATGGCACATAACAACAATTAATTATTTAATTAATTAAGCATTTACAGTTTAGGTGTCTATTCTATGTGGGAATTACTTCCCAAAATCCTTCTAAGACTTCTGCTCCTGGAAATGCATTGGCCTGACCACTCTTCTGGTATTTTTAATGCACTTCACTATAAAGTCTTCAAAACACTACCCATGGAGTCAAGCCCAGAAGACTGGATTACAGGTGAGAATATTTTATAATAAACTGCCTCTTTCCTCCAGGTCCTCCATGGTGGCTCTGTGTTATATGGAATTTAATCCTATAAACTAATGACTTCATGAGTATCTAGTATAGAAAATTATTCTCCTGTGCCATTAACCACAGTCCAAGGTCTTTTTGCCAGGCAATTAGGATCAGAGATGAAGAAAAAAAAGCCAAAACCAAACTCAAGATGGTCTTTTCACACCCATTTGCCACTGGATCTCTCATAAGAGTTTATCCCTTACCTTTATCATTCAATATGCATTATAAAAATAATTGTACCCTAGCACTCCCTGAATTTTCTCCCCAAAATAACTGAAGTCCAGTGGCTGAGATAGACCTAAAGGAGTCCCTAGAAAGCAGCCATTCAACAAGCTAGGCCTTCACACAAAACTGATCTTCGACTTCTTTGTAGGAGTGTAATCAGACCTTCAGAACAAGACAGCACCACAGCCCATGACCTACATTCTTCCACGGATTCTTTGTCATTCAGAAGAAGGTTTTCTCTGTTAAAAGGAAATTCAAACCATGGGCTTCATTCTGGCCTTATATTTATTATTCCAAGCCACAACTATAAAAACCAAATTAACACATTGCTTAGCTAAAAAATAACCCACAACTTGAAGTGTCAAATGTATGCATATTGAGAACTTTGATCGTCCACCATCAATAACTGATGAGAAGGAAGAACATAAACGGCAACCATAGGCTTAGAATGTCTTAAAGAGAATCTCAATTAAGAGCCTGGCATAAATGACATACTTTAAGGTAAAACAAGAGTTCTCTTTGGTATCAGCAATGAGACAAGTATCCCAATGCTCACCACTTTATTCAGTATTATATCAGAGATCCCAGCCTGCATAATAAGTTGAGGAAAAGAAGTAAGAAGTACAGAATTGGAAAGAAAGAATAAATTCTTTATTATCTGCAGATGATAGAATTCCCAAATAGAAAATCCAAAATAATTTACAGACAAAAATATGACCATGAACAGATAACAACAAATTTGCAAAGTAGCAATCAATATACAAAAAATCAATGAAATTCCTCTACTCCAGCAACACCAAATTAGAAGGTGTAATTTTAGAAAAAGACCCTACTCACAATATCAACAAAAACTACAAGGTAAGCAGGCATGGATGTAATAAAATATTGACAAAATTTTCTGGAAAAATATAATAAAATCCTTTGAGATACAAGAAAGAGGATCTAAATAAATAACAAATATGCTGGACTCATATTAGGGAAGTCTCAACATCAGTACAATAACAATGCTACCCAAATGCATCTATAAATTCAATGTCATTATAAAAAAAAAAAAAATCTTGACAATTTTTTCACAGAACTTGTCAAATAATTTTAAGGGAAAAAAAAGAATAAAAATAATTCTTACTTTACTAGTTGTCAAGAATTGCTCTAAAACTACCATAATTAAAATAAGGCTAGCACCACACACCAGTGGAATAGATTGATATCTACAAGTTGTTGTTGTTATGTGCCCTCAAGTTGGACCTGACTCATGGCGACCCCTCCTTAGATTTCCGAGGCGGTATCACTAAGGAAGTAGATTGCCCAAACTTCTTTCCAAGGAGTAGCTGGTAGGTTTGAACCACCAGCCTTCTAGTTAGCAGTCAAGTGCGTTAGGCACTATGCTACCAGAGCTCCTTGATATCTACATAGAAACTTCAAAAAGGAAAGAAATGACAATACTACTAAATAGAGAAAGGATAAGTTATTTAATAAATGATGCGAGTTCAATTGGCTATCCACATAGAATAAATAAATTAAAGTTAACTTCCTATGCAAAATAAACCCCATATGAATTAAGAACACAGATGGTAAAAAAAAAAAAAAAGGCAACATTATAAAACTTTCAGAAAAATATGCAGGAGTATATCTCTATAATATCAGGGTAAGGAAAATTTCTTATACAAAGCACAAAACATGCCAACCACCAAGAATAGACTGATCATTTCAACTACAATAAAGTTTAAAGTTTTTAGGTAAAAAACAAACATAAGAATAAAAAAAAAAAAAAAAAAACTAGCCACAAATTAGGAGAAGATATTTCTAACTCTTAAAACCAAAAAAAGAATTAGACTCGGTATCCAAAATATACAGATATCCTTCAAATCAATAACAAAAACAAACAAAAAAAAAAGGCAAAGGATATGAACAGGAAGTTTGCAAAGAAAAACCCAGACAGCCTATAAACATGAAAACATAAAGGAAGTATCATTTCACACTCATCAAAAAAAAAATTAAGTTTTATAACACATATTTTGGCAAGGATGTGGAGAAACGAGATGTCATACAGTACTGGTGAGCATATAAATATCTACATGCACTTTGGATAGTAATTTTACCTTATCTAGGAAAGTTGAAAATACACTTGGCACCAAGTAATTTTACTTTGAGGTTATTACTCTAGAGAAAACTCTCACAGAGATGCACAAGGAGGCCTCTACACAGCTGGTTGTTACAATGTTATTTATAATACCAAAATGTCAGAATCTATCTAAATGCCTATCAACAGGGAATGGCCAAACTATGGTATATTCATATGGAATACTAAGCCACTGTTAAAATGAATGAATGAATAATTCTATAGTTGGTAATGTGAATAAATCTGGAAAATATAAAGTTGAGCAAAACTAAGGATACTTATACCTTTTACATACATTTTAAAAACTCAAAATAATATATTGAGAACATACTTAAGTAGTCAAAGTATAAAAATCCACATAAGAATAAATACTAATTTGAAGATAGTGGTTATCTCTGGGGGTTTATTTTATCTATAATGTTTTATTTCTTCTTTTTTAACCTTTTATTATGACTTGAGTGAAAGTTTACAGAGCAAATTGGTTTTCCATTAAACAATTCATACACATTTTTTTCATGACATTGACTGCAATCCTCCTGGTGTAACAGCACTCATCCCATTTCCTCCCAGTTTCCTGTCTACATTGTTCCTTTTCTAAGGGGTCTCCCTGGTCTTATTGTTCACCTTATAGGCCCATCTGTTTTTTGGCTGAAAGTTGAGCTACAGGGATGAGTTCAGTTCCAAGCTTGAAGGATGATAAGGGTCACAGTCTTGGGGGGTTTCAACCAGTCTCTATCAGTCAAAAAAAACTGGTCTTTTTTATGATTTTGAGTTTTGCTCCATATTTCTCCCACTCTATCCAGGACCTCTTATTGTGATCCCTTTCAAAGTGGTAGATAGTGGTAGCCAGGCACCACCTAAAGTTCTTCTGGTCTAAGGCTCATGGAGGCTGAGGTTCATGTGGTCCATTAGTCCTTTGGACTGTTTCCATGCACCTTTTGTTTTCTTCACTCTTCTTTGCTTTGGATGAGGAGAGACCAATAGTTGCACATTACATGGCCACACACTGGCTTTTAAGACCCCAATCACTACTCATCACAGTAGTACGTAGAACACTGTCTTCATGGACTGTTATGTTATGCTGATTGACATAGCTATCCCCCGAGAGTATGGTCCTAAGCACCAAAGCCCAGGGGCTCATTCCCTCAAGGTACATGGTTACGGCTAAAAAGTTTTCAGAACTTTGCCCTGTTTCCTCTACTATATATGTGGTAGGTAAGGTTATATGTCAACTTGGCTAGGCCTGGTTTTGAGTAGCTGGGCAGCTGGTTGTAGTTATTCCCCATGATGAGACTGGCAATCAACTCCATGGTGGGATCTGCCGCAAGTAGCTGCTTTAGCAATGTGATCTGTTTCCAGCGTTTAAGATGCTTTGGGAATGGTCTGCAGTTTTTTGGCATGCTTGGACCCTGCATATAACTGAGTCTGCATTTAGCAGCCTACCTTGTTTCCTGCTGATCTTGGGACTGTCTCTGGACCAATTAGTGGCCTCCCATGTTGTTTGGTGATATTGGGACTGTGTCATTTTATTTGTTGACCTTGGGCTTGCTAGCCTCAGCAGCCAGCAGCTGTCTGAATAAAGAGACACCTCTGGTTCCAGTGGGCTGGAAGCAAGAGGCAGAGCTGAAGCCTGAGGTCAAGGGGCTTTCACCCAACCCCTAGAGCTTGGCACTTTGAACTCAGACTTCTAGCTTCCTGAACTGTAAGAAAATAAATCCCTGTTTACTTAAAGCCATCCACCTGTAGTATTTCTGTTAGAACAACACAAAGTAACTGAAACGATATACATGGACATATTTACAGCACTTACAAATATTTATATAGAAATATCCTCTGCCAAACTTATATATTGTCATGGGCATAGTCCCGTTCACCTGTCCATACCTGTTCAACTTGCCTCTCTGCCTATGTATCCACTTACAGATCATTGTTTGGTATTATGATAGTATTTACCTTTGTTTTCTATAATTCTTGTGCACCCTTCCATTTCTTCCTTTGCCTTAGTGATATTGTGCTGATCACAACCTTATTGTATATTGCCCTTCCCTGCACTCAAATTAACGTGTCTACTATCTGGTTAGTGATTTTTCCCCCATTTCCACCCACCCCTGGTAACCATCAAAGAATATTTCTTTCTGTGTGTAAACCTTTTCTTGACTTTTTGTAACAGTGATTCAGAAGAGGACGTGGAACAAGGGATATCATAGCTGCTGTCAGATGGATTTTGGCTGAAAGCAAAGAATATCAGAAAGATATTTATTTGTGCTTTATTGACTACACACAAGCATTCAACCATGTGGATCACAACAAATTATGGATAACAGTGAGAAGAATAGGAATTCCAGAACACTTAATTGTGCTCATGAGGAACCTGTACATAGACCAAGAGGCTGTAATTCAAACAGAATAAGGGAATACTGCATGGTTTAAAATCAGGAAGGGAATACATCAGGGTTATACTCTTTCACCATATTATTCAATCTGTATGCTGAGCAAATAATCCAAGAAGCCAGACTATATGAAGACGAACAGAGTATCAGGATTGGAGGAAGGCTCATTAACAATCTGCAATATGCAGATGACACAACCTTACTTGCTGAAAGTGAAGATGACTTGAAGCACTTATTTATGAAGATTAAAGACTATAATCTGCAGTATGAATTACACCTCAATATAAAGAAAACAAAAAATCCTCACAACTGGACAAATAAGCAGCATCACAATAAATGGAGAAAAGAATGAAGTTGTCAAAGATTTCATATTACTTGATTCCACAATCAACACCAATGGAAGCAGCAGTCAAGAAATCAGACATCATATTGCACTGGGCAACTCTGCTGCAAAAGACCACTTTAAAGTGCTGAAGAGCAAAGATGACTCTTTGAAGACTAAGGTACACCTAACCCAAGCCATGCTTTTTCAGTCACCTCATATGCATGTGAAAACTGGACAATGAATAAGGAAGACCAAAGAAGAGTTAATGCTTTTGAGTTGTGATATTGGCAAAGAGTACTGAAAATATTATGGACTGCCAGAAGAATGAACAAATCTGTCCTGGAAGAAGGACAGCCAGAATGATCCTTGGAAGCAAGAATGGCCAGACATCGTCTCACCTACTTTGGTCATGTTGTCAGAAGGGAGCATAATATCATGCTTGTAAAGTGGAGCGTCGGTGAAAAAAGGGAAGACCCTCAACAAGATGGACTAACACAGTGACTGCAAAGATGGGCTCAGGTACACCAAGAATTGTGGGGATGATGCACAGAGTTTCATTCTGTTGTACATGAGGTCACTATGAGTCAGGGCTGACTCAATGGCACCAAACAACAACAATCTCAACAACCCAAGAGTTATTCTCAGATGGCTTTTCTCAGTTACAAGAGTAACATTTATAAATTCCCTGAGAAAAATATATAGCAACTAATTTATGCCCCAGCTTCACTCCAAGCCCTGGAATATCTTCTGCCGTTTATTGATTATGGGCAAGCACCATGGAAGAAAAATCAATATTCCAAGGACAGTTGACTGGGGTTGCAAGAACCCTGCTTTTTACCTGGCTGGAAATAGAAGACTTCATAGCTCATCTTTCTGAAATCAAGAGCTTCTAAGGAGCCTAACTCTCAAGTCCTTAACACCCAACAGTCCTCCTCAGTTATTGTGTATTCTGGTTTTTTGAGCCACCTCCAGTTACTCTGATGCAATCATTTACTCATGGAGTGTGAAGGCAATGAGTTTTCCAATTCACTCCTTTCATCCTCTTCCCATCCTCCTTAACCAGGGCTTCATTCATACAGTACTCATTATCTGCAAAGAAAACTGAATTTTCAAAGTCCTTTCCAACCCCTGCTACATTATTATAATTAACAATGATAGCTAATTTTATTGCATATTTGCTATGGGCTAGGCAACATTCTATATACTTTTTGATTAACTCATTTAATCCTCACAAAAATCCTATGAGGTAGGTACAATAATTATCATCATTTTAGACACAAAATCACAAACACAGAGAGACTTAGGAACATTTTCCAAAGTCACACAGCTAATAAAGTGGTGGAAGAGAATTCAAACCTAGGTAATTTGATTCCAAAACCTGAACTATCACACACTAGACTACACTTTATTTATTGAGTTCCTACTCATTCTTGACAAAGAATTAAAAAATAAATAGAGATGATTTGCTACTACTCCATGGCCTTTGGTTCAGCTACTGTTGAAATCACAGTGTCTATGGGACATTGTGTCTAGGGGACAAGACTGGTACTACTGTCCAGGCACCAGAGCCTATGCCCACAGTTATGGCATCAGAGAGACTCTCTACCTTGCTTTATGATAATTTTTTATTTGTGAGGAGAAGGGACCTCACTATTATTTGTCAGTGCCTAATAAAGGATCTGATATATGTTTAATACATATTTGTTAAGCTAATCAAAATGACAAAATTATGTGATTTAAGAGAAAGGAATAGGCTGAAACTTCTGAAAGTCAAAGAAGAGTGGTAACCCCCAAAATTGTTTGTGTGTATGTGTGAGTATAGGCGTATTTGAACTGAGGCTGAAACGTGTTGTTGTTGTTGTTACTGTTTTCCAGAGCCACAGGGCTTCCTTTAATCAGAGAACAATTAAAATACAACCATTGAAAAGACAGCACATTAAGAAACATGTAAACACTGCAGCTGCTTAATACAAGTTGCACTGCTCGGTTTCATACCTGTGCACTCCCAGGTATTGGGGAACTTAAGAGGAAGGAGAAGAGCCTCCCCTCCTTTTCACAGTTGGACAGAGAAATAGCGAATGGCAGTCAAGTAAGAGAAAGACCCGGCTGTACATAGCTCCTGGGACACTAAAAGCAAACTCTGTTTTCCAATTCTCCCAGGAAAAAGTTTAAGATGTTAGGAAAGTTGGGAAAAGAATTTGTGTTGTCATTTGAAACAGAGGAACCAACGAGATCTTTTCTAGTAACAATATCAACTACTACAGGAGGGGAACAAGATCCTAATCTCACACACTGAAAAAGGCAAAGAACACAGACTCCGCCTCCCTCATATGCATAAACCTCAACCTTCACACTCCAAGGGCAGCTGGATGGGTGATCCTCTTCCCAGGGAGACTATAGGTTGCACCTGAATTCAGCACAGGGGAAACCACATGACCTTCTTTGGTTCTATTGCTTCCAGTAAACCTCAGTTGTCACCCCAAATGCCTTTCCTTCAGGTTCAGCTCTGCTCCATGAGCCCTGCCCAGCCAAAGGCCCAAGACTGCACTTATTTTTAAGGAAAAGAGGAGTCTCATTTTCCACACTAACTGAAAGATGACATAAGAACCAACCTTGCTACTTTCCAAACTATAGCACTCAGACCACCAAATACTATACTGATTGACCAGTGGCATCTGCTGGTCATCCCCAAAAAAATGAGTGGTTTTTGATCTAGACCAAAAGAGCACAGGTGGCCATTTCTGAGATTTGCCTTGGTGGACTTTAAGCCTAGTGGGATCAGGGAGGAAATGTCAATTAAACCTTTATTCAGAACATCCACATTTCAAATATTTTGCTGTGCCCTGGCCCATGAGACCTTGAGAATTTCAGTGAGCACCATTCAGGTCTTTGTTTTCAATCTCAAAGAGAACTAACAAAATGGTAGTTGATCTTGCAAGTCACATGGGCCTGTAATAACAAACAGTAAAAGCTGGCTTTAGAGTGAACCAAGAACAAGTAAAAGTTGCATACATATCCCTGCCTTGATTGAATTTTCTCTGACATACCCTAGAACATGTATAGTTTGTATACTTGTACCTTATAAAGAGTTTATGCCTCAAGAACTTCCAAGGATTTCCTGAGACCCACTTTTACACAAGCGTCTTTGTCACTCACAGAAGGCATGGATCCCTGAAGGTGGTTAGTGATCTCAGCGGCCAGGTCTCTCAGGAAATTCCAGGTTACCCACAAGCATTTCAGGAGTCCTGAAAATTCTCTAATGAACTAACACAAACATGCAGGAGCACAGTTTTAACAGGGCCAGATTGGCCCAGAGGGTGTGGAGGTATTTACTCTATTGGGCCCCTGTGTGGGCTAAAAATCCAGGGGGAGAAGCTCATGCAGTCTTGTAATCTTTCTTTGGTGTCTAGCAGATCTCTCTGAGGAAGAAATGTGTTTGCTTGGTCCTCTCACCTCCTTCCAGAGTGTCCAGAAGGCCTTTATGGTTGCTGTCTTAGAGCACCCAGCAGGCAGCAAAAGCCAACAAGAATGTCAGATCATCATCTCACCACAGCTCCTGTGTTCCCTAGCCCCCAGCCTGGATGCTTACCTGGGAAGGAGGGTGTCTGGAGGGGAAGAGAGTGAGGGACAGCTTCCCTTGCTGCTGGCTTCACCTCTAACCACAAGAAAATTTTCCACCATTTCCATTATTTCTGGCTGGGAGCCATGCCGTAGGAAGAGAGACATTCTGTTCAGGGGAGAGGAGAGAAGGGGTCTGGAGAAGGAGTAAGAGAGGCAGGGAGGGAGGGAGGAGAGTGGAAAAGCAAGAAGAAAGAAACAAAGGCAGGCAGAAAGCAGCAGTATGTGCTGCCTGTTAATCAACAGGGCCAAGGTGTCTGGGCAGATCTCTGAATAGCAGTGTGTATGAGGAGTTACATTTGTATATTTAATTATGAATCTTGTTCAGTCAATGCATATTGACTTAAATACATTATGATAGCAATTCCTTTTAATTCGATATCACTCAAAGTGACTTTAATGTTTATGATGGGGAGGAGTTGTGTAACTTAAAGTTGATTGATTCATTGTTAAATAAAATTTGGTTTTACCAAACAGCTGCATAATGTAGTTCCCACCCCTCACTACCTAAAAATTATAAATGAAAACATATGTGAACCCACTGCCTTATAGGTACCCAGATAAACTGTGGGTTACATATATTCTGGATTCACAGAGATGACTTCATGGCTTTCTCTCCTACTCCAGAAGACACTGGAATGTAAAAGAGTGAAGATTATTGATTAATAGGAATAATTCACCATTACAAATTGGGTTGTGTCCCCCAAAAAGGTATGTTGAAGTCCTAACCTGGGTACCTATGAATGTGACCTTGTAGAGAAATAGGATCTTTAAAGTTGTTATCAGTTACGTTAACATGAAATTATCCTGAGTATGGTGGGTCCTTATCCAGTATGAGTAGTCTCCTATGAAAGAGAAATGGCACAGACACGCACAGAGGGAAAACAGCCATGTGACAACAGAGATAGGGAATGTAATCCAAGGAATACCAAGGATTTCTGGGAGCCACCAAAAGCTAGGAGAAAGGCATGGAATAGATTGTCCCTCAGAGCCCTCAGAGGTATCTACACAGCCACCATCCTGATTGCAGACTTTCAGCCTCCAGAACTATAAGACAATACATATCTAATCTTATAAGCCACCCAGTTTGTGGCACTTTGTTATGATAGCACTAAGAAACTAATATACTTGAAGCAATTTTATTTTCCAAGAGTAATCATTCACTCACTTTGGTACTGAGATTACTAAGAGCTGAAATGCATTCTCAGGCCACCTCACAAAAAAAGAACAGATTTGCTGCTGTGATTTAAGACCCACAGGCCCCAGAGCTGACCTTCCAGATGCTTCTAGGCACAAACGTTATTGCATCTAGACATGGGGGACACAGTCGGGTATTTTCCCTCACTCCCAACAGGCACTACCAAATAAAGGAAGTGCTACCACCTTGGCAGTTAAAATCTAAAATACAATCATAAAGGGTCAGAGCAGATACAAGCAGAATTCTGTGACATGCTGTGCTCTGGGAAAGAAAAGTGAGAGGAAGAATAGAGAGAAATACAGGTCAGAGAGAGGAGGAGATAGCAGGGTACTAAGCATTTCACAGACAAGAGGGGAGAGGTAGTAGAGAGAGAGAAAATCACAGAAGAAAGAGAAGGAAATGATGGCAGAGCAAAGAAGGGGGAAAAATGCTCCTTCCTGCACTTAATGAATACAATTTCTTCAGATCATGAATCATCAAGGTTTTTTGAAGAGTTGACTTTCACGGTTCTACACACCCATCCCAAAAGACATTTCCAAAGAAGAGTATTAAGAATTTTGGTCATTAATTCTCCAGCTTGTTTTTGATTCACTTTTAACAACTGACTTCCAAGATCTACATTGTAATTGCTGGTGTGAGTTTTCTACAAGTTTTAAATCTAATAAAATTAATCATTATGATATAATGAAGTGCTAAATAACTCTTTGGAAACATAAATCAATGCTAACACTAGTATTAATTACTATTCAATAACGTTTTCCCTTAACCCCATTTAATAAGGTCTTCCCTTAACTTCAGACAACTCATTTTACTATTTAATCAGGATACTATAGGATATTTGCTGCCTTGCCCTTGAAACCTCTGAAATCCCTTAGGGAGCCAATTGGTCAGAACTTCCTAATCTACTCAAAAGCCAGTTCGAGCTTGAGTTTACATTAAACGAGGGCGATTAAAAGAAAAGACAGAGGAGTTGGCATTTAACATCCTCTGGTGGAGTTGGGGCCCAAGCTTGAAGAATCCTGGGAAATTAAACCAACAAGAGGTATAGGTGCCGGCTCAGTGGGCCAGGGGAATTTTAAAAATATAATTAGAGTCTGTCACCTTTTCTCCTGGGTCAGTAGACACTTGTGCTCCATTGACAGCCAGTTTAATCATTCACTCTATTCATTTGAAGGCCAGAGAATTCTCTGGTGGGGACAAGCTCAAAGAATTGATTTAAATTTAAAAAGAAGTAATAGAGGAAATGGTTTTAAAGCCCTCAAGACAGTTTATTTAAACTTCATAATCTGTTATAAAGGAGCTGTGGTGGTGCAATGGTTAAGTGCTCGGCTTTGGAACAAAAGTTTGGCAGTTCAAACCCACCAGCCACTCCTCGGAAGGAAGGTTGGGCAATCCTACTTCCGTAGTGATACTGCCTCGGAAACCAAAGGAGGGGTTGCTATGAGTCAGGGCCGACTCGACGGCACATAACAACAACAACAACAACAACCTCTCCGCAGGAGAAAGAAAGCCTTGGTAATCTACTTCTTTAGATTACACCCTACGAAACCCAGTGGGACAGTTCTATTCCGTCACATGGAGTCACTATGAGTCGGAAGCGACTCGACAGCACCCAACAACAACAATCTGTCTGCTATAAATGTTATGGCAACTTTCCTCCAACAGTCAAAGGGGTCCTCAGGCGCTGTTCTCAGTGCTCTGCCATTAACCGCATTCAGCGTCTGTGAGAGGTCACCCACTTAATACCATAGCTGCTGATTGCTCTATGAGCCACAGCTCCAAGGTACGTATGTCTTTCATGTAAGGCCATGTTTCCCACCCAAAAACACCAGAACGAAAGGTCTAAGAGGTCATAGCTCAAGCATATCTGTCCTGTTTACTGATCAATAGCTGGCACCCAGTAGCACATAGTAGTTATCCAATAAATATTCACTGAATGAATGAATGATTGTTACCAGTTACCTAGCACTGATGGTGACCAAACATTTCTTAACTCAAACTCACAATCTCCCCTTCACTCCTCAAGCCAACTTCCCCTCCTGACACTATTCTACAGGAATCCAGAATTTAGCATCTTTATTTACCTTAGGTTCCTCTTCTCTGGGACCTATATTGGCTCCTACCAAGTTCTCCTTCACCAATCAAGTTCTCTTTAAAAGTGTCTGATTATCTCTTTTGGCCTCCTGCCAACAGCCCAGGCGACACTATGCAGCTCAATCTTTTATTTTAATAATAGCTTTCCTTATAATTTTCTATTTTCTCTTTATTTTTTATTTCTTTTTATTCAATATACCCAGCACACTGCTACTGTATCTAAAATAATGCATTTGGACAGAGTTTCTTTACTTCCTAACTATGAAGGAAGGTTGGGCAATCCTACTTCCGTAGTGATACTGCCTCGGAAACCCAAGGAGGGGTCACTATGAGTCGGGGCTGACTCGACGGCACATAACAACAACAACAACAAATGATCTATGTGTATGCTTGGGCCCAGCACAGAGACAGCGACATACAAAGGAGCAAGCTCTGAGTGACTCACGTGCCACCGACGGCATCTCCTGTGAGACCCTGGGAAAGTTGCCTCAGCACTCTGAATCTCTGTCATATCATCTGTAAAATGTGAGGCTTAGAAGAGATGGTTTCCAAAGATTCTCTCCCCTAAGATACTGAGTATTCTGTCAACTCCACAAAAAAATCCTCCATTAATTTCACATTCCTCATTCATTCAAACTAAGTACCAACCCTCACTCCATACAGGCAAGTTATCTTCTTCTCCAATCATGTTTCCAGTTCCATGCCCAATGGGCTCCATTCCAACACCTAATCTTTGCTCATCTTACTTTGTTCTTCAAGTGACCCACTTTCTTACCCGTCCAAATTCTGCATTTCCTTCAAGGTCCAACTCAAGTCCAACTTCTATGAAACCATTCCCTAACTTGCCTGCCCACAATGTCATCCTCTTTATCCAAGTCCCTGTAGTCAAGTGACACATTTTCTCCCCAAAGCAGACACTCCCAGAGAAGAAGATTCCCACGGGGAAGTAACAATCAACCTCTAAATGTACACAGTGGCAGAAGTCCTAAGCCTTTAAAGCCATCTACCCAGGTTGAGTATTCAAAATCCAGTCTTACTTATCTATGCTTTGCTTTAAGGTTACATGGATACTGGAAAAATTTATCCACTTGGCAATTAATATGGAAGAATGCTCCTTTGCAAAAATAGTGTATGTGTTACAAGAGATACTTTGATAAGCTACTTAGAGGAAGGGGGATATTTTGAAAGGATGAAATCCCAGGGAATATGCTCAAGTAATAATACATAGATCCCTAAATGCCTTCTAAGGAGGGTAATTCCTCTTAATAGGACTTTCATTTTGCTGAGCACTGAGATGAATAAAGTATTCAACTGCAACAAAATACTGAATGGGACTTTTCCTGTTATCCAAAAATTTTCACATAGTCCCAAACTGATAACAGAGGAAAAGTAGCCTCCAAAGAAAGATGCTGAACATATACACATGAGATTTACTAAATAATAATAATAACAAAAGTATAAATGGCCCTATGATTCTCACTACCATCACCACCCCCACATACCTGCAACCAACAGAAGAGAAACATGGAGCCATAGCAATTAGCTCTGGTGGCATAGTGCCTAAGGCACTTGACTGCTAACCAGAAGGCTGATGGTTCAAACCCACCAGCCGCTCCTCAGAAGGAAGGTTGGGCAATCTACTTCCATAGTGATATGGCCTCGGAAACCCAAGGAGGGGTCGCTCAGAGTCAGGTCCGACTGGGCAGAAGTAAGAGTGAGTGAGTCTCATTTACAGAGTTATAAGTATACAAGTCCTCTTTTAAGAAGCTCTGGTGGTGCAGTGGTTAAAGCATCCAGCTACTAACCAAAAGGTCAGCGGTCCAACCCACCAGGCATTCCATGGGAGAAAGATGTGGCAGTCTGCTTCTGTAAAGATTCACAGCCCTGGAAACCCTATGGGGCAGGTCTACTCTGTGTTATAGGGTTGCTGTGAGTCAGAATCAAATCAATGGCAATGGTTTTGGTTGGAGTGGGTCTTAATTTCTCTTTAGGGGAAAAAAAATGGTGTCAGACTGAAATTAGCTTGTCTCTGATAAGCTCTAGGCCACACAATTAGACTAATGCTTAAGAACATGATTCTGGAATTAATACAGCCTTGGTTCAAATCAGGATTCTGCCACTTATTAGGCAGGGAATCTCAGGGAAGTTATTCACCCTTGTAAGCCTATTTCCTTAGCCTTAAAATGTTGATAATAGCACTCTTTACTTCACAAGGTTATTGTGAGTAGAAAAAGAAGTGATACATATAATGTGCTTAGTACAAAGTCTGTCTCTTGGTCAATGAATGTGAGCTATTATTATGTACCAGACATGCAGCCAGCTAGCAGCAAAAACTCGACTCAGAAAGGTACTTCTTCTCCATCTATAACACAAATATTTATTCTTTATATGAAAAATCTCTTTCCAGCTTCATAGATTTTGTTTCCCAAGTAAACAACTATAAATTTCAAGTATACACCTGGATTGCAGTAGCTAATAGGAAGACCCAGCAGAAAATCTGTTTTCCATAGTTCTCACTAAATTTTGCAGTTGGTGGGGGCCACCCAGCAGGAGATTCACTCACTGAGTATTATAGTATTTCCTGATTCCATCAACAAGCAAAGTTATCTTTCCCTTTCTTCATAACTATTTTCTGTAAGGGTCAGTGTTTCACCACTATTTATAAGGTTTTCAGTGGTCAGTTTTTTCAGAAGTATGCCACCACACCCTTCTTCCTAGTCTGTCTTAGTCTGGAAGCTCTGCTGAAACCTGTCCACCCTGGGTGACCCTGCTGGCATTTGAAATAGTAGTGGCATAGCTTCGAGCATCATAGCAATGTGCAAGCCACAACATATGACAAACTGACAGATGAGTGGTGGTCATGCTGGGTAAAGCAGAGGGTCAGCAAAAAAGAGAAGACCCTCAATGAGACGGGGTGACTCTGGCTGCAACATGAACTCAAGCACAGCAAGGACTGTGAGGAAACCTCAGGATCAGGCTGTGTTTCATTCCATTGTACACAGGGTTGCTATAAGTCAGAACTGACTCAATGACACCTACCACCACCACCAATGGTCAAAAACTGAGAAGTCACATGGATAAAACATTGAACATTGAACATTAAGAATTCATATAACTTAGAAAGGTGGTTACCCTCCTAGACACACATGGCTTTGCTGTTGCTGGTGACATCACTGAGTGCCTTCTCTGACACATATTTTTCCATGTTGCACATAACTAACCCTTTGCCAGGGTTACAACACATTCCTCTTCGTGCCTGGAATACATACGCTCTCTCTTTTCTAGCTTGATTGATCGTGCCACAGATGGTTACTGTAACCTCGGATATCTTAGAGCCATCTTCAAATCAACTGAGTTAATTGGCTTAGACACTATTAGGAATGACGCAGGGAGCCCTGCGTCCAGGATAACAACAAGCTATTTCTAAAACAGCCTGTGGGAAATTTACAGGGTCATGGCCATGTTATTTACATGCAAATAGGAAAAGAAAACCCATTCCAGAACTCCACATTCTAACTACAAACACCTGGAGAGGTTATAAATACACAAGAGGAAAACCAAGTAGTCTGTTAGCATTATCCTCAAGATGCCTAGAAAAGTAAGCTTGCTGCATAAGCACTTACAAAGGTAAAACCCTATGGCCTTTGGCATCACATGTTTCCCTTACACTAATTTTGCAGATAGCAAATTTTGCCTAACACTTCATGTTAGGTTCATGCCTAACGTTTGAACCAAGGATAGCATTTTTTTACTTATATACATTTACATAATTTTACAAAGGAGCTCTGGTGGCATAGGGGATAAGGCATCTGGCTGTTAACCAGGTCAGCAATTCAAACCTACCAGCCTCTCCACAGAAGTGAAGTAGGCAATCTACTTCCATAAAGATTTACAGCCTTGGAAATTCAATGGGGGTCGCTATGAGTTGATTCCTACTTGGCAGTGAGTTTGGTTTTTGGTTTTGTATAATGTTACAGGAAGTTTGATGGCTTAGTGGTTAAGCACTTGGCTGAGAACCAAAAGGACAGCAGTTTGAACCCACTAGCTTCTCTGTGGGAGAAAGAGATGGAAGTCAGCTTCCTTAAAGATTTACAGCCTTGGAAACCCTATAGGAGCTCTGGTAGCATAATGCCTAAGGCATTTCACTGCTAGCTAACCAGAAGGCTGGTGGTTCAAACCCACCAGCCACTCCTCAGAAGGAAGAATGGGCAATCTACTTCCATAGGTTATCATTGCTGATGTGAGATGGATCTTAGCTAAAATCAAAGAATATCAGAAAGATGTTTACTTGTGTTTTATTGACTATGCAAAAGCATTTGATTATGTGAATCATAACAAATTGTAGATAACATTGAGAAGATTGGGAATTCCAGAACACTTGATTGTACTTATGAGGAACCTGTACATAAACCAGGAGGCTGTCGTTTGAACAGAAAAAGGGAACACTGCATGGTTTAAAATCAAGAAGGGAGTGTGTCAGGGTTATATCCTTTCCCCATACTTATTCAATCTGTATGCTGAGCAAACAATCCAAGAAGCTGGACTATATGAAGAAGAACGTGGCATCAAGATTTGAGGAAGAATCATTAGCAACCTGTGATACAGTGACAACACAAGTTTATTTGCTGAAAGTGAGGATGACTTGAGGCACTTACTGATGAAGATTGAAGAATACAGTCTGCAGTATGGAGTACATTTCAATATAAAGAAAATAAAAATCCTCACAACTGGACCTATAAGCAGCATCACAATAATGGAGAAAAGATTGAAATTGTCAGACTTCACACTGCTTGGTTCTACATCAACGCCAATGGAAGAAGCAGTCAGACAACATATAGCACTGGCAAATTGGCTGCAATGGACCTCTTTCAAGTGCTGAAGAGCAAGGATGTCTCCTTGAGAACTAAGGTGTGCCTGACACAAGCCAAAGTATTTTCAATTGCCTCATATGCATGTGAGAGATGGACAATGAATAAGGAAGACCGAAGAAGAATTGATGCTTTTGAGCTGTGGTGTTGGCAAAGAATGCTGAAAGTACCACGGACTGCTAAAAAAACTAACAGGTCTGTCCAAGCAGCCAGAATGCTCCTTGGAGATAAGAATGGCCAGACTTTGTCTCACCTACTTTTGTCATATTGCCAGAAGGGACCATTCCCTGGAGAAGGATGTCATGCTTGGTGAGGTGGAGGGTTGATAAAAGAGGGGAAGGCCCTCAACAAGATGGACTGACACGGTGGCAGCAGTGATGAGCTCAAATATAGCAAGAATCATGGAGCTGGCTCAGGACCGGGTGGTGTTTCATTCTGCTGTGCGTAGGGTCGCTATGAGTCGGAGACAACTCAACAGCACCTAACAACAGCAACAACACTTTCGTAGTGATACCGCCTTGGAAACCCATGGAGGGGTCACCATAAGTCGAATCCGACTGAACGGCAGTGAATTTGGTGTGGTTTTTTTGGGTTTTTTTTTTTTTTTTTTTTTTTTTTTCAGTTTGTTAACCTTATGGGGCATTTCTGCTCTGTCCTATAGGGTTGCTGCTATGAGTCAGAATCAACTCGATGGCAAGGAGTTTGCTTTGGGTTTTGGATATCGATTTATATATGTATATATATGACATTTTGATCACTTATCTGTGCCGTTTTTGGGCAGCTGAAAGCCCCAAATTTGTTTCCAGGCTTCCTCAAAAAGCTTTCCCTGACCTCTTTCTTAACAACATGTAGTTAGCTCCCAGCAAAAATTCAACCCACTACCTTTTCAAAGCGCAATTTCGGTGTGAGGCTCAGATCTGATGGTTTTACAACAGGGTTTGAGGTGGATCCATCACCATTTTCATCTCTAGTTAAAAGCTAGAAGTTGTCAAAATTGGTAAAGTAGAGGGTCAGCGAAAAAGGGGAAGACCTTCAAGGAGATGGATTGACACAGTGGCTGTGACCACGGGCTCATTGTGAGGATGATAGGCAGTTATTTCCTTCTGTTGTACACAGGGTCACTATGACTTGGAACCAACTCGATGGTACTTGACAACCATTAAAAGTTAATTTTATTCTTAACTTTTCATTTAGTCTGCATATTTTAGTAATTTATTACCTCAATGGGAAAGGAAGGAAAGATTTACCTCATATTTCACCTGGGTTCTGTGAAAACGACTTGAGTGGCCAAAAGTGGGGGAAACGTTAACCCACAGCACCACCTCCTGGTCGATGTGGGGTATTGCACTAAGAGAGAAAAGGAACACTTGCTTAGAGCAACTTTCTAAAGCACACCAAGCTATGAACGATGTCAGTGACCTATACCTCAGGAACAAAAGTACGATTTTCCCAATGACCCATGACATTGAATTGTACCAACTATTAAAACTCACCAGTGTATATAAACCCAGGTACAGTAAAAAGACAAGAGCATGCAGGCATTAAAAGGGAAAATGCAAAAACCTCTACAACTACATGAAAAACAACTTTCAATAGAATACTAATAGGAGGATAAAAGTAAAGTATAAATTACAAGTATATAAAAAGAACTGAAAGGGAATGTGGAAAAGCAAAGTAAAGATGCATAAAAATGGCAACCAAAATAATTAATTTCTTTTTCTAGTATCATTTAATATTATATCATGTATACGCAATACATGGAGGCATGAAATTGTATTAGGTATACCAAAAGGCTTGATTCAAAACTCCCCCAGATCTCACTTCACAACAATATATCATATTCACAGAAAAGATCTCCCCAGTGGAAACCAATCAATTGTGCTCCGCTGACATGGTGACCACCATCAACTCTGCCCATCAAGCTACTCCTTCACCCCCTACATCAACAGTAAACCACTAGAGTGAAAACATCCCTGAAATGGAGGTCTTGTGAGAGCTTTAAATCAGTATCACTGACCCCCAAGACTTTAACCTGCCAATCACCACCACGACAGTGGTTTCCAAACTGGCTTCCACAGAATCCCTTGGAGAACTTTCTGAAGACAGATTTCCAGGACCTATCCTATATATACTGAAGCAGAATCCCTAAAGAGGAAACCCAGGAAATTGCAAGTTCAAAATGTCCGCCAGGTGATTCTACCCGCAGTAGTCTATAGCATACAACGGGGACCCACCGGAGAATCATAGCTGCATTGTATTAAAAGAGGAAAACAGACTCAATCAGACCCTTGTGTTGTCAGTCCTGCATGCACTGCCTACAAGATACATGGTTTCAGTGCCATCAAAGGTAAGCAGTGTACACTACAAAGCTTGCTTATACTTAACACATTTTCTTTGTACAGATCACTCTCAACTGAGTAAATAACATATTTTCTGTACTGAAAGACCTTCTCCCTGCAGTAGGTTGAATAATGACCTTCCAAGATGTTCAAGTCCTAGTTCCTGGAACCTGTGGATGTTATCTTACATGGCAAAAGAGAATTTGGAAATGTGATTAAATTAGTAATCTTCAGATGGGGAAATTATCTTGCATTATGTAGGTGGGCCCAATGTAATCATAGGGGTCTTATAGGAGGGAGGTGAGAAGTCAGAGGGATGAAAGGTAATATGACAAAGGAAGTAAGAGGTTGGAGTGACAAAAGGAATACAGGTGATCTCTGCAAATCGGAAAAGGCAAGGAAACAAATTCTCCTCTGAAGCCTCCAGAAGGCATGCAGCCCTGCCAACCCCTTGATTATAGACTTCTGACACCCACTCCAAAAAAGAACAAAAAGCCAAACTTACTGCCGTCAAGTCGATTCAACTCATAGCAAACCCTTCCTTGGGTTTCAGAGGTGATATCTATATGAAAGTAGATTGCCCAATCTTCCTTCCAAGGAGTGGTTGGGAGCTCTGGTAGTGTAGTGCCTACGGCACTTGACTGCTAACCAGAAGGCTGGTGGTTCAAACCCACCAGCCACTTCTCGGAAGGAAGATGGGGCGATCTACTTCCGTAGTGATACAGCCTCGGAAACCCAAGGAGGGGTCGCTATGAGTCGGGTCTGACTCGAAGGCACATAACAACAACAACCACCACAAAGAGTGGCTAGTGGGTTTGACCCCTAGCCTTCCAGTTAGCTGTCAAATGCCTTAGGCACTACACCACCAAAACTCCCTTCTGACCCCCAGAACTGTTAAATAATACATTTGAGGTGTTTCACGCCACTAAGTATGCAGTAATTTGTTGCAGTAGCAACAGGAAACTAATACACTCCCCAAAGCCTTTCCATATGAACTATGAAGGTCAGGATCAGTATAATGTTGACCAAAGTCTGAAGTCAGGAAGAAAAATGTCTTCAATAGGGGAATGGTGTGCACACAGTTGCCCAAAGGGGGAAAACCCTTCTAAATCCAAGAACTCTCTAGGTATCTCAGGAACATTAATTACAGCAGTGAGCTAAGTGGCTTTTACTGGAGCAAATTGGTGCCTGTAAGGTGGTTGTTGTTATATGCCATGGAGTCAGACCTGACTCATAGAGACCCCTCTTTGGGTTTCCAAGGCAGTATCACTATGGAAGTACATTGCCCAAGCTTCCTTCCAAGGAGTGGCTGGTGAGTTTGAGCCGCCAGCCTTCTGGTTAGCAGTGAAGTGCCTTAGGCACTACGCTACCAGAGCTCCTGCCTGTAAGATTAGTTAAAAGCAATTCCAGCAACTTTAGACTGAGTTAATAAACTTAATAACTAAGGTAGGAATTGAAGGGTGATACATTTTCCTTAAGGTGATATATAAATTCTATTTCCAAAAAAGGATCTCCTTACATCCCTGTAGTCAAAATCAGTCTATCCTCAACTTTTGCCCTTTGTACTGCTCGCACATCCCTCATCAGAATCCACATTCCACATTATTAGACCTGGTTTGAGATATGTATCCTGTCTCCCTGTCCAATAGGTTCTGATGCCCCACAGGACAGAACAGCACCCTAGCCTGAGCATATCCTGATGCACCCATAATGGAAGCTCACAAACATTGCCAAATTCTTGGAAGAAATTGATGACTTATTTGGTTAAGGGACAATAATGTGTTGCCACTGCCGTCAAGTCAATCTGATTCATATCGATCCCATGGGACAAAGTAGAACTATCCAAGTTCCAAGGCTGTAAATCTTTATGGAAGCAGACTGCCACATCTTTCTCCCAGGAAGGAGCTGAGGGCCAGTTGGAAGCACCTGGAAAATGTAGAAAATTTAATACTGGATAAGGACTCTTTTCCTCCCTCCAGAAAAGCAAGTCAAAGTTATTCCTTTGAGAGATGTAGAAGGAAAACACAAGTTCTATTATTTAAATACACATTTTTTCCCTTTCTTCTCAATCTTAAAGCAGAGATCATTTGTCTTTGACATCTAATTGATGGCAAGATCTTTCCAGAGTTAATTCTAACCAGATAGAACAAAAAGGAAGTTTCCATCACAGGGAAACCATAGAAATCACACTTCCAATTAGATGCTGAGCTACTGCCCATCAGAAACGGTGCTGCATAGATGACAAATATTTAAGATTGACAGATGGGTAGATAAACTGCCCCTCAAACAATTGATGCTAAATGATGATTATGTTTACTCTGTTTGTAGACATGCCTTCTGATTTCTTACATTTTATCAGTAAACATATGGATAATAAACCTCATAATAATAGTTCTTGTTATTGAAAGGAGATCAATTGAAAGCCAAATATCAATACTGGATTTAGCAAAATCTAAGCCAAATGAAATATGAAATACTAGTCAAAGAATATTCTTATTTACGATTTCCATCTGTGACTAAGAGTTTCAAAACATTGATAAAGATAATTCTAAGTGATTTCTTACAAAAAAAAAATAGTTGACAGAGTGTAAACTGATAATTTCACAAATATTCTGAATATTGGTTCAAATGCAAGTATTCTGATTTTTTACTTTAATCCCTGGTGCTTGTATCTCTCTTTTTTGTGTGTCTTATCCCAGCTAAGTCAGCCAGGAAAATTCATAGGAGTCCCTGTCTCTTACCTTTTCAAACTTTTTATTCAGATGAAATAAGAATACTGTAAAGTACACAGATCACAAACACACAGCTTGATGAATTTTCACAAACTGAACACAACTGTATAGTCAGCCCTCAGCCCAAGAAACAGAATTTCCCAGCACCCATCACTCCATGCTTCCTTCAAGTCATAACCCGCCTTCCAAGGAAAACCTCCATCCTGACTTTAACTCCATAGTTTAGTGTATCATTTGGCTGCTGCTGCACAGCAAACAACCACAACACTTCAGTGGCATACAAAATCAACCATTTATTAGTCACTCATCTGAGGTGGTTGCGTAGGCAACTCTACTAATTCTGGCTGGGCTGTCTCATATGTGTAGGGGTAGGTGACAGCTGTACTCCAGTACTCTAAGCAGGACATAGCCATGGTGAAGACAGAGCCTAAAGGAACAGTCAGAAATACTCAAGGCCTCATGTCATTTTTCACAAATGGAATGCAATTGTTTTCCAACGCTAAATTCCTTTAGCTTTATTATAAGTTTTAATATTTGGTAGTATCCATCTTCCAGCTTTGTGCTTCTTTTTCAAGGTTGTCTTGAGCATTCTTGGCCCTTTTTATTTTAAAATGAATACTAGAAGCAGCTTGTCAATTTCTACAACTTGGTAAAAGAAAAAAGAAGAAGCAACAGCATCCTGCTAGGACTTTTCTTGGACTTGCTTTGAAGCTATAGGCTAATTTGGGAATAGACATCTTTGTAGCAACTCTCTGTCTTTGTGAATTTCCCTAACTGTCTCATATATACCTTACATAACATCCAGCCCACTGCCATCGAGTCAATTCCAACTCACAGCAACCCCCAAAGGATTCCCAAGGTGGTAAATCTCTATGGAAGTAGATGGCCTCATCTTCCTTCTGTGGAGCAGCTGGTGTGTTTGAATGGCCAGCCTTCTGGTTAGCAGTCAAATACCTTAGGCACTGTGTCACCAAAGCTCCAGTGGCATAGTGGGTAAGGCATTTGGCTGCTGACCACAAAGTCTGCTAAACAAAACGTTGACTGTTCAAGCCTACCAGCCACTCCATAGAAGGAAGATGTAACGGTCTGCTTCTGTAAAGATTTACAGTCTTGGAAACCTTATGGGACAGTTCTACTCTGTCCTATAGCATTACTGAGTCAGAATCAACTGGATAGCAGTGGGTTTGGTTTGAGTTTCTACCACCATATGGTAGCAGGATGCCCTGGTCAGGTGTCTGCACTGCCCACTAAACTCTGGGGTGCTAACCAGAGCCAGCCCAGCACTCTGTATGTATTTCTTGGATAAATGAAAATAGCCTTTCCATTTGTTGTTGGGTTGTTGAAGTGGTTGTTGGTTGGCTTGCTGTTTTTTCTTCGTGAGGTTATCATTTTTATTTCAGTTTCATAAAAGAAAAAATTAGTGTTCATTAGATTTTTGGCAAACTTGGCACATGTCAATCTTATTTTTTGCTTCACTCTAATCATGGTAAGTCGTTTTAAAAGAAAGCCATCAGCTTGGAATTTTTTTCAACTGTAAGTTACAAGAGAGCTTTTGAAAACACAGCCATATCTCCAATGACCACTAGATGGCAGTTTCACTCTCAATAAAATCCTATCATAATGTTACATGCTATCATTGAGGAAGTCTAAGGTAGGCAGAAGGAGCTCTGGTAGCGTAGTGCCTAAGGCACTTGACTGCTAACCAGAAGGCTGGCGGTTCAAACCCACCAGCCACTCCTTGGAAGGAAGATGGGACAATCTACTTCTGTAGTGATACTGCCTAGGAAACCCAAGGAGGGGTCGCTATGAGTCGGGTCCAACTCGATGGCACATAACAACAAGGTAGGCAGGGGAGCTCTGGTGGCATGGTGCCTAAGGCATTTGACTGCTAACCAGAAGGCTGGAGGTTCAAACCCACCAGCCATTCTTCGAAAGGAAGATTGGGCAATCTACTTCAGTAGAGATACTGCCTCGGAAACCCAGGATTAAGAGTAAATCAGGACCAAAATTTATCTCACAGAAAGCTGAGTTGGGTGCTTTAACAAACCCAAGGGTCCCTATGAGTCGGATCCAACTCCACGGCAGTGAGTTTGGTTTGGTTTTGGAAGGTAGACAACATGGACACACAGGGTGAAGCTTAAGTAGGCCCGTTGATAGAGAAATGAGAGCCAACAATCAGCCCTGAAGAAAAAGACATTATGGGGAAAACAGCACATTTAAATGGAAAGAAATAACAATGAACATTATTTCCCTAAAAGGTTAGCATAAGCTAAATTAACCACATTGACAAAATCAGTGAGAAAAGACTGTAGGACTAGAGAGAGGTGTGACAATGTAGAAAGAGGAAGGAATGTCCTGTTGGTCCTCTGCATCCTGCAGCCAAAGCCCAGCCGCTCACATGGAAGAAAATGAGTGTCACCTGTGGACTGGTTAGGAAAAGTGAACACTAGTCATGTTCTTGAATTTTCCTATGAAGAAGGACGTTTAGAGGCTTTAGACAGCATTGAATGGGGCTCCACCCAACTGTTTTGGGTTGAAATTGCTGTCAATCCCAAAAAGTAGAGGTGGATCTTGTTAAAATTGTGCTTTGTGTTTGAGGGAATGGAGGCCAAAACCAAACTCACTGCCATCGAGCAGAGGACATTTATTAACCACCTACCAAAGGAAAAGAGCTAAAGGAAAAGAGCTCTGGTGGTGTAATGGTTATGGCATTTGGCTGCTGACCAAAAAGCCAGTGGTTTGAACCCACCAACTGGTCCACGAAGAAAGATGAGGAAGCATGTTTTTGTAAAGATTTATGGTCTTAGAAACTCAATGGGTATTGTTATGAGTTGGAATCGACTTGATGACATTGAGTTTGCTTTTTTGGTTTGGTCTGCTAAAGGAACCTTATGGGTTTTCTTTCATTTACTCCTCATTACAACTTTACAAATTAAAGTAATGGTATCCTCATTTTATAGAAGGAGAACCTGAGGCTCAGAGCAATTATCTATTTTACCCAAGGAAGTATACAAGAGATTAATGATTGAATCCCAAGCTTTCAGACTGTTGCCCTGACTCCAAGTTGATTCCCCAAGAATCTCATCTCCTCTTCTGAGAATTATGAGAGTTGTGGGATGAATGGAGATACAGGTCATAGAGATCCTAGCACACTGTCTGGTGTACAGTCAGTCAGTACTCAGTAAATGGAGCATTTCTTATCTTGTTTCTCACCAAGGCCTTTCAGCTGGAAGCTGCTGCTGTTTTCTATGGACCCTCAGGAAATATTCAGTGGCCTGGGGATGGGCTTCCTTATTTTGTTTGTGGTGATCTCACCTAAAAGTGATAACTCCACTAGCCAAAGGGGAACTTCTCAGAGAGCCTAGTGGAGAGGGGCCAAGCCAGGGGATAAAGGCTGACCCTAAACAACTAACCTCAGATGTCTTTAACCCAAGATTTGATGATTTTCCTCTTTTGGAGCACCACAGAGGGAATTCTTGAGGGGCTCTGTTTAGTCTTTCTAGTTCTGATTCCAAGTTTGATAAGAAACTTTCCAGGATTAAAGAGTAAATCAGGACCAAAGTTTATCTCACAGAAAGCTGAGCTGGGTACTTTAACAAATCCAGACATATCATGGGTCCATTCCCAACAGGCAACTGACTGGATAACAAACCTTGAAGAGGATGCAGGCTGAAAGCATCAACCATCTTCTATCAGGGCTGACATTTTTTTTCTTTTTAAATGACACAAATTCCTTCTGTCCTAGAATAGGGAGATTAAGGCCAGAAGAAGCACGAAACAAAGTCCCACCTGTGTGACTGAGAAGAGTCCTGAGTCCTTGGATGGGCCTAAGGAGACAGAAGCTCTGGGAAAAGCTGTCCTCCCAGCGCCTTGGATATTATGCACTCATAGCTTGTGGAAGAGTTTTTGACTTTGCACACGAACAATGCAAGTAATCAAATTATCTGTTAACTTTTTTATTATTATTTCTCTGCTATGGAGCCCACAAAGATAGCCAAGAACAAAACAGGGAGTCTAGCCTAAACCCCTGGATTCAGAGGATGCTGCACCAGCTGTGAGCTAGCACCCACTAGGGATGACAGTGTGTGAGAATAGAAATGGCTTTTGTTTTTCTCCCCCTGCTGGAGAGTCAGCTATAAAACAGACTAATAAGGAGAGAGGGACAGAGAGAGAGAGAGAGAGAGGTTTAAAAGCAGAGCTAGTTAAGAAGGAACATGTAGCTTCTCCATCCTCACCACTGCCACAGATGCTCAGGCCTTGTCCTGAGTGAGGTGGGGAGAAAAAAGGAGATAAGACTCCCCACCAAGGACCTAGGGAGTGGAAGGGATTAACACGCTCTGCCTCAGCTGGAGCTTTCTAAGTAGCAGCCCCCACAGACATATCTGCCTCTGGTGGGTCATGGGAAGGAAACAAGTGGGAAAACCAAAGGCACAGGTGGGTGGGAGGGCCCAGAGCTACTTCTAGCATTTCCCCTGGAGTCAAGTTTTGTAATGGAGCAGATCCAGGAGCTTCCTTGAACTCAGCAGACTGGAGACATTAGCGGAAACCTAAGACAATTCGCCAACCCCAGAAGGACACTTGGAGGAGTCAAGAGGAGCCTCAGAGCAATGAGTGTGGATCACCTGCTGGAGAGGAGGGGTCACTGCAAGCCTGAAGCAGCAGACATGACCCGAAGCTGCAGAGAGCCCTCTGTGCTTCCTGACAAGGCTGAGAGCAGCACCACCAACCCCAAGGGCCATGCTGGGTGATGATGCCAGGAGTGGACAACAACAGCAAGGTAAACATAGATGTGCCAGGAAGTTTCTCAGCCCAGAAGGAAGATGCCTTCTTCACAACCAGGACACAGTCAATTTTTTTTTTTTTTTTTTTTTAAAAAAAGAACTTTACCCTGCAGCCTCCTGAGGAAATGGAGACTCCAGGGGCAAGAAAATTATGTTCAATTATTAAATTATATTCCCTTTTTATAACCATTTGTATTCATTTCCTATTGCTACCATAACAAAGTCCCCACGACTTTGGCAGCATAAAACATAAATGTATTATCTTATACTCTTGTGGGTCAGAGGTCTCATGGGTCTCAGCTAAAATCAAGGTATCAGAAAGCTGAGTTCCTTTGTGGTGGCTCTAGAGAACAGTCAATTTCTTTGCTCACTTAGGTGTTGGCCAAAGTGAGTTCCAGGCAGTAGTATGACTGAGGTCTCCATTTCCTTGCTGACTGTCATCTGGGGCTGCCCTCAGCTGTGAGAGTCCCCTCCATCTCAGAATCAGCAACAGGGCATCAAGTCCTCCTCATGCTGCCTTTCTTCTCTCTCTGGCTTCACCCAGGAGCAGTTCTCTGCTTCACAGGATTAGTAATTAGATTGTGCCCATAGGCTAACCAGGATGACCTCCCCTATTTCAAGGTTCATAACATTAATCACATCTGCACAGCCCCTTTTGCCAAGTACAGTGCTAGGTGTTGATTTAAGATATCAGTATAAGGCCCATTAGATTGGGGAGGGAAGCGTGGCAGTAGTGGGGATAGTGTGTGCTGCTCACTGGAACATCCAACTTAAGGTTTCTTTGCACTACTCCAGGGGGCACAATTCTCCTAAAATGCCATGGAGTCTGAACCTCACCTGAACATCCTCTCTCAGGTGTGCAAGTAGTGACCCTGGTCTGAAAGTTTCTTTAAAATGAACAGAATGAGGATGATGTTAAAAGGGATGACTCTGTCTTTAGGATTAAAGGTGGGATTCTTTGGAGTGGGCAGGTACAGTCAGGCAATTCTGTCTCTTGGAATGTTTCATGGGCTTTGGGCAGATAAGGTCCTGTCATAGAACACTTGAGAAATTTCTCAACTGTCATCATCTTTAAGGAGCTCTTAAAATAGGTGTTCAGCCATGTGCTGTGATAGTCCTATGTTTCAAGTGTGTCCTTGGAGGTCTCTGAACAGGATCAATCTAATTCTGTGGGAAGTAGGAATAAGTTCAACAAGGGACTGAGATGAAAACCCTACTAGATGCAGTTTCAGCTGCAGCCAAAAGGTCAAAAGGAACAAGGGAGGACTTACAGCTTCCCAGAGAAATCCCTGGAGACAGATGCCACCCCTGTCCCTTACCCTGTTTCCTGCTTTGATTTCACCAACCCCTAGGGGACTAGACAGAGAAATGCCCAGAGTCCTCCCCCACCCTTTGTAACTGTATCATCAAAGAGAGGTGGGAGTGGGACAGAAAAATATTGTTTTCTGACTAACTGAAGCCCCTTCTGGCTTAAGCTCCTGGCCTCTATTTTGCAGTTCCAGGGTCATGGGAGCCACCAGGTTGTTGTTTTTTTCTCAACCACAGTCATGGTGAGTGAGCTTAATGGTTATCTCTCAGCTGAAAGACCACAAGCCCCAGCTGAAGTTCTGGTAAAGCAGCCTCCTGACCAGCCAGGCTTCATGGCCTTGCCTCAGTATTCCTCCCAATCCTGGGCCCCTTGGATTGAATAGCATCTTGGCTGCACATCCTAATAGTGATTCATCTGGCTGAGTGCAGTGCTTCCAAAGGGCATGGTATGAGAGCTAAAGGTGACCTATAAACCAGAATAGAAGTCATCTGCCCAGGTCTGACAAACAGGCTAGCATTTGGCCAACAGCATCCATCATAGGCTCTGTCTGTGCTCCAGTTCATACTTGAGGGATGAGGGAGTTAGTAGGGTGTTTTCTGTTATTCTGCTCTAGAATCCACATCTGGAAGCCAGGCCCTGACAATTAGTATCCAGATACAGTCTGCATCACAGAATCACATCCTGGCCAAACAGACTTCCAGTGGCAATAACAGCTACTGGAAAGGGTGCTCAAAACCCCCTTATCTACAAGGCTCTTTACTCTCCACACCACAAAACCCAAAATGTCACTTCTATTCCTACCACTTATAATTCACTGGCAGGGGAGACTGTGAGAGAACACAGAAAAATAATTGATACATTTGAATTGTGGTGCTGGTGAAGAATACTGAGTATTCCATGGATGCCAGAAGAACAAAGAGATCAGTCTTAGAAGAAATGCACCTTAGAAGCAAGGACAGTGAGACTTCAGCTTACTTCCTGTTTACTTTGGATTCATCGTCAGGAAAGACCAGTCACTAGAAAAGAATATTGTGGCTGGTAAAGAAGAGGGTTAGTGAAAATAAGGGAACCCTTAATGCGATGGATGGACACAATAGCTACAATAATGAACTCAAACATCCCAAGACCATGAAGATGGCACAGGACCATTTTGTTCTGTTATACATAAGGTCACCATGAGTCACAGTTGACTCTATGGCAACTAATAACTACAAAATAGGTACTCAGCCATGTCCTATGAATGGCCTATGTTCCAAGTGTGCTCTTGAAACAAACCTGAACTCTCTTCCTTGTACTCCAGCCCATTAGCTTTCTTGCTGTTCTTCCAATATCTCAGAGGTCTTTTATCTGCTCTTCACCTGTCTGAAACATTCCTCCCCACAGTTCTCTTTGTGGCTGATTTCCTCTCATTTCT
>NW_006921655.1:4014384-4076152 GCF_000298275.1 Orycteropus afer afer
AGCCTTGAGACAGAATTTCCTCTCCTTTGGGAAACCTGTTTTCCTCTTAAGTCCATCAATGAATGTGGGTGAAGCCCACCCACACTATGGAGGTTATCTGTTTTACTCAAAGTTAGCTGATTATAAATGTTAATAAACATGTAAATACCTTCATAATAACATCTAAACTAGCATTTAACCAAATATTTGGGAGCTCTGGTGGCACAGGCATTTGACTGCTAACCAGAAGGCTGGCACCACCAGCCACACTTCAGAAGGAAGATTGGGCAATCTACTTCGTAGACATACCACCTCGGAAACCCAAGGAGGGGTCACTATGAGTGAAATTGACTAGACAGCACTAAGTTGGTCTGGTTTTAGATAACCTAGCCAAGTTGACACATGAAATTAACCATCATGAGTGTGAGCTCCATGGAGCAGGGACCTTGTTTGTCCCTCTTGTTCACTGTTGTACGTGCAGGGCCTCAAATGGTATCTGCCATATAGCTGGCAGCCAATGAGAAATTATTGAAAGAAAGTTGAAAAACATATACAGGCAAACGTGTTTTATGGACTGGGAATCCCAAGGGAGGTCAGACTGGAGGAAAAGAGCTAGATAACTAGATTTCTGCGGGAATTCTCCTGAGTGAACAAGGATTCTGGCCGAGATGTTTGGACCAGGCAGCCAGATTGGGATGTCAGATGGAAGGCCTCTTCCAGGTCAAATACGAGTCTGCATTATATCTTTCCCATCCCACCCCTCCCCAGAAAGAAGAGTGTTAAGGTATAAAATAAATATCTAGGGCCTCCAAGCCTGTGATGAAAATCCCTTAGAAAGAGCTTACTCTGGAGAGCATCCATGAAGACCTCTGAAAACAAAGACAGTGAATGCTGGACTTGTATACATTCTGAGAACCTGCCCTAAGTGTGAGAAATAACTATTAGGGATGCAATATAAGTGGACCAGAATGTTATTTGTTTGGTTGTTTCCCTACCACCACCACTGGATCAGTGAAATACAAAGCCCACTAGAGAAAAGGAGGAGTTCCTGGGTGGTCCAAACAATTAATGCACTCAGCTGTTAACCAAAAAGTTGGACCCTGAACTTTCTCAGAAGAAAGTTCTGTCAATCTACTTCTGAAAAATAAGCCAGAAAAAAACTTTGTGGCCACATAGGGTTTCATGAGTCAGACTCAACTTGACAGCAACTACTTTTATAGGGACAATTTATGGCACAATTCCAGGAAACTTGTATTTCTGCTGACTGCTTTTCATTGGATGTTTGATTATTTGATAATGAACAAATAGTAAAGCGATCTTTCTAACACTTGACTTGGGGGACCCAAATGGAAAGTTACTGGCATGAAGATTCAATCCAATTGAAAACCTGGCTTGACTCATTAGTCACTGAGATTATTGGCTATATGAACAAATCTACTGATGTTTTACTAAAATCCAAGACAATTCATATTCTTATATTAGCTATTAATTTAATAACCCTCAAAATTTCAAAATTGGTCTTCCTCTCTAATTTTATTTTTTTCAAACTAGAAGCTGGTAATTCACTATCTAGATAATCTTCTTGCATAGTCAGATAAGGACTCTGATGAGTATGAAAAAAAAAAAGGAAAAAAAACTTTCAAGATAATATAACCACAACAAACACATTATGAATAGCAGTGAAACATGGTCTGATATATTACTGGAAAACTTTATGAATAGCCTTGAAACATTGTCCCATATAGTGCCAGAAGATGAGCCCATCAGGTCGAAAGGCACTCAAAATATGACTGGTGAAGAGCTGACTCCTCAGAATAGAGACAACCTTAATGATATGGATAAAGTAAATCTTTGGGGACCTCCACTGGGTGATATGGCATGACTCAAAATGAGTAGAAACAGATGCAAACATCCATTAATAATTGGAACATGGAATGTACAAAGTATGAATCTAGGAAAATTGGAAGTTGTCAAAAACTGAAATGAAACACCTAAAGAGCGATATCCTAGGCATTAGTGAGGTGAAATGGACTGGTTTTGGCCATTTTTAATCAGATAACCATATGATCTACTATGTCAGGAATGACAAATTGAAGAGGAATGGTGTGGCACTCATCATCACAAAGGGTGTTTCAGGATCTGTCCTGAAGTACAACACTGTCAGTGATAGGATAATATCCATACACCTACAAGGAAGACCAGTTAATACTACTATTATTCAAATTTACACACCAACCACCAAAGCCAAAGTTGAGGATATTAAAAATTTCTACCAACATTTGCAGTCTGAAATTGACTGAACATGAAATCAAGATTTATTGATTACCACTGGTGACTGAAATGCAAAAGTTGGAAACAAAGAAGAGCCACCAGTAGTTGAAAAATATGGCCTTGGTGATAGAAATAACACTGGAGATAGCATGATAGAAATTTGCAAGACCAACGAATTATTCATTGCAAATACCTTTTTTCAACAACATAAGCAACAACTATACACATGGATTCACTAGATGGAATACACACAAATCCGATTGACTGCATTTGTGGCAAGAGACAATGGAGAAGTTCAATATCTTCACCCAAAAGAAGGCCAAATTGTGGAACAGACCATCAACTGCTCATATGCACATTCAAGTTGAAATTGAAGACAATGAAAATAAAGTCCACAAGAGCCAAAATATGACCTTGATACTATCCCTCCTGAATTTAGAAACCATTTAAAAAATAGATTTGATGCATTGAACACCAGTGACCAAAAACCAGAGGAATTGTGGGATGACATCAAGAACATCATACATGAAGAAAGCAAGAGGTCATTGAAAAGACAAAAAAGGAAGAAGAGACCAAAACAGATGTCAGAAGAGACTCTGAAACTTGCCCTTGAGCTGAGAGTAGCTAATACAAATGGAAGAAATGACAAGATAAAAGAGCTAAACAGAAGATTACAAAGAGCAGCTCGAGCAGACAAAGTTAATTACTATAATGAAATGTGCAAAGACTTGGAGTTAGAAAACCAAAAGAGAAGAACACACTCAGCATTTCTCAAAATGAAAGAACTGAGGAAAAAATTTAAGCCTTGAGATGCAATATTGAAAGATTCTATGGGCAAAATATTGAATGATGAAGGAAGCATCAGAAGAAGATGGAAGGAATACACAGAGTCACTGCACCAAAAATAATTGATTGATGTTCATCCATTTCAGAAGGTGGCATATAATCAAGAACCAGTGGTACTGAAGAAGAAAGTCGAAGCTGCACTGAAGGAATTGGCGAAGAACAAGGCTTCAGGAATTGACAGAATACCCATTGAGATGTTTCAACAAATGGATGCCACACTGGAGGCACTCACTTGGCTATGCCAAGAGATTTGAAAGACAGGTGATCCCACAAAATGTGGAAATTATTGAACAATATCATTAATATCACATGCAAGTAAAATCTTGCTGAGGATAATTCAAAAATGGTTGAAGTAGTATATTGACCGAGAACTTCCAGAAATTCAGAAAAGGATGTGGAATGAGAGATATCATTGCTGATATCAGATGGATCTTAGCTGAAAGCAAAGAATACCAGAAAGATCTTCACTTATTTTTTACTGACTACACAAAAGCATTTGATTTTGTGGATCATAAGAAATTATGGATAACATTGAGAAGAATAGGAATTCCAGAACACTTTATTGTACTCATGAGGAACCTGTACATAGATCAGGAGGCTGTTGTTCAAACAGAACAAGGGGATACTGCATGATTCAAAATCAAGAAGGGAATGCATCAAGGTTGTATCCTTTCACCATACTTATCCAACTTGTATGCTGAGAAAATAATCCAAGAAGATGGATTATATGAAGAACATGACATCAGGATTGGAGGAAGACTCATTAACAACTTGCAATATGCAGATGACACAACTTTGCTTGCTGAAAGTGAGGATGACTTGAAGCACTTACTGATGAAAATTAAAGACTATAGTCTTCACTATGGATTACAAGTCAATATAAAGAAAACTAAAATCCTCACAACTGGTCCAATAAACAGCTTCACAGTAGATGGAGAAAAGATTGAAGTTGTCAAGGATTTCATATTACTTGTTTCTACAATCAACACCAATAGAAGCAGCAGTCAAGACATCAGACCATGTATTGCATTGGGCAAATGTGCTGCAAAAGACCTGTTTCAAGTGATGAAGAGCAAAGATGTCTCCTTGAAGATTAGCATCTAACCCAAGCCAAAGAGCTCTGGTAGTGTAGTACCTAAGGCACTTGACTGCTAACCAGAAGGCTGATGGTTCAAACCCACCAGCCACTTCTCAGAAGGAAGGTTGGGCAATCTACTTCCATAGTGATACTGCCTTGGAAACCCAAGGAGGGATTGCTATGAGTTGGGTCCAATTCGACAGCACATAACAACAACAACAACAACAACCCAAGCCATGGTATTTTCAATCACCTCATATGCATGTGAGAGCTGGACAATGAATAAGGAAGACCAAAGAAGAGTTGATGCTTTTGAGTTGTGGTGCTGGAAAAGAATGCTAAGAGTACCATGGTCTGCTAAAAAGACTAACAAATCTGTCCTGGAAGAAGTGCAGCTGGAATGCTCCTTGGAAGCGAGAATGGCCAGACTTTGTCTCACCTACTTTCGTCATGTTGTCAAAATGAACCATTCCCTGGAGGAGAATATCATGCTTGGTAAAGTGGAAGGTCAATGAAAAAGGGGAAGTCCCTCAACAAGATAGATAGACACAGTGGCTGCAACAATAGGCTCGGGTATAGCAAAAATCATGAGGCTGGCACAAGACTGAGCACTGTTTCATTCTGCTGTGCATAGGGTCGCTATGTGTCAGAGATGACTCAATGGCATCTAACCACAACAAAGACCTTTGATTAACTGAAAACTGTCTAGAAATATGATTATCTGATTCAAAGAACTTCCCAGTTGTCCACTGGCCTCTCCTTACTCTTAGCTTCTATTGGTTTCCTCAGAGTTGGACTTGGCTTGACTTTCAACTGTGCCATGTTCTGTATGACTGTATCTGTTTTGGTTATGTAGTGCCACTCTGACAGGAATATTGCACAAACAGGATGGCTTTAACAAACAGGAGTGTATTCTCTTACAGTTTTAGAGGCTAGAAGTCTGAGTTGAAAGTGCCGGGCTCTAGGGCCTGGATGAAAGCCCCTAGATCTTGGTTTCAGCTCAGCCTCTGACTCCCAGCCCACTGAAGCTGAAGGCTTCCTTCACTCAGGCAGCTGCTGGCTGCTGAGGCTGACAAACCCAACGTTAACAAATAAAAAGGAACAGTTCCGATGTTACCAAACTATATGGCAGGCCATCAATTGAAGTCCGTTGAAAGTCCCAAAATCAGCAGTGCATGACAGACTGCTGAAAAATGACTCAGCTACATGCAAGTTTCAAGCATGCCATCAGCTGGAAATGTTACTCAAAGTTGCTTCTTATATACTGGAAGCAGCCCACATCCCTAAAGCAGCTATTCAGCTGCTCCAATAGATTCCACCATGGAGTTAATTACCAATCTCACCATGGGTAATAACTACATCCAGCTGCCCAGCCACTCAACCAGGCCCAGCCAAGTTGACATACAACCTTAACTACCACAACCACAATATCATATCAGGATGCTCTCAGCCTTAGTGTATTTGCTTTGTTCTCAGGATATTGTGCACAGTTCCAGGTATCACATCCAGGATGTAGAATAGCCTGTTTCATTAATATAGTATGTCTGTTATTAAAACCAAGAAATCCTTCTCCAGAAGCCCCAGGAACACTTTCCTTCCATGCTTATGAGAATGCAAATTACCCTGACTAGTTTTGTTCAGTAATGCCTGACCCTGCTTGCAAATTAGAAACACCCAGGGAGCTCTATGAAACTGCTGAAGCCTAGGTTTCACCAAAGATGCTTCCTTACTTGGGCTGGGGTGATCTAATGTGCAGCCAGGATGGAGACCTAGTTTAATCTAATCAAGGTTCCATTTCCTGAGGTCTGAGGGTAGACTCTGCTGATACCTGAGTATTGTCCACCTTTCAAATTCAAGACTCTGATACAGGGAGAAGGTAGGATGGGGATGGCTAACAGGCAGCTGAACAAGCACAATAATTGTCATAAATCAATTAGTCTTTGAGTCTTTATATTTAAACCTGGAAAATGAGAATTAAGTGTCTTGCAGGACATATCTGTAGGGTTTGCAGCTCAGAAAATTCAGAAGAGTCGGGGAGAAGAATTCCAATTTTACCTACCTTCAGATTTCCAAACCTCACGTTGAATCCATTCTGTCGTTCCCTCTCTCACCTATCTCCCACACCTCAGGACAATACCTCAGAGTGGAGTGGTAGCAGAGGACAAAGCTGCACATGACTTCTTACTGCTTTTCTAAAACTGTCTCTATCATCCTCTTCTAAACCAGTTGCCATCAAGCAGATTTTGACTCATGGCAACCCCTGTGTCAGAATAGAACTGTGTTCCATAGAGTTTTCAGTGGCTGATTTTTCAGAAGTAGATCAGCAGGCCTTTCATCCAAAGAGCCTTTAGGAGGACTTGAACCTCCAACCTTTTAGTTAGCAGTCAAGCATATTAATCATTTGTACTACCCAGGCACTCCTGCCATATCCCTATATGGACAGCTTAAGGAGAGGTGGCTGTATTTTCCCCTTCACACACAAAATTGAAATGATCAGAAATCTTAGCAGCAGTAGTGAGGAACTGCCTGAAGGTGGCACTTGGGAGTGGCACTGACAGAGCATCTGATCCAGCAGTTTGAGCATCTATGAAAAGAAAAATATATTTTATTATATGTGGATCATAATAAATTATGGATTACATTGCAGAGAACAGGAATTCCAGAACACTTAATTGTGCTCATGCAGAGTAAGATACAGTCATTTGAACAAAACAAGGGAAGACTGCATGGTTGAAAGTCAAGAAAGGTATTTATCAGGGCTATATCACCATACTTATTCAATCTGTATGCTGAGCAAGTAATCCAAGAAGATGGACTATATGAAGAAGAAGAAGAAGATGGCATCAGGATTGGAGGAAAACTCAGTGGTAAAGTTGTATGCCAATTTGGCTGTGCCTGGTTTTGAGTGAGTAGGTAGCTGGATGTAGTTATTCCCAGGATGAGACTGGTAATGAGCTCCATGGTGGAATCTACTGAAGCAGCTGAGTAGCTGCCTTCGGGATGTGGTCTGCTTCCAGTATGTAAGAAGCAGCTTTGAGAAAGGTCTCTGCAGCTTCTGGCACGCTTGAATCCTGCATGTAGCCGAGTTGTCGTTCAGCAGACTGCCATGTTATCTGCCCATCTTGGGGCTGTTAATGGACTGAATTGGTGGCCTATGGTTGATAATTTTGGGACTATGCCATTTTACTTGTCGACCTTCGATTTGTCAAGCTCAGCAGCCAGCAGCTGCCTGAGTGAAAAGATATCTCCAGCTCCAGTAAACCGGGAGCAAGACGCAGAGCTGAAGCCCAAGGTCAAGGAGCTTTCATCCAGCCCCTACAGCTGGCAGTTTGAACTCGCACTTCTAGCCTCCTAAACAGTAAGAGAATAAATCCCTGTTTGTTAAAAATACCCATTTGTGGTACGTCTGTTACAACAGCACAAGAGGTAACCAAAACAGTTCTAATAACCTGCAGAATGCGGATGATACAGAGTTGCTTGCTGGAAGTGAAGAAGACTTGAAGTACTTACTGATGAAGATCAAAGTCCACAGCCTTCAATATGGATTTACACCTCAACCTAAAGAAAAAAAAAATTCTCACAACTGAACCAATAAGCAACATCATGATGAACAGAAAAAATGGAAGTTGTCAAGGCTTTCCTTTTACTTGGATCCACAATCAGTGCCCATGGAAACAGAAGTCAAGAAATCAAATGATGTATCACATTGGGCAAATCTGCTGAAAATGTGTTAACAAGCAAAAATGTCATTTTGAGGATGAAGGTGTGCATGAACTAAGCCATGGTATGTTCAACCACCTTATGTGCACATGAAAGCTGGACAATGAATAAAGAAGACTGAAGAAGAATTGATGACTTTGAATTATGATGTTGGTGAAGAATATTAAATGAACCATGGACTGACTCTCAGAAGAATGAACAAATCTGTCATGGAAGAAGTACAGCAAGAATGGTCCTTGGAAGCAAGGATGGTGAGACTTTGTCTCATGTACTTTGGATATCTTATCGGAGGGCCTAGAAAAGGAAATCATGCTTGGGAGAGTAGAAGGTCAGCAAAAAGAAGATGGATTGACACAGTGGCTGTAACAATGGGCTCAAACATAGCAATGATTGTAAGGATGGTGCAGGACCAGGCAGTGTTTCATTCTGGTGTACACCGGGGTCATTATGAGTTGGAACCAAGTCAATGACACCTAACAACAATAACAACACAAAGAGAAAAATCAAGTCCAGCCTTTCTTTTTTTTTTCTCCAGATAAAGTTAATTGCCTTAAGTTAGCTCATAGCATAAGACATCTTGGAACAAAAAAAATAACAAAATTATTGAAGGTATAATTTGTAGGCTTTGTCAAGAGCTGTAATGATCACACTCTAATAGGTATAAACGCCCTGAAGCACACTAATGCTTCTGTGACGTGAGTGCCTGAAGGAGGAACAATGCCTGCATTAGCGTTCAAGCTCCAGAGAGGAAAAAGATTTTTGGTCTGCAATTACTAGTCTGCTATTCTTTACTTTAGAACACAACAACTTGATGCTTGCTATTTTTTCAAGTACACTTTTTCTCCTCTCATTTCACATGTACATGCACATGAGTAAAAGATGCTTTTTGCACTTTGCTGGGTGTTGAAGCCTCTGCATATTGGAAAGGCTTAAATCTTCACCTTGGAGTGGCTTTCTCTAAACCAAAAAAAAAAAAAAAAAACTCACTGCCATTCAGTCAACTGCAACTCATAGCGACCTCTCCCTGGGTTTCCGAGGCAGTATCTCTACAGAAGTAGATTGTCCAATCTTCTTTCCAAGGAGTGGCTGGTGGATTTGAACCACCAGATTTCTGGTTAGCAGTTAAATGCCTTAGGCACCGCACCACCAGAGCTGGGTTTTTGAAGCTCCAAAGTACAAAACAGGCTCATCTAGACAATACTGTAAGGCCACCAAGTTTGCATTTCTCTGCCCTATTTCTCCAAACCTACAACCTCATGTGTATCCTACTTAACCCCAGGGACCTATCACATTTGTTTTCCCCTTTGAAGTCTCATTTTTAAAAAATTAAAAAAAAAAAAAAAAGGTGCCTTTGCTTTCCTGGAGCATAAGTTCCTTCTCCAATAGGAACTGCTAACACTGTTAACACTCTCTCTTCTATTGCCTTGGCAGTAACAGATCTCCTACCTTCCTTCTTCATTTCATACCACCATAATTCTATGCTCCAATACTTGCCCATCTTGGGCTAAGACCAGCATAGAATGTATCTCCCATAGTGCATCACCCTACTTTTAGAAAGTTCTGGATACTAGGCTAACATTGCTCTGGTTCTGGGCTTATTCCCTTGAAGATCAGGTCAAATCCTACTAAAGAGAGATCTTTGAGGAAGAAATTAGTTTACTTTACCTACATACAGAACTCCACCCCAGGTCTTAGAAGAAAATTTCTTTCTGGTCCTTACATCTTAAGACACACTCTGCTGGATTGGACTGTGAATGCAGAAAGGTGACCAAGATGAAGACCAATAGAAATAGATTGCTAGTAAACATTGATCTAGCCTTGCACCTTCCAGTGCTTTTAAAGCTAAGGTTCTAATAAGAGGGAAGAAGATCTCTTTATCTTCTCTCCACCTCCATGCCTTGATGTGGCCTGGGTTTCTGTCAGTCATCCTCCCAGGGCTGTCCTCGGAGGGAACTCAGAAAGGGAGAACTGTGGAGTGGGAAGAGCCACAAAGGGGGCCTGTGGTGTAGTAAATTACATAGTGTGGCTTTTCTATCCATAAGTCATTATGAACTCTGTGGTGAAATTTGCCATGAGCAACTGAACAGCTCCTGATTGCTAAAGTTATCCACCTGGGGTATTTCTGTTGCCCCCAGCATGAAGCAATCTTCTAGGAAGTTTACTTTCTCTCTCAGGTGTATAGAATTCTGATGTTGGGATTGGTTAGTGGTCACTCTGCCAGGCTTAAAAGGAGCCCTTCTAGAGGCAGAAGGAGTTTCTCTGACTGCTGGCTGAGAAAGATGTGCTGCTGAGAGAAACGTGCTCCTGAGATACATGAGAGACGCATGCTGCTGAGAGAGACGTGAGAGAGACACACACTGCTGAGAGACAGACATGAGAGACATGCACTACTGAGAGAGTGATGTGCTACTGAGACTGCCAGCTGCTGAGTGAGACAGCCAGCTGCAAGAGACTGAGTGCATTTCTGAACTCGAATTGTAGTCTGGTGCTTCCCTAATAAATCCCATAATCTGTGAATTCTGTGTGGCCACTGCAGCGAATTATCAAACCCAGCGTAGGGGTGCTGCAGAGGAGTGGTTGGTGTCAGGGTTGGTAAAAGGGCTGGAGGGAGGCAGCATGTCTGGCCTCACAGGGATAGGCTTTGGGCTACTGATAGTGATTCTGTGTTCCTCTTGTAGTATAAGAGGTGGTCAAAAGATGCGGCCTCCCTGCCTCTGGCAGGGCCTGAGAAACCAAAATGGCCTTGGTTGAGGAATATTTTCTCCCCCTGGGCCACAGGTATTTCCTTTAATCCACATGCATGTGTTTAGTTAAATAGGTATAAACACAGTCCCTAATAGCTGTCTTTCTAACTAATACTTGTTCCCCAGACTAACCACAAGTCATTGGAGGGGGTTCAATAGAATACAACAATCCATATCTTTACTCTCATTTGGTATGCTGTTTGGAAAAGGCATAACTCATACTCTCCTCTTCACAAGCAATTTCACAGCAAAAGAGAAGCTAGCACAACCTCATACCTGCTGCTAGAGCATACTACATGTAAGAGTTTTTCATTATCTTTACATCAGAATTCCTCTTGTTTCTTGCAGGAATCTCCCTGTTAAACCCAGGAAGTAAATAAGACACACACAAGGCACATAAGACTACAACTAAAAGAACTAAAGTAGCTTCTTGGTGGAGGCCCTTGAATCAGAAGCTGGAATCATTGGTTGCAGTTCTTCAGATCTTCCCTAGAGGGAGACTTAACATATTTTCCCAAAAAGCCATTTGAATTAAAAATAAGTTTCAGTCCAGTTGATTCTGACTCATAGCAACCCTATAGGACAGAGTAGAAGTGCCCCATAATGCTTCCAAGTCTGTAAATCTGTACCTAATATAAATCTGTATCTAATGTTCATTAGGCCTAGCCACTCATGGAGTGTTGCTTGACTCACACACAACGAATAACTGTAAAGGCCAATACCTTTTGGGTGCTTACTGTTTGGAGGCTTTTTTTGTGATCTCAGGTAGTCTTCACACCACCACTAGAGATTGGTACTATGATCATTTCCATCTTACAGATGAGGACTCTGGGGTTCAAGGAAGGTAATTAATATCCCAAGTATATAAGTGACATGATAAGAAGTTACACAAAAAGTACCATGGGAACACTGATGAGAAAACAATTTAATTAAAAAAAAAAGTAATAACTAATGTTTATCAAGCTCTATGTGTCAAGCTCTGTGCCAAATATACAAGCTTTCTCTTTAATCCTCACATCGGCTGGTGGAAGTTATACCAGAACTATAAGCTTTGATTGCGTAGTGACTAAGGCATTTGACTGCTAACCAGAAGGGTGGAGGTTCAAACCCACCAGCAACTTCTCAGAAGGAAGATGGGGCAATCTACTTCTGTAGTGATACAGCCTCAGAAACCCAAGGAGGGGTCGCTATGAGTCAGATCCAATTCAACAGCAGTGAATTTGGTTTTTTGGTTTTTTGGGTTTTTTTAATAAGGTCAAGGAGAATAAGCACATTAAAAAGATCTTATCTTCTGACCACCTCCTTTATGTCTCTCATTCCAACCACTGTTTCAAATGCATATTGAACAGACTCAGCTTTCCCACTTCTTCCTCTAATGTCCCTTCTCAGTCAACAACAGTCATTGTCATCCAGACAATTGTTCTCCATCTTTCCTCCCCTGAAACTTCCAGTTATGCCATTGAAAATATTATTACTAGTTTAAAGATTTGGAAAATGAAGCTCAGATAAACTAAATAATATTTGCAATTTCTTCAGCTTATGAGAGAAGAAGTCTAGGTTATGGGTAAGAAATATAAACCAAATGCCTGGATCCAGAGAGAAAAAAGGAAGGTTAGGGCATCCCAGGAAGACAAAATAGCCTGTACCAAGGGACAGAAGTGTGAGGAGTATTACGGTAGTTAAGTTTGTGTGTCAACTTGGCTGGACCTGGCTGAGTGGCTGGGCAGCTGGGTGTAGTATTCCCCATGATGAGACTGATAATCAACTCCATTGTGGAATCTA
Organism: Orycteropus afer afer; assembly: GCF_000298275.1. Classification (NCBI taxonomy): domain Eukaryota; kingdom Metazoa; phylum Chordata; class Mammalia; order Tubulidentata; family Orycteropodidae; genus Orycteropus; species Orycteropus afer. Next base: position 4,026,805 of record NW_006921655.1, read on the forward strand.
CTGTGAGCAGCTGAGTAACTACCTTAGGGAATGTGGTCTGCTTCCTGTATATAAGGAGAAGCCTTGGGGAGCAGTCTCTAGCTTATGGCAAGTTTGAACACTGCATGTAGCTGTGTCATTGTTCAGGAGCCTGCCATGCTCTGCTGACCTTGGGACTTTCAGTGGAATTGAATTAATGGCCTGCCGTGTGGTTTGGTAACATCGGGACCGTGCCTTTTTACTTGTCAACCTTGGCCTTTGTCAGTCTCAGCAGCCGTCTGAGTGAAGAAAAGCCTCCAAATCAGTGAGCCAGGAGCAGGAAGCAGAGCTGAAGCCCAAGGCTGAGGGGCTTTCACCCAGCCTCTAGAGCCTGGCACTTTAAACTCAGACTTCTAGCCTCCCAAACTGTAAGAGAATAAACCCCTCATCTTCAAGCCATCCCATTTGTGGTATATTCCTGTTAGAGTGGCACTAGGTAACCAGAAAAAGTATGTTTGATTATGAACTCTGGATTGATGTATATAGCAGGAGTTGTGGGCACATGGTGGGGAAGGGGAGAATGTGCCTTTGCAGTGAGGTGGTGTTACAGAATGGATTATGTTCATCAAAAATAAAAAAATGCATAGGAATCCTAACCCCTACACCTGTGGATTAAGTATGGTGAAAGGATACAACCTTGATGCACTCCCTTTCTGATTTCAAACCATGCAATATGCCCTTGTTCTCTTCGAACAACAGCCTCCTGGTCCATTTACAGGTTCCTCTTGAATACAGTTAGGTGTTCTGGAATTCCCATTCTCCTCAATGTTATCTATAAGTTGTTATGATCCACAAAATTAAATGCCTTTGCATAGTCAAAAAACACAAGTAAACATCTTTCCAGTATTCTTTGCTTTCAGCCAAGATCCATCTGACATCAGCAATGATATCCCTTGTTGCACGTCCTCTTCTGAATCCAGCTTACACCTCTGGAAGTTCTCTGTCAATATACTGCTGCAACTGCCTTTGAATTATCTTCAGTAAGATTTTACTTGCATGTGATATTAATGATATTGTTCGATAATTTCCACATTCTGTGGGCTCTCCTTTCTTTAGAATGGGTACAAATATGGATATCTTCTAGCCAGTTGGCCAGGTAGCTGTCTTCCAAATCTCTTGGCATAGATGAGTGAGTGCCTCCAGTGCAGCATCCATTTGTTGAATCATCTCAATGGGTATTCCATCAAGTCCTGAAGCCTTATTTTTTACCAATTCCTTCAGTGCAGCTTTGACTTCTTCCTTCAATACCACTGGTTCTTGATCATATGCCACCTCCTGAAATAGATGAACATTGACCAATTCTTTTTGGTACAGTGATTCTGTGTGTTCCTTCCATCTTCTTCTGATGTTTCTTGCATCATTCAATATATTGCCCATAGAATCTTCAATATTGCAACTCAAGGCTTAAATTTTTTTCTTCAGTTCTTTCAGCTTGAAAAATGCCAAGTATGTTCTTCCCTTTTGGTTTTCCAACTCCAGGTCTTTGTGTATTTCATTATAATAATTGACTTTGTCCTCTCAAGCTGCTCTTTGAAATCTTCTGTTCAGCTCTTTTATCTTGTCATTTCTTCCATTAGCTTTAGCTACCTTCCATTCAAGAGCATGTCTCAGAGTCTCTTCTGACACACAGTCTTTGCTGCCTTTCCTGTCCTTTTAATGACCTGTTGCTTTCTTCATGGATGATGTTCTTGATACCATCCCACAATTCTTCTGGTTTTCAGTCATTGGTGTTCAATGAATCAAATTTATTCTTTAGATGGTATCTAAATTTAGGAGGGATATAATCAAAATCGTATTTTCACTCTCATGGACTTGTTTTAATTGACTATATGAAGAAGAACGTGGCATCAGAATTGGAGGAAGACTAACAACCTGTGATATGCAGATGACACAACTTTGCTGAAAGTAAGGATGACATGAAGCACTTACTAATGAAGATTGAAGACTACAGTCTGCAGTATGGATTACACCTCAACATAAAGAAAACAAAAATCCTCACAACTGGACTAATAAGTAGCATCGCAATAAATGGAGAAAAGATTGAAGTTGTCAAAGACTTCCTATTACTTGGTTCTACAATCAACATCAATGGATGCAGCAGTCAAAACATCAGATGACGTATTGCATTGGGCAAATCTACTGCAAAAGACCTCTTTCAAGTGGTAAAGAGCAAAGTTGTCTCCTTGAGGACTAAGGTGCACCTAACCCAAGCCATGGTATTTTCAATTGCCTCATATGCATGTGAGAGCTGAACTATGAATAAGGAAGACCAAAGAAAAGTTGATGCTTTTGAGTTGTGGTGTTGGAGAAGAATACTGAAAGTACCATGGACTACTAAAAGTACTAATAAATTTTCCTGGAAGAAGTGCAGCCAGAATGCTCCTTGAAAGTGAGAATGGCCAGACTTCACCTCACCTACTTGGGTCATGTTGTCAGAAGGAACCATTCCCTGGAGAAGGATATCATGCTTAGCAAAGTGGAGGTCAATGAAAAAGGAGAAGGCCCTCAACAAGATGGATTGACACAGTGGCTGCAACGACGGGCTCAAGTATAGCAAGAATAATGAGGCTGGCACAGGACTGGGCAGAGTTTTGCTCTGTTGTATATAGTGTTGCTGTGAGTCAGAGATGACTTGACAGCACCTAACAACAATACCTGTGGATATCATCCTGTTTGGAAATACAGTTTTCTATGTGAGAAAATAAATTTCTGTTTTTTAAAGCCACCCACTTGTATTTCTGTTATAGCAGTACTAAGAAATCGAGACAGGTGGTGAAGAAGCTTGGATGCCTTGCTATAAAATATGGCACTTTATCCTGGGAGATTTTTAAGCAAAATTTTATCTGATCACATCTTCTTATTACTAAGACCTTTATCCAGAATATTTCAAAATTATTTACTACTTCTCATTGATTTAGTTAACAAAAGCAATGATAAAAGGATAACAGCAACTATCATCTGTGTTGTATAGATAGGGAAACTGAGGTAGAGAAGTTAAATAACTCCCTCAGATTCATAGACAATTAATGGCAAAACAGAAATTTGTGCCCCAGTCTTCAAACTCTTGGTCCTAACCTCTGTTGCTAACAGTGACAAATGTTTGATGTTAAGAAAACTGCCACGCAGGGCATTCTTCCCCTGTGTAGTAAAATATAAAGATGCCTAAGCCCACCCTTGCCAAATTCAGGGCCTACGTGCCTCTTTGCACTTCCTTCCACAATTTAGCAGAGAAGTTTCTACGATGCCAGTCCTTTGCCTGTTCATAGGTGAAAATATGTATTCACACAGCAAGAAAGAAAATCCAGAGCCCAGCCACCATTTTCACCCTATGGTCCTCTGAATCACCCCTTGTTCTTTTCCCTTTCCAGGTCAAAGTGAAAAATAATGAATCTTCAGCAAACTGAGTATGTATCTGACAAGTTTAAAGCATTTCATTAAAGAAGATCCTCTTCAATTTGGTATTTGAGATCAGCAATACCCTGTCACCCTGTAAGTCTGGGCAAATCCTTTGAAGAATTCTAAGAACCTTCTCACAGGAAAGGGTTGTCCAGGGGCCTCTGGCTGTTTCCCTTGGGGCCCTTTGGCTTGAGAGTTTTAATGTGTGGGTGGAGCCAAAAAAATAAAAGAGAGAGAGAGAGATGCTTGGCATGGGGGGGGGGGGCATTACAATAAAGGGGCAAAAGAACCAGTCATACAAAACGTTAGGTAACCAAATATAACACTTCTGGAGACAGTGATCTCTTTCTTCATAAAGGGCTATGTCCCCTGCTCTCAGCACAGGGGTAAATAAATATATTTTGATAGGGTTGATTATGGCTCAAATACATCATAAACTAGGCAAGAACGAAAGGGGAGGGAGCCAGCCATGAGAGACAAAATGAATCAGTAGGAACATCAGAGATGCTAGGATCTAGAAGCTAGGATGTGTGATGCAAGAAAAGATGGAGTACTGGCCACATTAACCTGTTTGGAAAAGCCAAGGCCCTGGAAACAACAGGCTTAGGGTGGAGTCCTGGGTCCCATTCCTGCAAGCTACTTGACCTTGGCAAATTACAGAACCTCCTAGAACCCATTTCTCCTAGTCAAATGTGGGTCACAGCAACATTTACCTCATGGAGTACCCATGAAAATTGAAGGATAAACCATTCAGAAGCACCTCAGCCCAGTACCTAGCACCTACTGAATCAAAAGCAAACCAAACTCACTGCCATTGAGTCAATTCCGACTCACAGCAACACCCACTGGGTTTCCAAGGCTATGAATCTTTTTTTTAATGCACTTTATTGAAATATAATTTATGTATGATAAGACACAAAACCAAAGTGACATGGGTCAATGCATTTCTTTTTTTTTTTTTTTTTTTTTTTTGCAGTGTTTCCTCCCCTCCCCTCTCACCCCTGGCAACCAACAAAGAAAGTTTCCCTCCATATATAAACCTTTCCTTGACCTTCCACAATAACAAACTAATACTGTATTTGTCCTTCTGTGACTGACTTATTTCACTCAGCATAATGTCCTCCAAGTTCATCCATATTATGCAGTGTTTTGCAGACTCTACATTATTCTTTAGTGCTGTATAGCATTCTAGTATGCGTACGTACCATAGTTTGGTCATCCACTCTTCCGCTGATGGGCACATAGGTTGCCTCCATCTTTTTGCTATTGTAAATAGTTCTGTGATGAACATGAGCAAGGCTATAAATCTTTACAGAAGCAGACTGTCTCATCTTTATTCCACAGAGCAGCAGATGGGTTTCGAACCACCAACCTTTTGGTTGGCAGCCAAATGCCTTAACCATTACACCACCAGAGTTCTTTCTGGCACCTACTGAGTGCCCAATATATATCAGTTATTACTAATTAAAAATTTGAGATTCTCCTCCCTTATTCTAAAATGTCTATCTCCTCAATGAGCTTTCACAATGTTTTCTCTATTAGTCCTAGAAAAATTATACACTATATATATATATATATATATATATATTTCTTTGTTCACCACCCAAACAAACTAAAACCATTTCCACATTCAGTTAATCAGTTCCTCAAAAACAAAGTAAAACTTCATGAACTTCTGTAAAGTCAAAGGCAGCACTGTCATTTCTTGCTTTCTTTACTATATTTTGTTTTGTTTCTTTTTCTCTGGGAAATATTGCTTGTCTCAGGTTCTTCTTCCCATCAGCCAGCAGGGCACCACATTTTCTATCTCACAGAGCATATAACGGGGAATCCTGTGGAGTTAATGGATACCAGAGAGCAAGGGGCCACTTACACAGAAAAGCCAGGAGTCTCTGGGTAAAAGGTGACAGTGCAGAACCTCACTAATGCACTCTTTCCATTACTGTTCTCCAATTTTTCCTGTCTCCCACTATTAGCTTCGATTAAGCTTTGCTCTTTAAAACCCTCTGTCTAACCCCAGGGTCATTAACTGGCATCTGGCACAGCAGTTGGTAGCCAGAACTGGATGTGGGACTTCTCAGAAATCTCAAGGTTTGGGGCCAGATAGTTTTTTTAAAAAAACTTCTTAACCTGGCTCTTTACCTCAAATGTTTTCGTCTTTCCCAAGTCCCCTAAACATAAATCCTAAAGAAGTGAAGTACTATTTAAACAACAACAAAAAAAAGTGACAGCTTTATTTGTTTTCTGTTCCCGGGTGCTAGGGGTGGTGAGTAGCCCAGAGTTGAGGTAGACCAGCAAACCAGTTTATTTTACAAATGTTTTAGTTATTGTTGTTGTTGTCATGTGCTGTTGAGTTGGATCCAACTTATAGTGACCCCTCTTTGGGTTTCTGAGGCAGTATCACTACGGAAGCAGACTGCCCCACCTTCCTTCCAAGGAGTGGCTGGTGGGTTTGAACTGCCAGCCTTCTGGTTAGCAGTCAAGTGCCTTTAGGCACTACGCTACCAGAGCTCCTAAATGGTTTAGTAGCTGCAAGTAAATGTTTGTGTTTTATCTGATATGTAATTTAACTCATTGCATCTCTTTTCTTGTTGTTGTTAGCTGCTGTGAGGATGGCCCCAGACTCAAGGCAATCCCAAACACAATAGAACTAAATGCTGCTGGTCTTATGCCATCCCTAGGATTAGCTGCAGATTTGTCCATTGTGATCTCTAGGGTTTTCATTGGCTGGTTTTCAGAAGTAGACCGCCAGTCCTTCCTTCCTAGTCCATTGTAGTCTGGAAACTCCACTGAACCCTGTTTAGAACATAGCAACACGCAAGCCTCCACTGATGGATGGGTTGTGACTATGCATAAGTTGCATTGACTGGGAATCACCCCTGGATACCAAAACCCAAAATCCACTGCCATCGAGTCCATTCCAACTCCTAGCAACCCTATAGAGCAGAATGGAACTTCCCCATAGGGTTTCCACGGCTGTAAATCTTTACAGAAGCAGGCTGCCTCTTCTTTCTCCCACAGTTGTTGTTGTTATATGCTGGCAAGTCGGACCCAACTCATAGCAACCCCTCCTTGGGTTTCCGAGGTGGTATCACTACGGAAGTAGATTGCCCAACCTTCCTTCCGAGAAGTGGCTGGTGGGTTTGAACCGCCAGCCTTCTGGTTAGCAGTCAAGGGCCTCAGGCACTATGCTACCAGAGCGGCTGGTAAGTTCAAACTGCAGACCTTTGATTAGCAGCCAAATGCTTTCACCACTGTGCCACAAGAGCTCCTTGGTCTCCTGCATGGAAGATGAGAATTCAATCACTGAACCACCACGTACATTTTTTGGTCTCCTAGCAACTCTGAAAACCCAGACTACTTCAAGAGCTCTTTCACCAGACAAATTGGGGAGGGTGCAAACCTGAAGCAGGGGCCAGAAGTGATAGGACAACTGCCTTATGATACTCAGAGATTCTCAGTCTCGAGGACTTGTCTACTGAAACTCGGAAAAAGATTCCATTTTCTAACAGCCCCACTTCCCCCTAACCTCACCTTCTGCCCCCTAAAAAGAATTGAAGTCTGCATTTATAGTCTCCATGCAATTTAACTACTCCTGTAATACATGTGTACTGCCACCAGATGGCATCAAGTCACAGTGTTATTGGTGAACTTGTGCCAGACCTTTTGCAGCATTAAGAATCAAGCACTGAACAAAAATCACAGTCATAACCCTCCAAAATCCAGGAATAGAGATGTGAAATGGGATATTATAGTTAAATTACAATGCTGGGGAAAGGTATTCAAAAACTAATGAGAATGGGCAAAGACAGCAATTAGTTTACACTAACTTTACTCAAAGAATTTGATCTTTGTTCTTGGTTCTTGAGAGAGAACTTGTAAAACACTGGAATTTCCCCAGTGATTTAAGAGTCCTTGAGATCTCCAGACCACAGGTAACCTAACCTAATGAGGTAGCTCTTGGTTAGGGGCTGGCCAGGCCAGAAAGGTCCACTTTGTGATATTAGCTGATTTCAGGTGAGGGGAGAGAAAATTCAATCAAACATACCTACATATTGAGATTCCAGTAAAAGCTCTGGACATGGAACTCCATAGGCTTCCTGGTTGGTGAAAGACATTACTGCACGTGGGAGGGTAGTACATCCATTTATGGAACATGGATGTTTTGAATTGGGAACCCTTCTCTCTGTGTCTTTTTGCTATATTAAAACTACAACCATAAGAATAGCCCTTTCCTGAGTTATCTGAGTTCTGAGTCATTCCAGCAAATTATCAAACCCGAGGGAGTACTAGAAGCCAGCAGGTCATAAGTAAGGGAGTCTGTGCACCCTTGAGCTTGCAGCTGGTGTGATGCAGTCAATTACTTGGTATGGCTTTTCTAGCCATAGTCTTTGTAACTCCCGCCGGATTACTGAATGTTGTTGTTGTTGCGTGCCGTCAAATCGGCCCCGACTCACAGCGACCCCTCCTTGGGTTGCCGAGGCAGTATCATTATTGAAATAGATTGCCCAACCTTCCTTCCAAGGAGTGGCTGGTGAGTTTGAACTGCCAGCCCTCTGCTTAGCAGTCAAGTGCCTTAGGCACGATGACATCATGCAAATAAGGTGTGTAGAACTCAGATGCTGGGATTGGTTAGTTTTGTCACTCTGTGTCAGGCTTAAAATGAACCTTCCTAGTGACAGAGAGGGGAATCTCAGTTTCTTCAAGAGAGAAGAGCTGGAGGTAAAGTAGAATGCATCCTTGGACCCAAGACCCCTGCACTAGACCTCTTCGGCAGAGACGCCCAATAGAAAGAGATGCCCCATCGGAGAGACATGCCTGGCAGAGAAATGGTCATAGTAGAACCAAGAGGCACAAGATAGAGTGGCAGGCTTACCCGACCCACACGTTCGGCTTTTTGAATTTCAAGCAATTTGGTTTTGGGTGCATCAAGGCAGGAAAGTTATGGTCCATGACAGAAATGCTTTCCAGGACTAGAAGTTACAGGGAGCTAGGGATTAGCAGACTTGTATATTGCTTGCTTGTGACCACCTGGGTCACTTGATGAGTAGAAGTAGAAGTGCAGCAATGAAGAAACAGGCTGAATTTGGTACTTTTTGACCTAGCCCACAGAGGAATGGCTGGCTGGTCTGAAGCACAAGGAATTGTGTGGACTCCTCAGCCTATGGGCATTAAACTAATCCCTGAGGACTGGATATGAGAGAGAAAAGGTGCTAGCTGATCTGAAGGGAGGAGTGTGACTTCCAAACTTGCAGCTGATATCCATGACCTAGCTGGAATGGCTAGGGCTGAGCTGACCAGAACCTGACCCAACAAAGAGGAAAATGTTTGACACTGAGCTGGTGTTAAGTTGCTGCAATTTGAATGTCTTACTCTGGACTGGAGTTTGCTTATTTATGAGCACAGATGCTCAAAGTTTCAAGCAGAACAGAAGGTTCTTCAGAGAGAAAGGAACATGCTTGTCTCCTCCAAGTGCTGGTGTGATAGGGATGGGCAAATTAGAAATTGGCTATTTAAATGGGGGGAGATAAAGGCATGAAGTGGCTGGCATACACGTTTTCATGCATGTGCTTATTCTTAAACTGATTTTGAAGGGGATGATAATCTTTGATGTATGAAATGGACAATGGCTAGAAAAGCCAGGGGGTGGCCTGTGGTGCAACGAATTACTTGGTATGGCTTTTCTAGCAATAGTCTTTGTAACTCCCACTGGATTATTGGGTGGGACCATGCAAATAAGGTGTGTAGAACTCTGATGTTGGGATATGTTCATTTTATCACAGTGCAAGGCTTAAAATGAGCCTTCCTAGAGACAGAGAGGGAGCTCTGGTAACATAGTGCCTAAGGCAATTGACTGCTAACCAGATGGCTGGTGGTTCAAACCCACCAGCCACTCCTCAGAAGGAAGATTGGGCAGTCTACTTCTGTAGAGATACCGCCTCAGAAATCCAAGGAGGGGTCGCTATGAGTGCAATCAACTCAACAGCAGTGAGTTTGAGATTTGAGGGACAGACAGGGGGATCTCATTGCCACCAAGAGAGAAGAGCTGGAGGTGAAGTAGAAGCATTCTTGAACCCAAGATCCCTGCACTGGACCTCCTTGACAGAAATGCCCACCAGAGAAAGAAACCCAGCAGAGAGAGATAACCCTGCAGAGAGAGAGGCCCAGCAGACAGAGAGACAGTTTTAGTGGAACCAAGAGACACAAGACAGAGTAGTGGGCTTACCTGGCCCACAGAGTGAGAAAACTGAGTGCCCCTGGGCAGGAGTCTTGCTGATGGAGTAGAGTGCACCTAGGTGTACCTATCAGCAGAGCTAAAAAAAAAACCTTTGTAACACTTGCCTAACCAGGGCAGAGGCCAGGCTGAGAAACCAAGGTCCAGAAAGGTGTGTCTGAGGGCACAGCAGAGAGGAGACTGTCTTGATCGAAGAATTGTATTCTGAGTGCATTCTTGAACCTGAATTGTAGCCTGTTAGTTCCCTCATAAACCTCATAATCGTAAGTATTGTCTGTGAGTTCTGTGTGGCCATTGCAACAAATTATCAAACCCAGCAGAGAAGCAGTGAGTGCCATGGGAGGGATGGTTGGTGTCAGAACTGGTAAAAGGCTGGAGGGTGGCAGCATGTCTGGCCTCCAAGAAAAAGGCCTTGGGCTGCTAATGGTGATTCTGTTTTCCTCTTAGGAAGTTAGAGGAGGTGCCAACAGGTCAGAAGTAAGGGGGGCTCTGGGGACTTCCAAATGTATGGCTGGCATCCCTAAGGGGTAGTGGGAAAACCTTTAATGTGTAGCCAAGAGGTCATAAGTAAGGATGTTGTGGTGATTCCCAAGCTTGCAGCTGATATCTGAGGTCTCAGGTCAACTTGATGGTCTGGAAGACAGTGTCCTGTAACTTGTGAAGTCTGACCTAGTTCCAGGTGGTTAGGGTCAGAGGAGGATGCGCTAAATTTACAACTCTTGTCAGAACAAAAATGGAACAAAGGGGAACAGACTTGAAAATAAATTTATTTGAATTGATCAACACAGTTTGATGTTAGGGAGTGAGAGGCAGGACTTGACTTTTGCTCAGAGCCAAAGCAGAGAAAAGTGTATATGATTTCCTCATATTCCTCTTTTCTCCCATCTTGGAATCTGGTTACATGACCAAGGATCGATCCCTGAGTAACTATGTGGAGCAAAGCTTTCACCTCACCCCCAATATGCCTGACTCTGAACTGCCGCAACTCACATTGGATAGGTAGCATAAATCTTTACTGAATTAAGCCATAGAAACTTGAGAGTTAATTTGTTTTTATACCATAACCTAGTCAGTATGTTAATCTGACTAAGGACAAACATTTTATTGGCAGAGATGAAACCTAAAAGTGGGATCTCTTTTTCCCTAAGCAAGTGGGTCTTTGCACTAGAAGCACAGATTTCTGAGGAATGGGTAAAACAGAAGTAAGCTATTTTGCTACTTCCAATTGTCCTTACACTGGTGGGAAGAATGAGGAGACCAAAGAACCCAGGTAAGTTTACATTTCTTATTATTTCAAGCAGGATATGGAGCACATGTTAACAGACTAGACAGGTATGATTGTTCCAGGACTTCTATTTCTGTCCAAGGGAGAGAAGAACTCTAGGCAACTGATCTCAGCCAATCAGGAGTAGCTCATAGACTGTTGCCTCAGGCTAGCCACAGAGATGGCCAGGGAGCCTCTCTACACATACCAAAACAAACCTCATTGCCATCAAGTTGGTTCCAACTCACAACACCCATTGGGTTTCTGAGGCTATAAATGTTTATGGGGCAGCTCTGGTGGTGTAGTGCCTAAAGCATCTGACTGCTAACCAGAAGGCTGGCAGTTCAAACCCACCAGCCACTCCCCGGAAGGAAGGTTGGGCAATCTACTTCCGTACTGATATCACCTCAGAAACCCAAGGAGGGGTTGCTATGTATGAGTCAGACCTGACTCAACAGCTGTGGGTCTGGATTTTTTTAAAAAAATGTTTATGGAAGTAGATCACCCCATCTTCCTTCCATGCAGTGGCCAGTGGATTTGCACCACTGACCTTCTGGTTAGCAGCCAAGTGCCTTATCCACTACATCACCAGAGCTCCTATCCATAGTAGCCACAAACAATAAAAGAGCAATCAAGAATTAAGTGGCTGGAATGGCAAGCCAGAACCAATCTGCCTTTTTATTTGTTTGGTTGTTTGTTTGTTTACTGATTTTTGGAACTTCTTATTTTGATATAATTTCAAGCATACAGAAAAAAAAAATAGAATAATAGAAAGAACTCCCATATACTCTTCACCTAGGTTCATTAGTCTATTTAAAAAGGATTGTTAAAACCCAGGTAATCTCTTCCATATCAAACACAGCTTTAATTCCTAACTCAAACTTCAATACAAAATTCAAGTTTCATAAGCCAGCTTTATTTTTAAGACTTGCAAAATATGACATGCATAGAGTCACCTTAATCTATAAAGAGATATTTCAAATCCATTATGAAAAAGTAACATATCTTAGAAAAATAGACAAAGGCCATATGATGACAAAAGAAATAGAAATGGCAAATAAGCATATGAAAAACTTCAACTCTCTAATAATCAAAGAAATATAAATTAAAACCTCATTTTTCACCTGGCAGACTGACAATGGTTTAAATAAATGATAATACAGGCATTCTTATATTCTCATGCAATAAACTGTATGGTTCTGTGAATTGGTACAACATTCTGACTGGCTTATCTGGCAATGAATATCAAAAGTCTTTTGTCAAAAGCTTATTCTACATCAATTAAGATGATTGTGTGGTTCTTTTCCTTTGTTCTATGAATGTGGCATATTACATTTCTTGATATTCTAATGTTGAACCACTCTTGCATTTCTGAAATAGACCTCACTTGGTAATGGTGTGTAATAAATACAGAGTTGTATTCCATTGCTACTATTTTTTGAGGACTTCTGTGTCTATATTCATAAGGGATACTGGTCTGTAATTCTTTTTTCTTATAGTATCTTTGGCTTTGGTATTAGAGTAATGCTGGTCTCACAGAATGAGTTAGGAAATATTCCCTCCTCTTCTAATTTTTGGAAGAGTTTAAGAAGGATTAGTATCATTTGTAAGGATAATGAGATAGGATGCTTTCTTTAAATGTGTAGAATCCCTCAGTGAAGCCATCTAGTCTAGGGCATAATTGTTGGGTGGTGTGGTAGTTAAGGTTATATGTCGGCTTGGCTGGGCCTGGTTTCGAGTGGCTGGGCAGCTGGACATAGTTATTCTCTATGGTGGGATTGGTAATCAACTCCTCCATCCTGGTATCTACTGGTGCAGCTGAGTATCTGCCTTGAGGATGTGGTCTGCTTCCAGTATATAAGGAGAAGTGTTGAGAAAAGTCTCTGCAGCTTTGTGGCATGGTCAGACACTGCATATAGCCTAGTCTTCATTTAGCAGCCCGCCATGTTTCCTGCCAATCTTAGGATTATTTCTGGACTTGAATTAGTGGTCTGCCATGTTGTTTGGTAATAATGACACTGTGCCATTTTGTTGACCTTGGGCTTGTTAGCCCCAGCAGCCAGCAGCTGCCTGAAGGTTCACCTCTAGCTCCAGTGGGCTGGGAGCAAGAGGCAGAGCTGAAGCCCAAGTTCAAGGGGCTTTCACCCAGCCCCTAGAGCTTGGCACTTTGAACTCAGACTTCTAGCCTCCTGTAAGAGAATAAACTCTTGGTTTTTTGTTTTGTGTTGTGTTTTTTTGATTACTGCTTGTCATGGGTCCATTGAGATTTTGTTTCTCCTTGGATCACTTTAGGTCATTTGTTTCTAGAAATTTGTCTATTTTAACTGTAAGTTATCTAATTTTGGTGTGTAAATGTTCAGAGAGTTTTCATTTCTATCAGCTATAATAGATTTCATTTCTGATTTTAGTTATTTGCAGCTCCTCTCTCTCTCTCTTTCTCTCTCTCTCTCTCTGTCAGACTAGCTAAAAGTTTGTAGATTTTATTGATCTTTTTAAAGAATCAGCTTCTGATTTTGTTAATGCTATTGTTTTCCTATTCTCCATTTCATTTATTTCTACTCTAATCTGTGTTATTTCCTTCCTTCTTGTAGTTTGCTCTTCTTTTTCTAGCTCTTCAGGTTGTAGGGTTAGGTTACTGATTTGAGATCATTCTTGGTTTAATGTAGGTGTTTACCACTATAAGTTTGCCTCTGAGCACAGCCTTCCCTGAATCCATAAGTCTTAACACTACATAGATTAATTCATATAATCCTCTTAAAAGATAAGTACTGTAATTACCATAGTCATTTTGTAGATGATGAAACTGAGGTAAAGTGAGGTTCATTAACTTATCCCACCTTGTTGCTGTTGTCAGCTGCCATCAAGTCAGCCCCCTCACTCATGACCTCATACACAACAAAACGAAACATGGCCCAATCCCGTGCCATCTCCATGGTCCACTGCAGATCAGACCATGGTAATCCACAGGGTTTTTATTGGCTGATTTTTGAAAGTATATTACCAGGCCTTTCCTTCCAGTCCAAGGTCATAAAACTAGTAAATGCCAGAGCTGGGATTCATACCCTGTTAGACATATGCTACACAGCTTCTCATACAGTATGTGAGCCCCTCTATGTAGTCATGAAAATGATAAAGTAGATTTATATTTATTGTCATAGACAATGTACATAATATACAAATGAACAAAATAAATTAAGTAATATGTACAGTGTGAAACCATTTTAAAAAGAGAAACTATCTATACATTTATATAAGTATATATAAAAATATTCCTCAAAAAATTAGGAATGTTGGGAGTGTGGGGGATTTTTACTTCTCTTTATTTTCTAAAAAAACCAAAAACCTGGCAGTTCAAACCCACCAGCCACTCCTTGGAAGGAAGATTGGGCAATCTACTTCCATAGAGATACCACCTTGGAAACCCAAGTAGGGGTCGCTATGAGTAGGATTTGACTTGACGGCAGTGATTTTGGTTTTTTGGTGGTTTTTATTTTCTAAGTTTGCTACAATGGTCATTCAATTCTTATAATATAAAAATATTGACATGACTTCTCCCACTATCCAATCCTACTTTATCCTCTCCCATTTGAGGGGTTTTGATTCCAGGAAAAGTCTCCAATAAACATTCTGGACACTAAACTCCACCTTAGAGATTGCCTCCCAGAGAACCCAACCTGTGATGATGGAGTGGCCCAAGAAAGCCAGTGATAAGGGAGATTTTTGGAGTTGACTCACTCACTACCACAAGTGCAATGAGGACATCTATGGTAGCTGGAACACAGATGGCCCCTAAAACATTCCCAGTGGTGAATTAGGATAGTTCAGATGTGGAAGGTAATGCAATAGTTGATGTTATACATTTGGTGATTGCTGCTGTTGTTAAATGTCATCAACTTGTTTTTGAGTTATAGCAACCCATGAAGAGTAGAACTGCCCCCAAAGGATTCTCTTGGCTATAACCTTTATAGAAGCAGATTGCTAGGTCTTTCTCTCACAGAGCAGCTGGGTGGGTCTGAACTGCCAACCTTTCAGTTAGCAGCCAAGTACTTAATGTTTGGGGGAAGAGAATGCCAGAATTGTAAGGACAGTAAGATACCACGCCTATTGTTAAGCTCTATTGAAACTCTACAAAAAGAATATAGCTCAACAAATGGCTGAGAGCAATTAACAAATAGTGGAAAGACAGTGATAAATTCAGAGGACTTACATGGATGCTTTTGAAGAGGCTTTCCTCACCTGAAGAAAGAAGGCAGGGAAAACTGAGGCCCAGGAGCAGGCATGTTGTTGTTGTTGTTATGTGCCATCGAGTTGGACCTGACTCATAGCGACCCCTCCTTGGGTTTCCAAGGCAGTATCACTACGGAAGTAGATTGCCCAACCTTCCTTCCAAGGAGTGGCTGGTGGGTTTGAACTGCCAGCCTTCTGGTTAGCAGTCAAGTGCCTTAGGCGCTACACTACCAGAGTGGGCATAGGCCTTAATAATAAGTATAACCCAAACTTCAGTGAAGATCAAAAATCCTAGTCAAAGCTAGTTTGATATGCTAAGATCAGAGATTTGGTTGGGGAAACCTAAATCATAACCCATTAGATGGGGAAATTTGGGTTGATTTCCCCAAAATCTTGACTTCCCAGAATCTTCTAAATCTTCTGATAGTAAAGAAGTAACCACTTCTCTTCTATTAAGAGCTAGGACCAGCCCCTACCTCCTTGTTTGAAGGCAATGCAGATGCCCATTCCTTCACTCCTGACCTCTTGGTCTATAACTAAGATTAAGTTGCTGCTTAATTCTGCTGCATATGTGCTGGACCTGATAAAAGAGAAAAGGGAGGAACTACACCCCAAAAGAACTGTATGACCTACCTTGTGTGTAGACATGTGGGATTGGATTCTGAAGGTACTTGACTGAGGCTGCCAGACACAGACTGAATAAAGGAAACTTAATGATTTGGGAGTATACTCCTGAGACACAGATTTAGCATCCTGGCAAAGAGCCAGGAAACAGTACATACTCACCACTAGGCTGGTTCCTAGCAGGAATACCTCAACTTAAAATAAGTCTAGGCTGGTTCCTAGATGCATGGATAAAGCAATGGCCCCCACTAAGTGAGGTAGGAATGCCAAAATTACTCTAGCAGATGGTGGAGGAAGAGATTAAAATACTCAGAAAAATGGCCACACAGGAGTTGATATACTAGTTTAGGCCAGTGTCTACCAAATGGTTATGTTCCACAAGAAAGCCAAAAGTCATATAGTAAAAGGAACACCAGCATCACTGAGAACTTCAATGGCAACTCTCCTTTGTTGTTCAGGGATGACAGTATAAAACTAGGCTATTACAGAACTAGAACTAGGCTAATTGGTGTCAATGGGGATAATTGGACCCCCCTTGCACCCCCTCAAATGAAAGAGGCTAGATGATGATGCATAACTATCAAAAGTGAGATGGATCAAGTTATCATAAGGAGGTGTAAGGCTATGTTGTTGTTGTTGTTGTTACATGCCTTCGAGTCGGCCCCGACTCATAGCGACCCCTCCTTGGGTTTCCGAGGCAGTATCACTACGGAAGTAGGATTGCCCAACCTTCCTTCCGAGGAGTGGCTGGTGGGTTTGAACTGCCAGCCGTCTGGTTAGCAGGCAAGTGACTTAGCCACTATGCTACCAGAGCTCCCTGTAAGGCTATAGTGACAGTCAAAGGATCCTGACTGTCAGGGAGTTACTGACATAGTTAATAAAACACAGCATCCCTAGGGTCAAAATAGATGGGCAATCAACAAAGGTAGGCTTCAACTTACAATAAGTCAAAGATGGATAATAGGGAAATGGAGGAAAATTGCCCTGGTAAAATCCATGATCCTTTTTGCTCCATTCCTGGTCCTAACCCAGGTTTCATACCTAGAACCTGATGATGGAAGGAGAGGCTAGGTTCCCAGAAGGAAGGACTTTGCAAAAGAAAATCTTCAAGTAGTCAACGAACATAGGAAAAGCTGCTAACATCTGGAATCATCAGGAAAGTGAAAATTAAAACCATTTCTCACCCACTAGGAATAAGCACTCCACTGCTAATTGAATGGTTGGCAGTTTGAAACACCCGGTAGCTCCACAGAAGAAAGACTTGAAGAGCTGCTTACAGAAAGACTACAGCCTAGAAAACTCTATGGGGCAGCTCTACTCTGTTACGTGGGTTTGCTGTGAGTAGAAAATCAATTTGACGGCACCTAACCCCAACAACAACAAAATGTCTAATTGATATTTTTACAAAAATCTGACATTACCAATGTTGGTGAAAATACAAAGCATTTGATTTCAGATAAAAACTCAATTGAATAGTCAGAGGGTGATAGATGTAGTGGAGCCAAACAACATGGTCAGAGGCCAATGCTGCCCTCCCAAAGACACAATAGGTGTATTCAGGTTACAGGCACTTCCTTCTGTATATTTTCTTATTTATTTAAAAACACCTTTAATTCTACCATGAAGATACATAACCTCTATAAAGATTTTGGTGTGTAAACTTCTGAACTTTTTTCTATGTGATACAATTTGCTTAATAACCTACTTTGGTTTTTTTTTCCTTCTTTTAGAGCTCTGGTGGCGTAGTAGATAAGGCACCTGACTGCTAACCAAAAGGTCAGCGGGTCAAACCCACCAGCCACTCCACAGAAGAAAGACTATGAAGAAATCTGTGAAGATTTACTGCCTCAGAACCCCAAAGGGGATTGCTGTGAGTTTTTTTTTGTTGTTGTTGTTAGATTTTCAAAAAAATTAAGAAGACAGTTCAGAGCATTCCTACATACACCCAGTTTCCCCTATTATTAATATCTTACACTAGTATGGTGCATTTGTTACAATTAACAAACCAATATTGATACATCATTATTAACTAAAATCCATCATTTCTTCAGATTTCCTAAATTTTTACCTAGATTTCCTAAATTTTTACCTAGTGTCCTTTTCCTGTTCCAAGTTCATATCTGGTCATATCTCCTTGTTTTTGTGATCTGAAATTTGTCTGATGCTTTTCCCAAGGAAAGACTGGGGCTTGGGGGCTTTAGTGGATTTTTCACCTTTTGGTGGTAATTGTGGTAGTTAAGGTTGTGTGTCAACTTGGCTGAGCCTGGTTGAGCAGCTGGGCACTGGTGGTAGTTAGGCCCCATGATCAGACTGGCAATCAACTCCATGGTGGGATCTACCACAAGCAGCTGAGTAGCTGCTTTAGGGATGTGGTCTGCTTCCCACATATAAGAAGCAGCTTTGGGAATGGTCTCCAGTTTATGGCACACTTGAACCCTGCATGTAGCCAAGTCGTTGTTCAGCAGCCTGCCATGCTCTGCCGATCTTGGGACTTTCAATGGACTTGAATTAATGGACTGCCATGTGGTTTGGTAATACTGGGACTGTGCCTTGTTACTTGTCAACCTTGGGTTTGTAAGCCTCAGCAGCCAGCAGCTTTCCGAGTGAAGAAAAGCCTCCAGCTTCAGTGGGCCAGGAGCAGGAAGCAGACCTGAAGCCCAAGGTTGAGGGGCTTTCACCCAGCCCCTAGAGCCTGACTCTTTGAACTCAAACTCAAAGCCTCTAAATTGTAAGAATAAACTCCTGTTTGTTCAGCCATCCCATTTGTAGTATACTCTTGTCAGAGCAGCACTAGGTAACCAAAACAGTGATCTTTGAAAATACTCTTAATTACTGACTGAAGAGAAGTTCTTTCCAGGGCTTTGAACTGGTTCATTCCTGTGTGACCCTCTACTGAGGATTTGCATTTCTGTCTGTCCCAGGTATACTGAATCAGAGTCCACATTTTAACAAGATCTCCAGGTAACTCATGTAACTATAAGAATCACCCAGGGATCTTGTTAAAATGTAGATATCTGGGGCAGAAATACAAATTAATAGCAGAGGATCAGACCAGAATGAACCAGAGTGAGGTCCTAGTTCTTTCTGATCTGTGGAAAAACCTCAGGCTCTTGCCACTTTAGTGAGTTGAACTAATGTTCTGATTCTGAATAGACTCAGAAAACAGTAGGGGGAAAACCTTGGATTAGCTCTTTTTAAAAAAGACTTCCTCATTGCACTGCAGAACCTATAAAGAAAACTGGCAATTACCATTTGCTTTTATTTAATTACTATTTGTGTGCCTCCTCCTATTCCAAGAGTATGCAAGTCACTAAAGATATTTTTCTAATCACATTATAATTGTTGTATTTTAATAAAATACCAAGGAGCAATTTGTTTTATGGAGGTGACTGGCATTAAAATATTACTTGTGATTGAGAATTTGTTTCTGTTGTTTTTATCTTTCCACACAAAAGTGGAATCACATGATGGAGGAGGCAAATTAGTGCAAGCTAATTGACTAACAATAGAAAACTTGGCAACTGCTCCTCTTAATGGAAGTTTGTGGCAATTTTGTTGTAGTGCCTAAGGCACTTGACTGTTAACCAGAAGCCTGGCGGTTCAAACCCACCAGCCACTACTCGGAAGGAAGATGGAGCAATCTACTTCCGTAGTGATACTGCCTCGGAAACGCAAGGAGGGGTCGCTATGAGTCGGGTCCGACTGGACGGCACGTAACAATAACAAAAACAACATAAATACCTCAAGTTGAACAAATGAAAAGAAAATTTGAGGGGATGTGGTTTGATGTTTCAAAAATATCTGAGTTTTCTTTATATTGAGGTATAATTTATATACAGTAAAATACACTTTATATTCACTGCCACTGAGTCAGATCCGACTCATAGTGACCCCCCTCTTGGGTTTCCAAGGTGGTATCACTATGGAAGTAGATTCCTTCCAAGGAGTGGCTGGTGGGTTTGAACTGCCAGCCTTCTGGTTAGCAGTCAAATGCTTTAGGCACTACACTACCAGAGCTCCTACACTTTATACAGTTGGATGCATTTTGATAAGTCTATACCCAGTTATTCACTACCCCAAACAAAATAAGAAATACTTCCCTCACTCCAGAAAATTTCCTTGTGCCCCTTTCCAATCAAATTCTCTGTTCTCTCCCCTAGAGAAATGACTTTTTTATTTCCATCATGAAGCTTTGTCATGTTTATTCTTGGAATTCATATAAATAGAATCATACTATTTATAATCTTTTGTGTCTTCTTTCTTTAACATAATGTTTTGAGATTATCCAACTATAATAGCAGTTTAACACTCAGACCCAAGGAGAGCTTATGTTGGGTAAAAAAACAAAACTCACTGCTGTTAAGTCTCGATTCCACTCATAGCTACCCCTCTTTGGGTTTCTGAGGCAGTATCTCTACAGAAGTAGATTGCTCAGTTGTCCTTCCAAGGAGTGGCTGGTGGGTTTGAACTATCAGCCTTCTGGTTAGCAGTCAAATGCCTTCTGCACTACACCGCCAGAGCCCCATAGGTTGGGTAGGCCCATCTATAATATTTTATTCATTCCTAAATAACTCTCTTTAGAAGAGACACTGATAATCTAAGGAGTCTCCAAAACAAAGGTATGGAAATTATTTAAGACTGAAGAACAGTTGAGAGAATCCAGGCCTAGAAAACAACTTTCATGAGAAAGAATAGAGACGAAAAACTGGGGCAAGAAAATGGTCATACATTAGAAGAGCTGTCATCTGAAAGAAGAAATAGATGTGTGTGTGTGTGTGTGTGTGTGTGTGTGTGTTTCAAGAATTAGAGCACAGGAGTTCTGGTGGTGCTGTGGTTAAGGCACTGGGTTGCTAACTGAAAGAATTGGAACACATGGGTGGAAATTACTGGGAAGCAGTTTTCAGCTCTGTATAAAGAAGAACACCTTTCAATAATAGGCATTGGGGTACCTTGAATAGTAGTGAAGTTTCTCATCACATGCATTGTGAAGAGGCTAATAATAATTGTCACAGATGCTATAAAAGGAAATCTCTTATTAGGTCAGTCAGTGTGTTAGGCTGGGTTCTCTAGAGAAGCAAAACCAATAAAACTTATGATGTACAGAGAGAGAAAGAAATTTATCTTAGGAAAATGGTTCACACTTACAGATGCTGGCAAGTCCCAAGTTCCTAGATCAAACGTTAAAGTGGTGGCTTTTCACAACTCATGCAGCTGCAGGGGCTGGCAAGCTCAAGGTTGGCAGGCAGTATACCAGCTGTTGACTCTGACAGATGACAAATCCAAGATCACCAGGCTGAATGGTGGATTGCTCGCTCAAGGACAGTTGTATGCAGCACAACAGGATCCAGATCCACAGAAGAGTCTGTCTTTTTCCCAGGATGCCCAAATATATTGGAAGTAAGCCATACCCCTAGGGAAATTCCTTTCAATGGATTGGCTGCTGAAAACGTATACATCCTGTCTCATCATGGAAATAACCACATCACAACTGCTTAAACCGCTCAGAATCGTGGTCCAGCCCAGTTGACACACAACTCCAACTATCACAGTTGAAGAGGGACTCTTTCTATGACTTATAATTTTTAATTTAGATAAAGCTGGGCATTATATCCAATTCATACTGTTTAGTCAGTTGGTTTGATATCTTATATATTTCATAATGACAACAAAGTTTTTCCCTCTAAGTATCTTAGAGCCAGTTGCTGAAATGAAAACTTACTAAGCACAAGTACTCAAGGACCAAGGGTGGATTGGGGGTTCTTACTTTCAAAGAATGCTCTATTGAAAAGGATGCTACCCCTGCCTTGTTCCCCATGGATCCTGTTGCACAGCCATAGGCAATGTGAGGTCTTCATCCCTAACCAGCCTGAGCACAACATCTATAAGGGCAAATGCTACTAAAGAATTTGCTTATCCTCCTTCAAGGTCCAACTAGCATTTCAAATTGAAAATTGGAGTTTTGTAAATGTTTTGTAAATTGCCCTCAGTTAGTTGATAAATACAGAAAGGATAATGAGAAGAGATGTTTACAAGAGAAGGTGGATGTCAGGTAACTGAAAGATCTTCTTCATTGGTTTTCAACTTCTGCACCCACCCTTCCCCCAGCTCCCAGCCCACTGCCAGAGGCTGGGTGCAGCCACCTGCTTATGTATACTGCAGGCTACACCCAAAGCAACTGCCCTCAGAAGAAAAGGAAGCAGAAGAAATATCTCAATCATCATGCAGTTGACTCTAGGGTGACCTCTTATCACCCTTTACAAATCTGATTTTTAACAAGCATCTTCATTGCCCTCATAGTTTGTCTTTGCTTTTGTCCCCCACCCCCACCCCAGCACTTTTTAGCTGCACTCCATCAGAAAAATATTTCAGACATCTATACCATGCCTACAACTGCCTCTCCTCTTTTTTTAAAACCACTGTCTCTCAGAAGCCTGCCAGTGAACCTCACCCACTGGCTTCACTCCCTGACTCCACCTCCCAAAGCTTGTAAACAGCCAGGGCATGTCAGTCTGACCTCATGTATATATAGCCTTATAACTTAGCAAAGTCATTTTTAGGGATATTTATGATTATACCAATTCAACAAAAGCCTCATACATTTCAGTATACAGACACTTGGCAATGTAATCGTTAGTGTGAAAGCCGGAAGACCTAACTCACTGCTGCCCTAAATTGTTTAATGAGAGAATGTACTTCCATTGTCTGGCTTCAAGAGGCATGAGGGAGAAGCTTGGTAGATACTGGCTCTCTACCCAAGAAAGATAGGAGGGTCCTCCCACCCTGGACATTTATATGAGGCCCTGCCCTAGTCACAACTTTTCAGAAGAGCTAAAGGACAGGACAAAGCTAAATAAGCAAACAATTGGGCATGTAAAATAGCTAAAGGAACCTCAACTTTTCAGAGCTGACTACCACTTTCAGAGATCACTTAGCCAGTCCATTCATGCAGAGGGGCAAATGGCTTATCACACCTTCCTGGTAGTGAGGGTCAGAGCTGGGGCAGTAAGAGTCATTCTCTGATTTATGGAAAGCTTGGAGCTCTGGTGGTGTAGTGCCTAAGGCATTTGACTGCTAACCAGAAGATTGGTGGGTCAAACCCACCAGACACTCCATGGACAGAAGACTGGGCAATCTACTTCCATAAAGATTTACCGCCTTAGAAATCCAAAGGAGGTCACTATGAGTCAGAATCGACTCAATGGCAGTGAGGTGTTTTTTTTTTTTTTACCTTCTGCAAGTTGCTGAACATGAATAAAGAATGGTTATTTTTTTAGTGGGAACCTGAGATAACACTCAAAGAACTGGAATTGACTTTGTCAATTACTGCCTGTCTCACATTAACTCCCTGAACTTCAGTTTTATCACTGGTGAAATCAGAATATCAATACCAAACTTACAGCTTTTGCAGCGATTGATGATGCATGCAGATTGCCTGCTGCTCCTTGACATTCATACATAAAGATTTCCTTCTCTTTTGTTGTAATTTACCCAGCAACCGGCACCCATTTCATGTTTAATGCCTCCCCAAAACATACCAAAAATTGTCTAAAATATTTGAAACATGATTCTTAGTAAATTCTATGTGCAACATTAAAATCTTACTCTTTTAAAGTAAATATTTAAAAAATTATTATTCTAGATTGGGCTAGAGTTAAGCAAACAGAATTTTTTAAAAGAGTGCTGTGGTTCTTAACTGCTATTTGAAACATCTGGGGCTTGCTTTTCATCTTGGAAAAAGATATGGCCTCTTTACCTCTTACAGGGCATCACATGCATTGCCTAGAGATTACACAAATGGAAAAAAAAAAAAAAGGTCTGATTGTATGATACCTGACTAGAAACTTCTTTCTCCTGAAAAACTTATTTTCATTTCCCAACACACTTGTAGGGGCATAAAGGCCCTGCCGGCATTGGGAAGGGATGGCTGGAAGAAAGAGAGGCAGAGAGAGGGGGGACAGAGAAAGGCAGAAAGAGAAAGATTTTGTTTGTAGGAGGTGAGAAAGAGTGGGAATCAGAGAGAGCCACGTCATCCTTCAAATGGGCCCAGAGCCTTGCCTGGACTTGGGACAACACTAGTTCCCTGGCTGAGCAGTGACTCAGAGAGGCAGGAGGCATGGAGGAGGTAAGGCCACCAGCTAATTATCTAATAAGCAATAGGCAAGGCCAAGTAGGTGGGCCTGCTCTCCCCCACACCTCTTCCCCAGTAAGGACACAGCACATACTCACACTCCCAATCTGTTGCCTGTCCTTTTGTGACTTCCCCTTCAAAGCTGCCTAGTGCTCTTCTTAACCTGATTTCACTTCTAAAAAACATGTTGTGGGGGAGGAAACACTCAGAGGAATCTGCCCAGCTCTGTATCACCACCCTTCCCATTCCAGATGGTTCTAGCTGCAAAAATTTGCATTCTGGGCTTTTAGATATGTTTATATTCTGCCCTTGAAAGGCTACCGTGCTCCCTGTCCCTCTATCCCTAGTCTTTCTGAAATACTCCCTCTGTATACTCAGGGGGACCCCCTTCTTTTGTGGGGCTCAACCAAAAAAGGGCTATTTACATCGTCTTGGCATTGTGTGTGTATATATATATATATATATATATATATATTTTTTTTTTTTTTTTTTCATCTTGATCCTAAAAAGCATGTACCAGTATCCCCATTTTAGGGAATAAAAACAGAAATTTTAGAGAGAAAGTTATTTTCCAGTAGAAAACAGAATCCTAACCAGGTTTTTCTCCATAATGTTGCCTGTTCTACAATCAATTCTCCCTAAACTGAATTCACAATTAACAGGAATTTTTGTTTTTTATCTTAGGAAGAGATAGAAAATAAAAATTCCTTTTTGGAGTAGTGCCTAAGGTATTTGATTGCTAACCAGAAGATTGGCAGTTCAAACCACCAGCCACTCCACAGAAGGAAGACTGGGCACTCTACTTCTGCAAAGATTTACCTCAGAAACCCAGAAGGTCTCTATGAGTCGGCATTGACTTGATGCAGTGAGTTTGGATTTTGATTTTGGATTTTAGGAAAATAAATTAGTACATGGCTTGATTTTAAAAGCAATGCAAAAGTGTTCTTGGTTGGCTATCTAAAATCCACTGCCTCTTTCCATCTCCCTAATATAATTCCAACTTTGTCTTTTATTCCAAATAGTCAATGCCTCTCAAGGCATGCTGATCTCACCCTCTGGTCTAGGATGGGGTAGACTAGTACAAGAATAATTCCATTCTCCTTGCCAATGATTGGTTCAGGAGTGGACATGGGAAATGAATCTGGCCCATAAGATGAGAAATTTGATGGAGTCTTCTGAAAACTGTCTTGATTTTAAGAGAGAACCGCAAATAGTGAGTCTCTTTCCCATTGAATGTGAACAAAGAAGCAGTCATTGTCACTACTGGTAACTGTCCTGACAGAAGGAGGGCTAGACTGAGAATGAAGTCAATACTGCGAATGTCACAGGAGAGAGATAGGAAGAATGAAGAACCTTAATGACATCAGTGGGTCACTGGATCAAACTACCCTGAAAGCAAACTGCTACCTCTTGACTTTCTGCCTTATGAACTTATTAGCAGATTCAAGTTAGATTTTCTGCTTTTCACAGCAGAAAGGATCTTTAACTGATGCTGAGATTCATCAGACCTCCTGCATCTTCAGAATTACACAATCATCGTTGCCATCTTAAATGATGGTCTGGTTGCACTATACAATTGTCAAGCGACAAACAAAAGACAGATTTTGTGTGGTGAGTTTTGTGTGGTGAATTAAAGATGGCCACGAGTTCTTTACATTGCGATGCCATTGTGAGGTGGAATCATACCCTTGAGTGTAGGCTGGTCATGTGACCTATTTTGACCAATAAAATGCAGTATGAGTGACATTGCATAACTTCTGAGGCTGGACCTTAAAAGACTTGCAGCTTCTACCATGCTAGTTGGAACACTTCCTCTTAGAACCCAGCTACCACATAAGAACCCAACCACCCTGAGGCTTCCATGTTGTGAAGAAGATCAAACTAGATATGAGGAGAGAAAGACAGGCCAGCCCTATGCAACAGCTCTGAGGTGCCAGACATGTGATAAAATCTTAAGTGCAGCTGAGTGAACCCCAGCAGTTGCCATATAGAGCTAAAAAATCCTCAGAGCCCTGCCCACATTCATGAGCCACAAATAAAATGATGGCTCTTCTAAGCCACTAATTTCTATAACTTTAGTTAGTCAGGACATGCTAGTCCTCGAGTTCCTCCATAAGTCTTTGTTTTAAGTATACGTAAGCATGTAGTATCTATGAATAAGGATGATGTTGCCCTATTCCATCCCTTCCTGTCCTCCATCTCAATCAGATCTTAAGTTCTTATCAAAGTTTTCTAAACTAACAAAAGTTTATGGGATAGTGTTATATGGCCACTTTTCTCAGAATACATCGATGTCCTCCATCTGCACACACACACACACACACACACACCCCACATCCCCTAAGTGTGAGTTCTGATTTATCTATACCCTTACCATACTTAATTTGGCAGGGCTACAGCAATTGTTCAAATATTTGCACACCCCCCTCCAAAAAAAAAACAGCAGAATTTGAATTAATAGCCAGGTTTTTTTTTTTTTTCAAGCTGAGCTGATGTTTTGAGCTAAATTTGTTTTAACTAGGGTTTTATGACAGGAAAGGAATAGTTCTAATTAAATAAGTATTAGCCTCAAACGGTGTGAATAATGACCACTTGGAAGTTTCCCAGTCTCCTAATAGCTGATTAACAGCTCATAACTGGGTTCCCTTTGTGTCCCAAGGCAAGTGTGAAAAGGAGGCCTTGACTGATTAATGAGATTGGCTCAAACTGGATTTAAAAAATAAAAATTGGCTTTATGGACTCCAGACCTGCAAATCCACTCTACATGAAAAGGAGGGATTATTTCTAAGGCATCCTGGGCAATCACTGTGAGAAAAGTGAGCGAAAAGCCAAAGGCATTGATCTGTTAATGCCCTCCTGCTGATCCCTCTCCCAAGGCTGAGAGCTGTGAAGGAAATGGCTCTTTTGGCCTCGCCATTATCTTGAGGTCCACAGGGTTTGAGAAGGAAAGTCAAATAGCCTTGATAAAGACTTTCTCTTTCTTTGTCATGTTTGTATTTCAAATAAATATTAGGGTAGACAGACAGTAAACTAGAAGCCAATAAACACCAACTTCCACTTTGCAATTCCATATTACAATGTATTAGAAACCCTTTTCTCTCAGTCAGAGGCTAGAGACAAGTTCTTCATAATTAAAGGAGACTTAAGTTCAGATTTCCTGAGGTAATAGCAAGCTTACAGCACTCTTTCTCCCACAAAACACTTTCTCTGGCACTTACCAGAAAATATTTTCAAATAGGAACTTGGGGACTCTGGATCAATGCTGCATTTTCAGAAGCATCTGCTTCTTGTAGATAACCACACACCTTCCATATAGCTGATGGTTGTGGCCACACTGGCTACATTCTAGACAGGTCCCTACTTTTACCCCCACCCCCAAACTCAGAAAACTTTAAAACACTACCAAACAAAGAAAAAAACCAAGCTCACTACCGTGAAGTCAATTCCAACTCATAGAAACCCCCGTCCGGTTTCCGAAGTGGTAAATCATTAAGGAAGTAGATTGCCCAGACTTCCTTCTGCAGAGCAGCTGGTGGGTTTGAACCACCAACCTTCTGGTTAGCAGTCAAATGCTTTAGGCACCACACCACCAGAGCACCTTTAAAACACTACATAGAGCTAATATTTATTTGCTCAATGAACTTCCATTCAGTGCATGGGAATGACTTCCAGTCATGGAGGGGAAGTAGAGGTTGGGAGCATGACATTCAACTTCTGCCTAGGAGCAGCCATCCACTCTCAGACTCATTTGAATGGACAGTGAGTTTTAATGTCAGGCCACAGCAAGGCCATAAGCATAGGGGTGCTGACTGGGGGTCACCATAGTGCAGGTGTGGATCTTCATCACATGACTGACCTACAAACAGTTAATTAAGTTTAGAGAGTAGAAAAGGAACAACTTCCTTTCTGAACTTTTAAGTAAAATTTGTAATCTGCCATAGGCAAGTAATGGGAGGTTTTCTGTTACCAAACTGATTGCCACTGTTCAAAAATAAAGACCTCATTGAGTTTAATTTAATCTTTATTTGATGATTTTAAGAAGACATTTCAGACACTGTAGTGCTTTCACTTCTTCCTAATGAACCTTATAAAAAATTACAGAGAGATCAAATGATGGGGAAGTGAATTTTACCACCCTGTGTGTGCTATGCCTATCTGAATTCCAGTGAAAGATTTCTAACCTTCCAATAGCTTAAGGTGCCTCCTTACTATCAGACTGAGCAATGATAGAACCATGGCAAAGTTACACAATTGTTTTCCCTCTCTGCCCAGAATATCCCATCCAATCTATGCTCCTTACTTTCTTCTGTCTGGATCAAAAACCAAGAACCATCAAACATTGTATTGAAAAATACTAAAATCAAATCCACATCCAAAATATGACTGGAAACCATCTGGTCTTTACCTTACCCTTGCAAGATTTAATGCCAATCTATTTGTTTTACTACCAAAAAAGTGTTAACTCTCAAGGGATGATGAGAGACACACTCTAGATATCAGGTAATTAACATATCCTGGAGGTGAACAGAAGTGCTATTCTAGACTAAAAAGAATCTCATTTTCTTCCAAAAATGTAACTTGGGACTGGCACTTTCAAAATTGTCAATAGTAATTTAAAGGACAGGAGTATCTCTTCTGTTACCCTACTCAGCAGCATGTCCTGGGTAAACTTTGGTCCAAAACTCTGTCTACATAATATTCTGTCTGCCCACAAGAAGTTGATTAGGTTAGGTAGGAAGTTAGAACCAGCACAGATTACAGTGCAAAGGTACAGATAAGCACATGGAAAATGCTATTACTTTAGTATTGTGCATACATGGTGTTTTGATTACCTAGTGCCGCTCCAACAAGAGTATACCACAAAAGGGATGGCTTGAACAAAGGAGTTTATTCTCTTACAGTTTGGAGACTTTAAGTCCAAGTTCAAAGTGCCAAGCTCTAGGGGCTGGGTGAAAGCCCTTCAATCTTGGGTTTCAGCTCTGCCTCCTGCTCCCAGTCCACTGAAACTAGAGGCTTTTATTCACTCAGACAACTGCTGGCTGCTGAGGCTGACAACCCCAAGGTGGACAAGTAAAAAGGCACAGTCCCTACATTACCAAACCACATAGCAGGCCATTAATTCAAATCCATTGAAAGTCTCAAGTTTGGTAGAGCATGGCAGATTCCTGAACAACGACACAACTACATGCAGCATTCAAGCATGCCATAAGCTAGAGACTGTCCCCCAAGACTTCTCCTTGTATACTGGAAGCAGACCACATCCTAAGGCATCTCAGGTACTCACAGTAGATTCTACCATGGAGTTGATTACCAGTCTTATCATGGGGAATACCACATCCAGCTGCCCAGCCACTCTACCAAGTTGACACACAAACGTAACTACCACACATTGATAAAAACAATTAAAAGGATAGCCATCTTTTAAATTTTAGTTAACATCTTCAAGGAAGAGGACAACTTAAAATACACTATCTGAGGAAGTGGTAGACATGAATTAACAGTAGAGTAGGGAGTAATTAAATCTTGAGCAGAGATTGGCCAGAAAACTTGATAGAGTAAGGCAATTTAACAGGTTTCACAGAGTTAGAAATAGACATTAAATTATAGTATTTGAAACAAAAGTAATAAAGAGAGAGTACAAAAATCAATAGTACTACTATTAAGAATTGGAAAAGGGATGGGGACTGGGAAGAAAGTAAGAATGATCTAATCGTCAGCTTTCATCAAAAGATGACAACCAATATTGTCCAAAGGAAGATATCAAGAAACAAAAGTATCAGCCCATTATTTAGTTATAAAGCTAGCCACCAAAACAACTAAAATTGTAAATCATGGGGGGTGGGGAAGGGGACTAGGAGAAGGGAGAAGTCAAATGAAAATTGTTGGTTGTCCTTTTGTGTTTTCCCACGTGTATGTGTTACCATCTCTATGAGAACCTTGATGCCAGTGATCGGGAAGATGGTATAGAGCTGAACAACATCTAGTTCTGTTGTACACAAGGATGCCAAGTGTCAGCATCAATCTGACATCAGCTAACAAGAACATGATAGCCTACTTGACTGCTAACCAGACGGCTGGTGGTTCAAACCCACCAGCCACTCCTCGGAAGGAAGGTTGGGCAATCCTACTTCCGTAGTGATACTGCCTCGGAAACCCAAGGAGGGGTCGCTATGAGTCGGGGCCAACTCGACGGCACATAACAACAACAACAACAACAGGTGTGGCTAAAAAACAAAACAACAACAACTTTAAAATCCAATACCTAGAAGAAAAAGAGACGTTTCAGACATTCTTTACATACTGTTCATGTTAAACAAGTCTCACTATAGAGTGCCTCATGATTAATAATATATTCTGATGCCTTCACTCTTTTTACTTCATTTTTAAAAGGCTATTAGTTATAGCCAGATAGAGCAATTGGGCCCTTTAATTTAGAGAAAAATCAGTAGCATTTTTAGAGGACTTGGAAATATTATCATTCTAAGATCCTTTATCCTGATTGTTAAAACCCTAAATCCAAAAGTGAACCAGAATTTTCTGTTTTCTCAAGGTCCACAAAAAGTTGGTCTGATGTTTGGTTTCTAACCATTTTCTTAGCTCCCGTCTCTATTACATTTCTAGATGAGGAATTCCAGGATTTAGAAGTCCAAAGAGCCCTAGAAGTCACCCAGTCTACTTCCCCCACTTTAAAGATCAGCAAACTGGGGTCTCACGGGGCTTTGATGAATATACATATTATGAGCAAATTAGTGAACCTGCTGACCTGACCTCTGTCTGGGATTTTTCATAACTGCATTTTTCTTCCCCTAACCCTTTCCACTCTATCCTAATGAAATCCTAGGTAGAAAGTTCTTCAGAACAGTAAAAAAAAAAAAAAAAAAAAAAAAATTACCTTTACCAAAATAAAGACGTGAGTCATGTACCAAAATTTCTCTCCCACCTGTCACTTCTTATGCACTTCAACTTAAAGTATCATTTTTGTTCTCTGAAGTAAAAACAGCCTTGGATATTCTTAATTCAGTCAATGTGGGAAGGGGGAGGTGAAAAAGGAGCTCTCCCAAGATAATCACAACGAGAACAAAGCCTTCTTAAAATTATGCAATACATTATAATTATGCTAGAAAATTGCTCTTCAGCTGGGGGTGTCAATGGAGAGCATTACAATTTTTAAATAGATCTGCTCTTGATGGGAATTTATGAACACTGGAGGTGTTCATGTGTGTGCATACATATTTAGTCAAACCACAGAGCTACAAGCATTGATCCAGAGTTCTGGTATCATTTCTCCCACAATAATAATAATAATAAAGATTCTTGGATGCACTCAATGGAAACAAATGCTGATTAATACAAATATATATATATATATATATATATATATATATATATATATACCTAAATTTTGGAAGTGTTTTAGTTATTGTCTTAGGTTGTATTCTCTAGAGAAGCAAAACTAGTTAATCATAGAGAGAGAGAGAGAGAAATTTGTCTCAAGGAAATGGCTCACTTAGTTGTAGATACTAGCAAGTCCCACATCTATCGGTCAAGCATCAAGCTGGCGGCTTCTCCTGACTCACACAGCTGCAGAGGCTGACGAACCCAAGATCAATAGGTAAAATGGCAGGCCGTTGGTTCATAGGCTACAAAGGCAATAATCCCAAGATCAGTGGACAATACAGCAGGCAACTGGTTCAAGATCAGATGATGATGAACCAGATGCAAGGACCTCAACAAAAAGCTTTTCCATATGTATTTTAAGCAGGACATACTTAAAGGAAACTCCCTTTCAACTGACTGATTGCTCACCGTAGATCTCATCATGGAAGTGAATACATTATATTAGAGTTCATCACAGGGGATAAAGACATCCTAACTGTGAAACCACTTAGAATCATGGCCCACCCAAGTTGACAGACAAACTTAACTATCACAGTTATCTAGTGCCTTTATAACAGAAATACCATAAGTGGACAGCTTTATAAACAGAAATTTATTTTCTCACACTTCAGGAGGCTGGAAGTCTGAATTCAGAGTGCCAGCTCTAGGAGAAGGCTTTCTCTTTATGTTGGCTCTGGGGGAAGGTCCTTATCTCTTTTCAGCTACTGTTTCTTGGTTCCTTAGAGATCTCATGTAGGGTGACATGTATCTTCTCCCATCTGTGCTTGCTTAATTGGTTGCTTGCTCAATCTCTTCTTTCATATCTCAAAAGAGATTGACTTAAGACACACTCTACACTAATACTGCCTCATTAACATAACAAAACATTCATTCCCAAATGGAATTGTAACCAGAGTATAAAAGTTAGGAAGGAGCCCTGGTGGCACAGTGGTTAAACAATTAGCTGCTAAAGGAAACAGCAGTTTGAGTACAAACCAACCAGCAGTCAGTGGCATAAAGATGTGACAGTTAGTTTCTATAAAAATTATAGCCTTGGAAACCTATAGGGCAGTTCTGCTCTGTCCTATAGGATTGTTATGAGGCACAATCAACTCAATGGCAGTGGGGTTTATAGGGGTTAGGATTTATAATACATATTTTGGGGAATACAATTCAATCCATAACAGGAAGTTTACTGGGTACATCAAAGAATTGACAGGAAAAGTGAGAATCAGGCTCAGAATATACAAGCAAGGTCATGCTATTTAGGATACTTTGCTGATGCCATCACTTCTGGACACTTGCTGTTGCTACTACTGGCCTCACTGCCACCGGACACTCACATTACTATTGTTGCTGGCCTCTGAATTCTACCACCACTGTGAATAACCCCAACTGTACCATAAATAGTAGGTGACTTTGATGAATGCAAGTAAGAATTGATAGTACCAATAAAAATACAGACCATAGATCACAAATTCCTTGAGCTCAAAGAACATACCATGCCCATTTCTCCACCATTAAAACACTGTCTTGCAAAAATGGTGCATCATAAATATTTATGAATAAGCAAAATGAATTAGTATGACATGGAATAACATAGCATGAAATGCAGGCAACAAATGATGAGAAGCAGAAGTTTACCACAGAACAATTTCTGTGCTAAGAATTTTAGTCCCAGCTCTGCAATTAAAGAGTTTCAGAACATGGAAGTAGCTGAATGAGTGAGAACTGGGAAAATTTACAAGAGGTTTTATTTCCCAGAGTATCTGGATACATTTAACTCCTTCATATACTGTATAACCCAGATCTGAGCTGGGATGTCCAGCCTGACAACTTGACTTCTGGCCTGAAAAAGTAATGAACGGGGCTCCTTAAGGATAGGAAATATTTCTTATAGATATTTTTCTCCTCAGCACCTTAAATAATTCCTTGTACGTAAGTTTTCATAAATGCTGTTGAATTAACTAATGGATAAAGAATTAACCATGTGGATATATATGGTATATCTGACATATGCAGTGTAAGTGAAGACATGGAAACTGTTAAAGATAAAAGGTCAATAAGACACAACTATTTAGGAGCTCCTTCTCCATCCAAGTCCCTGGGTAATACAACTATGTTCAGCTGCTAAAAGGTTGAAGAAGCAGCTAAAGGTCTGCAAAAGGTTGAAGATTGGAGTCCACCCAGGGGCACTCCATAAGACAGACCTGGTGATCTTATCTACCCCAGAAAAAATCAGCCACTGAACACCCTTCTACTGTGACACACATGGGTTCACCATGAGTCAGTGCTGAATCGACGGCAACTGGTTTATTGGCCTTTTTCACCTGTATCCCTTCCATCTGCAGTTTAAGCTCAAATGCTACTCTGAGCTACCACTAATATTCTCATGCATTAAATCCTTCTCTGAGCATTGCTTTAACAAGAAACAATTTCCCTGGGCATTGTACCTCTTCTGTTGTTGTTGTTGTTGTTGTGTGCCGTCGAGTCAGCCCTGACTCATAGCGACCCCTCCTTGGGTTTCCGAGGCAGTATCACTACGGAAGTAGGATTGCCCAACCTTCCTTCCGAGGAGTGCTGGTGGGTTTGAACTGCCAGCCTTCTGGTTAGCAGTCAAGTGCCTTAGCCACTATGCTACCAGAGCTCCCTCTTCTAGGGAAGGAAATTAAGTGTGACCTATTGCCTAGAGCTATACAGCAGAAGAATGGGATGTGACAGATAGGAAATTCATATTGACTTCCTGCATTTGTATTACACCTTATATTTTTTCAAAGCATGTTTACTGTACCATTTCTCTACAATCCTCAATACAAGCCTATGGAGTGTAGGATTTTTATCTACATTGATAGATACAGACCAGTAAAGTAACTTGTTCACATTCACACATCACTGTGGCTAGAAGGAACTAGGACAAGACTCCATGTCTCTGTGGTAAGAAGTCTTTCAACTCTTGTCAGCCATTATCTATGAGTTGAAAAGTGACTCTTTTTCACTCTGTACACCATAAAGGATGAGTCCCTCTAGAATCACTATCCCAGAAAAAAGCAGTTGGTTTCATTCTGTTATAAGGGTGCCATGAGTGAAAGAAAACTCGATGGCAACTAAAAGCACTAACAATGCTGAGACTCAGGCCAAGAAATGTTACCGGCAAATAGGCTGAACAGAAAGTGCTATTTCTAAATTGCTATCTTGGGAAGGGGATGTAAAAAAGGAAATTTACCAGGTTTGTTGGTTTATTTATTTATTTTTGTCACTTTCATCAGGTGAGACTTTCTGTACAGCAGAAGGAGCTTGGGGGTAGGGGGAGAAAGAGGGAAGGGAGATTGACAGAGCACCAGAATAGAACATTCTAAATAAAAGCTTAAAGTGAGAAGTTTGCAGTACTTTTAAGAGGGAATAACTGGCCTTGAAAAGAGATGCAAATTGGAAGTGTTCAGAGACAACAATAGATGTTGGTCTAGGTACTGTGTGTTTTATTCACAGACACATAAAGAAATATTGGCCACTCAAATAAACTTTGAATTTTATTTTCGCCTTGACTCCAACTGCATGAGAAAGAGACATGACTGACAGGGGAAAGGGCTAAAACATGTAACCAATCCACCAACAGAGACAAACAACATGGTCATTACTGCTCTCAGAGGGTTTTTAACAAGTTTGGGAAGACAAGAGAAGCATATTGAAACAGAACAATTCAAGCCAAATTGTAATCAAGTGCTTTCTTAGCTTTCTTAGCTGAGACCAAGGATCTTTAATGGAGGAGGTGCTTACATCCCGAGGAAAAGGTGACACTGGGAACTCCACCCAGACTCTTTGTCAGATAGTCATGTGTCCTAAAGGAGGAGTGGAATTTTACAAGGAGGCAGAGTGCACAGTGGTTGCTTTACCTTCCCATCATTGTAACCAATTGGTTTATCTGCCCCTACTTAAATGGGTTTATTAATTAGCTAGCAAAAATTAGTTAACATAACTCCTACAAAATGGACAAATGTCATAAATTTTTTTTTTTAAATATCCATGGATTCAAAATAATAAGGCCTAATTTTTCTACCTCTGATTTTTTATACCTCTCCTAAGTCACAACAAAGTTTTGAAATTATCCAAAAAAGAAAAAAAAGTTGAAATATAGATTTATGTCCGCTATTATTAACAATGAATCACATCCTTGAGATATAAGTGAATGTTTTTCATTGTGATGTAAGCTAATAATGGTTTGAAGACAACATAATTAGCAAGACGTTTTAAATATTATTTCACTTTTATCTCATCTTTTTAAAATTCTTATCATCTGTAAAGACTATTTTAAAACAGTCGAATGTAACGTATTTTTAAAACCAATAAATACTTATATTGGGAGATATGCTCAAAAAATGCTCTATTGATAGAGACATGCAATCCAAAAGCAGAGATCACTGGTTTAATAGTGAAACAGCAAAAATTCAGAGTAATAGATGTCAGGGAGGATTTCAAAGAATTCCGACTTTAAAGATGAGGTTCGAAGAGCAGGTGAATCCAGGTGAAAGAAAAAAGTGTCAACAAAGTTTAAAGTAAAGAATGCTACATACCAGATCTGACTGACATGGAGGCTAGCCTTGGAGAGGAGTAAAGTTATATTAACTCTCAAATATAGGAAGTCTCCTAGGCTTTATCTTCTCCCACTCTCAGGCTACACTCCCTTCATTCTTGTCTTCCAGTAACGTCAGCTATCTCTCCTGATGACGAGCCCCACCGCCACAGTTTAGCTCTAGGGTGACTTTTCCAAGCACCTGCTAGGTATCTCTCCTTATCTTCCTGACTCCTCAGATTCCACATGTTCAAAAAGTTTTCTCAACCTTAAAGAACCACTTCGTCAACCTTCATCTTCACATATTCCACCTTGCTAAGCTAATCATAGTATGAATCAAGTAAATGGATCAGTACATCTAGTATCTATTTATTGTTCCAAAAGCTGCTTTTAACACTTTTTTTTTTTTTTAATGAACTAAGAGCAATTATTCGTTCAACAAGTATTTACCAAGCAAATACTACATGCCAGGCACTGATAAAAGTACTCAGGGTAGATCAACTGGGGGGAGGGGTGACACATACAGAAAGATCCATGCATTACAGGAGCAAGAACAATCACCTGTAAGTTTTTTAAACAAATAAATCCAGGTAAAATGAAATGTCAATAGTCTATCAATTAACAAAATTTTAAAAAAGATTTATCTGAAATATTTAGCCACAACATCTATTACTTTTCAGTGGCATAGGGTTTGATTTAGGTTGTTGTTGTTTGGAGTCAAAGAGATTTGGGTTCAAATCTTAGCTCTATCATTAATTTGCATATGCTCTTAGGCAAGTTACATGAAGCCTGGTTCCTCATTTATGAAGTGGACATAAAAATAGAAAATTGGGATGCTGTAGGTTTTTATGAAATAAAATGTGTAAATATCTCACACAAACTCCAACCCCCCCCAAAAAAAATTGCACTGCTGTGGAGTTGGATCCAACTCATAGTGACCCCTCCTTAGGCTTCTGAGGCAGTATCACTACGGAAGTAGATTTCCCAACCTTCCTTCCAAGAAGTGGCTGGTGGGTTTGAACTGCCAGCTTTCTGGTTTGCAGTCAAATGCCTTAGGCACTATGCCACCAGAGCTACTCAATAAATGTTAGTTTCTTTATCTTTAATGAAGATGTCCGTGTTGGCTTCAGTGAAAAATGGTATGTGTGTGTAGAGGACATAAGAATAAGTCAACATAAAGGTTGACTAGGAATGGAAGAGCAGAGGGAAGAAATCCTATCCATCTACTAATGCCTCCTCCATGGAAACTTCTTGACTTCCTTAACAGAACTCCTTTTTCCTAGACTTTCACAGTACTGTTTGAAGATCACAGAGATTTTTACTGTGGTGATTTCTGTATCTCCATCTTTACACTTCTTGAGGGCTGTGTCTCATCATCCTTGAATCCCCTTCAACACCCAGTGTGGTGTCAACCACAAATATCAGCTTAATTGAACTCAGGTAGCAATTGAACACATCAGTGAAATATTCTGTTTATTTTGTTTCAGCCAAACATTCTATATGATCACAGGCAGAAATTATGGGATAGGTCCCTAGCTTCACTTTTGTCTACATACAGAAATGTTAATTAAAAAGAGAGTTCATAGTCCCTGATCTCATGAAGCTAAATGACTACTGATCTATCAAGTCTTAAAGACAGAACTGGAAATGAAGATAAAGGCAGAAAATAATGAGGAGTTACTGATTTCACCATTATGCAAACTATATCATTGGGATGGGAAAACCTCTAATCAGGAATTAGTAGTCCAGAGCTAAATGCCAACTAGGCCTTTTAGTGTACTTTTCTCAGGCAACGCATCTCATCTCTCCTACTTTACTTTCTATTCTGTAAAATGAGATTATACTTCCTGCTGAAACAATGATGATTCTGACTCAAAAATAAACAAGGCAATATTTTCCATTTAAAATAACCTCCTTTCATCTTATTACCATTTTCACATGCACTGTCATTAAAAGTATATTTGGTCTTGGTTATTTTTACACTGTTTAAGTCTTGGGGTGAATTTGCTCCCCAAACACAGGCAATACCTTTGTGTCTACTCTTCTTCCTTTATGAATGTCTGGTATCTGAACAGGAATTCTTGCTTTTTTTCCCCAACCAATTGAAAAGTTGAATCTCTGATTTCATGCCATGGGAAGAAATAAAATAATGCTCTTCCACATCTTTCTCCTATTTAAACTTCATCTATCTGAGGATTTCCACTAAAAAGAGCACAAATTCATAGGCAGCATTTCCTTAACTAAACAGGCATAATTCATTACTTCAGTGAACCTAACCGTGATACTCCATTCTGGTCCCTGGATATACTTTGAATTAACTTTCAACAATCAACTGAGGCCAAAAATATAGTTGCTAAAGGGGCAGTGAGGCCGCATCTTCTCACCTCCTCTAACCCCACAAGAGGAAGAGAGAATCACCATCAGTAGCCCCAGGCCTATTTCTAAGAGCCCAGACATTCTGCTTCCCTCCAGCCCTTTCACCAACCCTGACACCAAACATTTTTCCCGCAGCACCTACCACCTCTCTGTGGGTTTGATAATTTGCTGCAGTGGCCACACAGTACTCACAGATTATGGCATTTATTAGGGAAGAAATAGGCTATGATTCAAGTCTGCTGTCTCTCTGCCAACAGTCTCTCTCAGTCTCTCTCACAGCAGTGCGTGTCTCTTGAGTCTCTCAGGAGCACGTTTCTCTCAGCAGCACATCTTTCTCAGCCAGCAGTCAGAGAGAATTCTTCTGTCTCTAGAAGGGCTCTTTTTGAGCCTGGCAGAGTGACCACTAACCAATCCCAACATCAGAATTTTATACACCTGAGAGAGAACGAACTTCCCAGTAAATTACTTTGTGCTGCTCCCAACAGAAATATCCCAGGTGGGTAACTTTAACAATCAGTAGCTACTCAGTTGCTCACAGCAAATTCCACCATGAAGCTTATAAAGACCTATGGCTAGAAAAGCCATACTATGTAATTTACTATACAATAATAGTTCATCAAATTTTTCACCAATCTGTCTGCCTTTTGAGTATTTTGTGCAGGATTGCATTTCCTGATCACCTTAGAATTGGATGTGGCCATAGACTTGTTCTGGTAGCATAGTGCCTAAGGCACTTGACTACTAACCAGGAGGCTGGCGGTTCAAACCCATCAGCCACTCCTCAGAAGGAAGATGGGGCAATCTACTTCCGTAGTGATACTGCCTCGGAAACCCAAGGAGGGGTCACTATGAGTCGGGTCCGACTCGACGGCACATAACAACAACAACAACAACATAGACTTGTTCTAGCCAATGAAGGGAAATGGCTCATATCAACTCTGGACCCATTATTTAATTGCTATTGTGAGGTTCCAAAGAGTCCTTCTAGAGAACTCTTTCCAGCATTGGTGAACTCCTTCCTGCTTTGGTAAAACAGTAATGTTTCAGATTGTAGCTGTTCCATCAACCTGGGCCATAGAGTAAGGGTGAAAAGTAGTCTGTCACACTGCCCCAAGCTCCCCCACTCTATCAGCCCAGGTTGGATATGAAGCATGAATGAAAAACAAACTTTTGTTGGGGAAAGCCACCAACATTTTTGGAGTTGTTTGTTACTAAAGCAAAGCTTAGCCTACTCTGACTGATGAAGACAGTAACTATGCTCTGACCCTTTCCTACAATCTTATAAACTCCTAACGGATATAGTTTCCCAACCTTGGTTGCCACACCCTCTCACTTATGGGTGTTCAAGATTCTCTTGGACACATTTTCCCATGTTCGTGTGGCTAGTTAGAGAGTAAAAGACCTCGGTTGGACAATCTTGTCATTCAGCAGCATCTCTCAGAGTCTGACCATGGATTTCCCCTGAAGCACTTATAGCTTCTTGCTCTTCAATATAAGCATTTAAAGGATCCTGGATCCTGGATAAGCATTTAAAGCCTGATCATAGGAGCAAGCCTGCATGATCTGCTAGAGCCTGGGGAGGAGCCAGCATGATGAAGACCTGAGATCCTTTTGTTACCCTCCTTTTTATCAAATATCTAGCTGGACTTTGGTATTTGGTTCCTTTCTCAGGGGCTGTGCTGCTGATGTCAAATAGTTAACCTAGTCTCATAATCTCAAAAGGCAGGTGAAATGCCCACCCCCAACCCTCATGGCCTGTAGCCTACCCAAGGCCCTCTGACAGTGCAGCAAGATATCATTTTAAGAGCGTGCAAAGATCAAACAATTCTTATACAGTAACTCAGACAGCTGCAGAAAAACTCCACCCCCCACCCCAAGCTCACTTCCTGACCCCAAAACCCAGAGTCTAATCACTGAGCCAATAGCTTTCAGTTTGGGGGTTTGACAGCTACCCAAAGCCAGGCTGCAACAAAGTGGCTTCTTGACAAGAGTAAATGAGTGTGCACAAGAGGTTCTGCAGTCTTACTCTTTGCAGAATCTGCCAGGTTCCTCTCATCTGCATGCCACTTGGTATGCATTTACAGCTGGCACACCTTCTAATTCCAAACCTTGGGGTTAATTAGCTCCTGGGATTAAAATCAGGGAGTCACCTATTTTATGAACTAATCCACAGGACAGGACCTACGTGCATCTTGCATGATCTCTGTCTTACTCTGGGAGGTGGGGGCAGGAAGGAAGGCACACCTCAGAACACAGAGGCTGACACAGGGCATAGGTAACACTAGGCTTTAGGTCAAATAAAAATTTGATAGTGAATAAATAAGTGAATTAAATGGATAAATATTTTTATGTTAAGTGGTATCATCAAATCTACTAAGCTCAATGATATGACCTGATACTACTTAAACCTTAAATCTCCATGTAGCAAAAGATATCCCAAAATGCAGTGGATTGATGGGCTGGATTGTATGGGACTTGATCATTGCATGTAAGTGTAGGTTTCACTGAAACCAGAAGTTCTCTGCTTTTCTGCAGAGCACGGGGAGTGCTACAGTTAAGTGCTCAGCTGCTAACCAAAAATTTGGTAGTTTGAGCCCCCCAGAAGCTCCTCAGCAGAAAATTTGATCTGGTCCGTAAGTATTATGGCCTAGAAAACTGTACAGGGAAGTTTTACTCGGTCGTGTGAGGTTGCTATGAGTTGAAATTGATTTGGCTGGCACCTACAGGCACAATAACAATAAGGTAGGACCATAGGTTTAACAGTGAAAACATGTTTTATGACTGTGAAGCGCTGTAAGTGGCTATGTTTTTGCATGTAGAAGTAGGTAGCCACTCATACAGTATGATTTCAGAATGCACAGCATACATTCTACCAACGTATCTCCCACCTATAAGTCATTGGTGTCTGAAATGCCCCACTCAAAAAAAAAAAAAAAAAACCTCACTGCCATCCAGTCAATTTTGACTCATTGTGACCCATCCTTGGGTTTCCAAGGCGGCATTTATGCAGAAATAGACTGCCCAATCTTCCTTCTGAGAAGTGCCTGGTGGGTTTGAATTGCCACCCTTCTGGTTAGCAGTCAGATGCCCCACTAGAGTTCCAGTAATTTAGCTTAAAATAAGAATATCCCTGGAAGGAATAATATTTTAAAACTCATTGATTTTCTACAATGTAAGTGATTCTATAGTTATATGATAGTGTAAATGCATTTTATCAAGCCCTTTCTGAGGGCAATTTTGAGAGAAGAAGGATGGTTTAAGGTGACTTAGGAGGTATTTTACAGAAAAAAGGTCCAGAGAGTGCCCTCTATGTTTTGGCATTGGGCCAGCTCTGGGTGGAGACGGGAATGTGAGAGGCAAGGAGAGAGGGGAGTAGGGGAATGGAGAGGGCTTAGATGACCAAGTTGTGCATTCCCTTCCCACCCCATTGCCCTTCCTTTCAGCTTACTTATTGCTAAAGCTGAGAGGCCAGACCCCATCTAGTTATCTCTGTCACCTGGAGGGGAAGGAGGTGTGGTTTTATTTTAACTTCGGCTTCCTTTGCTACTTGGGTGTAGCTCTTACAAGCCTTAACTTGCCTTGCATGTTGGCACTGAGTAGTTGCTACCCGAGCCCTAGTATTTCAGCAGAGAGAGGAAAAAAATCATCTCTTTGAAGGAAAGGTGGGTGAAAGAGAAAGCCACATTAAAACACCAGCCAGTGTTAAATTTGGGTTTGCTCCTATTTGTAAGAGGTTTAAAAATACCCAGGGCCTTTTACTGCTTTTGCGCTTTTTTATTTAACAGCCTGCCCCCATTTCCAAGCAGTGTAAAGGCATTTCCTCAGGCTGCTCTTATACTTGCTGTGCTTTCATATCCATATTCTGGAGGGCCCAGGAGTTCTACAAACTCCTGTTAGAAGCTTGAAGACTCTGGCCCCTACTAGGAAGATCTGAAGCCAAACACGGCAATAATGAAGTTCTCTTCATCCTGTCCCACTCACACTGACACACGCCCCAACCAAATTAACCTAAACCCACATTCAAGAGGCGTGTCTCCCCAGAGCTACTTACTAAAAAATAAGTTGATTTCATTGTTGTTAGGAGAGAATTGTGAGGTGTACTTGATGGATGTGAGGGTGGGGATTAAGAACTGTTAGGAGGTTGTCTCTGACAGTTGAGCAAGTTATGGTGCCACAAAGCTCTAGAAAGCCAGACAAAGGCCACTCATTCTGATCTTTGAAGGAAATAGAATCTTTTTTGTGTCCAATATGAATAGGTGTTTAAATACTAACCATCAAAAAGGAAACAAAAAATGAGAACAGCCATCAGCACAAAATGGGTTAAATATATATGATATACCATAACTGAAAAACTGAACAGTTGTTTAAAAAAAAAAAAAAATGAGGAAGCTCTCTGGGCACTGATATAGAACAATCACCCAGAGATATTCTTAAGTGATAAAAAGTCACAGAATAAATGATAGTGTGCAACTAGTAAATGTATTTTTATACACACAGACTACATAGGATGTGCAAGAAAAGATGTGTTTTCTACTATCTCCCCAAACCCCTGCATGTTCTAGAACCAAAAACAAAAACCAAACTCACTGCCATCA
This sequence comes from Orycteropus afer afer, assembly GCF_000298275.1. Lineage (NCBI taxonomy): Eukaryota > Metazoa > Chordata > Mammalia > Tubulidentata > Orycteropodidae > Orycteropus > Orycteropus afer. The sequence continues at coordinate 4,069,612 of NW_006921655.1, forward strand.
AGTCGGTTCTGACTCATAGCGACCCCTCCTTGAGTTTCTGAGGCAGTATCTCTGTGGAAGTAGATTAGCCAATCTTCCCTCTAAGGATTGGCTGGTGGGTTTGAACTGCCTTATGGTTAGCAGTCAAATGCCTTAGGCACGATGCCACCAGAGCTCCCTGTTCTAACACAAGGTACCCTCAAGGGTAATCTTCTCAATAATCAACGCAGTTGCCAGCGAGTGGATTCTGACCCATGGCAACCTCAAGTGACCCAGAGTATAACTGCCATTTTCAGTGGCTGATTTTTCAGAAGTAGATCACCAGGTTTTTCTTCCAAGGTGCCACCAGGTGGACTTAAACCTCCAACCTCTCAGTTAGCGGCTAAGCACATTAACTGCACCACCCAGGGACTCATAACGAATGACCTTTATTGGCTACTTTCCTTCCCTGCCTCTTTCCTCACTTTCTTATTGAATTGGTCACCTCTAGGAAGAGAACTGAGCACCTGGCAAACAGGGATGGGAAAGGAATGTTTCACTGTATATCTTTTTGGTACTTTTTGCATTTTGAAATGTAAATGCATAGTCTACTGAAAAAATTATAATAATACAATTTGAACTTTCTAAAGCATCAAAATCAAAAGTATAATGGAGTAGGAAGACTCAGTCTGTCACTGATAGTACTGATCAACTCACTGCCCTCCAGTCGATTTCGACTCATAGTGACCCCTCCTTGGGTTTCCAAGGTGGTATCTATGCAGAAGTAGATTGCCCTATCTTCCTTCTGAGAAGTGGCTGGTGGGTTTGAACTGCCAGCCTTCTGGTTAGCAGTCAGATGCCCCACTAGAGTTCCAGTAATTTAGCTTAAAAAATTATAGGAGCTCTGGTAGCATAGTGTCTAAGGCACTTGACTGCTAACCAGAAGGCTGGTGGTTCAAACCCACCAGCCACCCCTCGGAAGGAAGGTTGGGCAATCCTACTTCCGTAGTGATACTGCCTCGGAAACCCAAGGAGGGGTCGCTATGAGTCGGGGCCGACTCGACGGCATATAACAACAACAACAACAACAATGGCAAGTCTGAAGCCAGAAGCCATCCCCTAGGCAGCCTAGCAGTAAAATGGCAGTGGGTCTAACCTGCAGATTATCCTCTGGAGGGAGAGTGATAGCCTATGAAGCACTCTCCTTTACAAACCTAAACCTTCCAAGTAGAGGCAAGTGTCATACCAGACTGAATAATTCTCACCACAATGCACTGATAATTACTAATGATTGGAATGTGAGAGGTGGAGACAAAGTAGAAAGATCAGTAGCTGGAAAATATGGACTTGGTGATAGAAACAACAGAGGATATTGCATGATAGAATTTTTTGCAAGACCAAAGACTTATTCATTGCAAATACCTTTTTTCAATAACATAAATGGTGATTATACATGGGTGCTTCAGTGGATGGAATACACAGGAATTAAATAGACTATATCTGTGGAAAAAGATGATGGAGAAGCTCAATATTATAGTTAAAACAAAGCTGGGGCTAAATGTAGAAAAGACCACTAGTTGCTTGTATGTAAGTTCAAGTTAAAGCTGAAGAAAATTAAAACAACTCCACAAGAACCAAAGTACAAACTTGAGTATATCCCACTTGAATTTAGAGATCATCTCAAGAATAGATTTGATGCATGGAATACTAACGACAGAAGACCAGTTGAGTTGTGGGATGATGTTAAGGATATCATACATGAAAAAAAGTAAAATGTCATTAAAAAGTCAGAAATGGAAGAAAAGACCAAAATGGATGTCACAAGAGACTTTAAAATTTGCTCTTAAACTTAGAATAGCTAAAATGAATGGAAGAAATGATGAAGAGCTGAACAGAAGATTTCAAAGGGCAGCTCGAGAAGACAAAGTAAAATATTGTAGTGAAATGTGCAAAGAACTGGAATTAGAAAACCAAAAGGGAAGAATATGCTCGACATTTCTCAAGCTGAAAGAACTGAAAAAAAAATTCAAGCCTCGACTTGTGATACTGACGGATTCTATGGGGTCCAGAAATTGATAGATTACCTACTGAGATGTTTCAACAAACATGCAGCACTGGAGGCACCCATTCATTTATGCCAAAAAATTTTGAAGACAGCTAGCTGGCCAACCAACTAGAAGAAATCTGTATTTGTGCCCATTCCAAAAAAAAGGTGATCCAACAGAATGTGAAAATTATTAAATGATACCATTAATATCACATGGAAGTAAAAAAAAAAAAATTGTGATTTGGGTGAAAGTTTACAGAACAAATTCATTTTCCATACAGTAGTTCATACGTATTTTGTTTCATGACATTGACTGCAATCCTCTTAACGTAACAGCTCTCTTCCCACTTCCTCCCTCTGGTTACTCTTTCCCTGTGTCCCTTTTTCCTATATATTCCTGCCCTCTGAGCTATCTCCCTGTGCAAATACTGCCCTTCTGGTCACCTATGGTTGATCATTCTAAGGAGTGCATCTACCTGGTGTAAAAGTTCACCTTATGTGCCTGTCTGTTGTTTGGTTGGAAGCCAGGTCTGAAGGGGTGACTAAGGGCCATAGTCTTGGGGGTTTCATCAGTCTCTATCAGGCCAGTAAACCTTGACTTTTTTTATTTTCAGTTTTGTCTCATATTTTTCTCCCACTCTATCTAGGATCTCCTATTTTGATCACTTTCTGAGTGGTAGCCAGGCACCATCTAGTTCTTCTGGTCTCACAGTCATGTAGACTTAGGTTTGCATGATCCACTAGTCCCTCGGACTAATTGTTTCTATGTGTCTTTGGTTTTCTTCATTCTCCTTTGCTCCAGATGGAGAGACCAATTATTGCATTCATACGAAGTAAAATTTTGCTGAAGATAATTAAAAAATGGTTGCAGCAGTATAGTGACAGGGAACTGTTAGATATTCAAGCTGGATTCAAAGAGGAACATAGAACAAGGGATATCACTGCTAAGATGGATCTTGGCTGAAAGCAAAGAATATAGGAAATATCAGAACTGGGGGATATGGTTTAAAATCAGGAATGAGGTGCATCAGTGTGTTAGACTGGGTTCTCTAGAGAAACAAAACCAGTAAAGCTTAGAGAGAGAGAGAGAGAGAGAGAGAGAAATATTTATTTTAGGAAAATGGCTCACACACTTATAGAAGCTGGCAAGTCCAAAGATCCTGGATCAAACGTCAAGCTGGAGGTTTTTCCATGTCAAACTGGAGGCTTTTCCCAACTCTTGCAGCCTCAGGGGCTGAGGAGCTCAGAGCTGGCAGGCAGTACACCGGCTGTTGACTCCAACGAATGACGAATCCAAGACCTCCAGGCCAAATGGTGGATTGTTCACTCACGGACAGTTGTAGGCAGCACAACAGAATCCTGATCCACAGAAGAATGTGTCCTCTCCCAGGATGTTCACAGATATACTGGAAGCAGGCCACACCCCTATGGAAACTCCCTTTCAACAGATTGGCCGCTCAAAACATAGTCATCTGATCCCATCATGGGACCAACCACACCACAACAGCTCAAACCACACAGAATTGTGGTCCAGCCAAGTTGACACACAGCTCCAATTATCACATTCAGGGTATCATTTCACCATACTTATTCAGTCTGTGTGCTGAGGAAACAATCCAAGAAGCTGGACCATACAAAGAAGAATGCAGCATTAGGACTGGAGGAAGACTCACTGTTCTGGTTACCTAGTGCCACTCTGATAAGAATATACCACAAATGGGATGGCCTTAACAAACAGGAGTTTATTCTCTTACAGTTTGGAGACTTTAAGTCCAAGTTCCAAGTGCCAGGCTCTACAGGCTGGGTGAAAGCTCTTCAACCTTGAGGTCCAGTTCTGCCTCCTGCTCCCAGCCCACTGGAGCTGGAGGCATTTCTTCACCCAGCTGCTGGCTGCTGAGGCTGACAAACCCAAAGTTGACAAGTAAAAAGGCACAGTCCCGATGTTTCCAAACCTCATGGCAGGCCATTAATTTAAGTCCATTGGAAGTCCCAAGGTTGACAGAGCATGGCAGGCTGCTGAACAATGACACCACTACATGCAGGGTCCAAGCATGCCATAAGCTAGCTACCATTCCCCAAGGCTTCTGCTTATATACGGGAAGCAGACCACATTCCCTAAGGCAGCTCCTCAGCTGCTCACAGTAGATTCCACAATGGATGTGATTACCAGTCTCATCATGAGGAATACTACATCCAGCTGCCCAGCCATTCAACCAGGCCTAGCCAAGTTGACACACAAACCAAACTACTACAATACCACTCCTTGTCAACTTGGCATCTATACAGATCTTCATTCTGTGGAATCTGTACAGATCTCTCTCACTGGGTGGCTCCAATCCCCTAATTCCTCTAAGTGGCAACCTCACCCCCTTGGCCTGGTGGGCCCCGTTCCTCTCCCTTTTGGGCATGGCAGCCCCACCCCCTCACTGTTGGGCAGTGGATATGCCTCCACCCCACTGACTCACATGAATGAGCAGCCCCACACTCCTGAACCAAGTTGGTGAAGGCCTGGCACTTTGAAACCTAGGGGGATGTGGTCATTCCACCCTAAAGGCCATGGTCCTACCCTTCCAGGCTGAGGCAGCTGTGCTTCAGTTTCCTTGGTCTCTCCATTTCTGCCGATTAATGCCGAAGGCAACCTACTCCACAGGAAATCTTCCTGCCCTAAAAACCCAGCCAACCTGGTACTCCCTTTTATGCCGATTTTCTCTACCAATTAATGCCTGATGGCAACCCACTCCACCAGGCTTTCTGCTCTGTGGGCTGGTAAGTCTGTTGCTGTTAAATGCTCGTCTGTGGGCTCTGCTACTGCCTGTCATGCTGGTCTCTTGGCTCTGCTCCTGCTGTCTCTCATGCCATATTCTGGGGTCTCTCTGCCAGGGTCTTGGGTCAAGGACATACTCCACTCCTGTTTCCAAAAATTTTAGATGTCTATCAGAGTAGCACCCCACTCTCTCAGTACCATATTCCATTCCAAAGCTGCTGCTTATATACGGGAAGCAGACCGCATTCCCTAAGGCAGCTACTCAGCTGCTCACAGTAGATTCTACCATGGATGTGATTACCAGTTTCATTATGGGGGATACTACATCTAGCTGCCCAGCCACTCAACCAGGCCCAGCCAAGATGACACACAAACTGAACTACCACAGTCATTAACAACCTGCGATATGCACATGACACAGCCTTGCTTGCTGAAAGTGAAGAGGACCTGAAGTACTTACTGATGAAGATCAAAGACTTCAGCATTCAGTATGGATTATACTTCAACATAAAGAAAACAAAAATCCTCACAACTGGTCCAATAAGCAACATCATGATGAGTGGAGAAAAGATTGAAGTTGTCAGGGATTTCATTTTATTTGGATCTACAATCAACACCCATAGAAGCAGCAACAAGAAATCAGATGTATTGTACTGGACAATCTGCTGAAAAACAACTTTTTATTGTTTTTTACTTTAAATTTTTATTATGATTTGGGTGAAAGTTCCCAGAAAAAATTCATTTACCATACAGCAGTTCAAATACATTTATTTCATGACATTGCCTACAATTCCCCGAATGTAATAACCTTCTTCCCACTTCCTCCCTCTAGTTATTTCTTCCCTGTGTTCCTCTTTCCTAGGCATTCCTGGCCCCTGCCCCCAAGCTATTTCCCTGCGCAAACAATACCCTTTTGTTTTTCTATGACTGATTGCTCTAAGGAATGTATCTACCTGATATAAATGTTCCCCCTATATGACTTGTTTGGATGGAAGCCATAGAAATGAGTTCAATTCCAGCCCTGAAGGGTGACTAGGGGCCATAGTTTCCGGGCTCTCACCAGGCTCTATCAAACCAGTAAACTTGGTCTTTTTTATGATTTTGAGTTTTGTTCCACATTGTTCTTCTCATGGTTGGATAGGCTGAAGATCTCATGGTCTACAAGTTCCTTGGACTAATTGTTTCCATGTGTCTTTGGTTTTCTTCATTCTTCTTTGCTCTGGACAAGGAAAGACACATTGTTGGATAAAGACGGTCAATTGCAAGCTTTTAAGACTCTAGTTGCTACTCACCAAAGCAGGATGAACAGTGTTCTTGTGTAGTATGTTATACCAATTGAGCTTGATGTCCCCTGCAACCATGGTCCCAAGCTCACAGGTCCAACTACTTGTTCCCTCAGGGTGTATGGCTGTCGCCAAGCAGTTATCATAACTTTGTCCCTTGTTAGCTCCATTATATATTTGAACATTCTTACAGCACAAAAAATACATATGTAGAAATGTCTGCCAACCTTAAATGTGGTCATGGGTATATTCCCTTTTGCCTAGCTTGATTTTTCAGCCTTCCTACCCATCTATTTACCCATAGATTAATTTTTGTTGTCACTGACAACACAGTACTGTATATGTAAAAGGGTTTATCTTTATTGTCTGTACCTCTTTTTTAATTTAATTTAATTTTTTTTATTGTGATTTGGGTGAAGATTTACAGAGCAAATTCACTTTCCATACAGCAGTTTACATATACTTTGTCTCATGTCGTTGATCACAGTT
>NW_006921655.1:4079772-4091069 GCF_000298275.1 Orycteropus afer afer
GTCCAGGATTATCTTCTGTGTCTGTGTTAATTGGTTTCCCTTTTCTTTGTTGAAGAGGGTCTGTGCAGTCTTTCTGCCTAGTCCGCCATCTTGCTGGCCAGTCTCTATTTTCTGTACCTCTTGCGTACCTCTCTGTGTCTTCCTTTTCCTCAGTGCCACTGTGTTGGTCACTTGCTTTTGGTACATTGCCCGTCCCTTTACCTAAACCAGTACTTGTTTCTACCTATCTAACAGTGCTCCCTGCCCTGCCCTCCCATTCCTGGTAACCAACAAAGAAAGTTTCCTTCTATATATAAACCTTTCCTTGACTTTTTACATTTGTGAACTAATACAATATTTGTCCTTCTGTGATTAATTTATTTCACTCAGTATAATGTCCTCCAAGTTCATTCATGTTAGGTGATGTTTCACAGATTCTACATTATTTAGTGTTGTGTAGTATTCCATTGTGTGTATGTACCATAGTTTGGTTATCCATTCTTCTGTTGATGGGCACTTACATTGTTTCCATCTCTTTGCTATTGTGAATAGTGCTGTGATGAGAAAACATCTCTTTAAAGTGTTAAGGAACAAAGATGTCACCTTGAAGACTAAGGTTTGCCTAACCCAAGCCATGGTATTTTCAATCACCTCATATGCATGTGAAAGTTGGACAATGAATAAGGAAGGCTGAAGAATAACTGATGAATTTGGATTGTGATATTAGTGAAAAATACTGAAAATATCATTGACTGCCAGAAAAATGAACAAATCTTTCCTTGAGGAACTGCAGCTTGAATGCTCCTTAGAAGCAAGAATGGCCAGACTTCATCTTACATACTTTGGTCATGTTGTCAGAAGGGACCATTCCTTGGAGAAAGAAATCATGCTTGGTAAAATAAAGGGTCAGCAAAAAAGGAGAAGACCTTCAACAAGATGGATTGACATAGTAGCTTCAGCAATGGGTTCAAGCATAGCAAGGATTGTGAGGATGGCTCAGGATCAGGCAATGTTTCATTCTGTTGTGCATAGGGTTGCTATGAGTTGGAGCCGACTCAATGCCACCTAACAACAACAACATGGCAAATATAGAACAATACAGGGAGTATCAAAAGAATAATCAGAGTTACTGTACCAAAAAGAATTAGTCAATGTTCAACCATTTCAGAAGGTGGTATATGATCAAGAACAAATGATCAATGGTATCGAAGGAAGAAGTCCAAGCTGCACTGAAGGAATTTAAAAAAAAAAAAAAAACAAGGCTCCAGAAATTGGCAGAATACCAAAGGAGGTGTTTCAACAGACAGTTGCAACACTGGAAGTGCTCACTCTTCTTTGCCAACACATTTGGAAGACAGCTACCTGGTCAACCAATTAAAAGAGATACATATTTGTGTCCATTCCAAAGAAAGGTTATCCAACAGAATGAAGAAGTTATTGGACAATTATTCTGACATCATCAATATCACATACAAGTAAAATTTTACTGAAGATAATTAAAAAAAATTTTTGTAGCAGTATATTGACAGGGAACTGCCAGATATTCAAGCCAGATTCAGAAGAGGATGTGGAACAAGGGATATCATTGTTGATGTCAGATGGAACTTAGCTACAAACAGAGAATACCAGAAAGATGTTTATCTGTGTTTTATTGACTGTTAAAATGCACCATACTATGTGGATCATAACAAATTATAGATAACGTGAAAAACTGAAACTCCAGAACACTTATTGGGTCCATTTGGAATCTGTATATAGACCAAGAGGCAGTCGTTTGAACAGAGGAAGGGTAAACTGTGTAATTGAAAATCAAGAAAAGTGTACATCAGGGTTGTATACTCTCACTATATTTATTCAGTCTGTATATTCACCAAATAATCCAAGAAGCTGGACTATATGAAGAAAAACATAGAATCAGAATTGGAGCAAGACTCATTAATAACTTACAATATTCAGATGACACAACTGTCCTTGGTATAAGGGGAAAAGACTGGAAACACTTAACTGATGAAGCTCAAAGAATGCAGCCTTCAGTAAGCATTACACCCCAACATAAATAAAACTAAAATCCTCACTACTAGACCAATAAGCAACATCACAATAAATAGAGAAAAGATTGATGTTGCAAAGGATTTCATTTTACTTGGAATCACAGTCAAGAAATCAGATGCCATACTACAGTGTGCAAATCTGCTGCAAAAGACCTCTTTAAAGATCAAAGATGTCACTTTGAAGACTAAGGTCGCACCTAACGCCATCCATGATATTTGCAATAACATCACATGCACATGAGAACTGGACAATGAATAAAGAAGATCACGGATGAATTGATGCATTTGACTTGTGGTGTGGGCAAAGAAAATTGAATGTACCATGGACTGCTAGAAGAAGGAGCAAATCTGTCTTGAAGAAGCATGGGTGGAATGCTCCTTAGACATGAGAATGGCCAGATTTCATCTCTATTGTGGTAGTTAAGTTTGTGTGTCAACTTGGCTGGGCTTGGTTGAGTGGCTTGGCAGCTGGATGTAGTATGCCCTACGATGAGACTGGTAATCAACTCCATGGTGGAATCTACTGGGAGCAGCTGAGTAGCTGCCCTATGGATGTGGTCTGCTTCCTGTATATAAGGAAAAGCCTTTGGGAATGGTCTCTAGCTGATGGCACACTTGAACCCTGCACATAGCCGAGATGTTCAGCAGCCTGCCATGCTCTGCCGATCTCAGGACTTTTAATGGACTTGAATTAATGCCCTGCCATGTGGTTTGGTAATATCAGGACTGTGCCTTGTTACTTGTTGACCTTAGGCTTGTCAGCCTCAGCAGCCAGTAGCTGCCTGAGTGAAGAGATGCCTCTAGCTTCAGTGGGCCAGAAGCAAGAGGCAACACTGAAGCCCAATATTGAGGGGCTTTCACCCAGCCCCTAGAGCCTGGCACTTTGAACTCAGACTTAAAGCCTCCAAATTGTAAGAATAAACTCCTGTTTGTTAAAGCCATCCTATTTGTGGTATATTCCTGTCAGAGTGGCACTAGGTAACCAGAACACTCTGACAGTGGTCATGTTGTTAGAAGGTACCAGTTCCTGGAGAAGGATATCGTGCTAGGTAAAATAGAGGGTCAGCGATAAAGGGGAAGACCCTCAATGAGATGGATTGACACCACACTGGGTTCAAGCATAGCAATGACTGTGAGGATGGCACAGGACCAGGCAGTGTTTCATTCTGTCCTACATATTATGAGTCAAAACTGACTCGACGGCACCTAACAACATATATACACATATAGTCATATATATAAAATATCCCACTCTAAAACAATGTATGAGAAAACCTGTTTCCCCACAATATCATCCACTAGGAACACAGTCAACCTTTTAGATTTTTCCAATCTTATAGGTGAGCAGTGTTACTTCAGTGAAATTTTAGTGTTTATTTCTGTTACTACAAGTGAAGTTGGGCAAATTTTCACATCTGAGAGCCATTTTCCTTTCTTTTTCTATGATCTGTCTGCTCATGTGGCCAGTCCATTTTCCATAGATATGTTGAGTTTTTCTCTATTTTCTTACATTTCTGTTCCTTATATACTAAGGTACTAACCCTTTACATGTTATAAATATTTCTTTCCAGTTCCATCCACCTTTTAAGATATAAAATTTGGTATCCTCAGATGGGAAAACTAGGGCACAAGAGGCTTAAGGAAGCTCCAAAGGGCATGAAAGAAGGCTACAATTGTAATTGATAACAACACATAGGTGTTTGTGCCCAAACACAGTACACCTATTCCTCATTTATGGACTATCTGAAATGTTGCATTACTATTTTGAAAAAAGTTCTCAGGTAGTGCCTCATATGGACTGGGCCCCAAGAGCAGACACACTTGCAGCCAGCCCTCGCTGGCCACCTGCAACAATGTATGGGAGATCCTAGCAATGACTGGGCCACACTAGGGACAGTGACTGACCAGTCCTGGGATGCCTTCTCTGTCATCCATCTGTGATCTCTTTGGCCACAGAAGGCATGAGATGACAGTGGGACAACGTGAGGTCACAGGCAGGAAGGGAGAGGCTGGGCAAGGGCCCAAAGGTACTGGTGAGGTAAATGGAAGGAGGTAGGATGAGGAGGAAAAGGAGGCGAATGAAGTTGAAGGTCCCGGGCAGACAGAGAATGAGTGAAGTCCCTACCAGGGTGAGTGGCAGGAGGCAGCAGGTGGTGGTCAACACCCAACCACCCCTACTCTCAACCTTTGCAAGCTCTGTGATAGCATGGTGGGGGGTGCAGTTTAAGTCTTCCACACCACACCAAGAGCACCCCATGGGGGCAGATGGGGACTCTGCATGACATCAATTTTACATAACAACATGGTCTTTGGAACCTAACCATGTCTGTAAGTGAGGAGTGGGTGTATTTTATCATAAGATGTATATCTTGAGATTCTGGTTCTCTTTTCAAATTACATACAACAGCAGTGCATAGACTCAGATTCTAGATCTGCCTTGATAATCTTATACACGTCAATGCTTAGTGCCCTTGGTTTCCATTTCTCTAAAATATCTGGCAGAGTGCACTGTCTCCATTTCTGTCAAGTTCATTTACTCAACAAAATATTTCTAAACACCTTACATTTAGATAGTGGAGCAAGGTCTCTCTGAGAAGGTGATATTTGAATTAAGAACTAAAAAACAGAGAAGTTAATCATTATGAGTGTCTAGGAAAGAGATTTCTGAACAAAGGGAATATCTAGTACTAAGTCCCCAGAGAGAGAAAGCTTGAAATGTTTGGGGAACACTAGGAGTACAAGCATCACAAATAAAAGGGCAAGTGGATGAGACCGACAACAGGGGCCACATCATGTGAGCTCTTCAAAGCTGGGGTTAGGAGTTTGGGTTCTATCTGGCTCCCACCCTTGCTTCAGAGGGTATTGGTGGTTCAGTGGTAAAATTCTCTCCTTCCATGTAGGACACCTAGATTTGATTACCAGCCAGTGTACCTCATGATAAGCCACCACCCATCCTGTCAGTGGAGGTTTGCATGTTGCTATGGAAGGTTGGGCAATCCTACTTCCGTAGTGATACTGCCTCGGAAACCCAAGGAGGGGTCGCTATGAGTCGGGGCCGACTCGACGGCACATAACAACAACAACAACAACATGATGCTGAACAGGTTTCAGTGGAGCTTCTGACTAAGATGGATTAGGAAGAAAAACCTCGTGACCTACTTTCCAAAATCAGTCAATGAAAGCCCTATGGATCACAAGGGATCAATCCACAACCTATCATGAAATAGTGCAGGAAACAAGCAGTGTTTTTGTTCTGTTGTGCATGGGGTTATCATGAATCATGAATCAAAAGCTGCTAACAGCAACAACACTCTTACCTCAGGATGAAGTCCATTTTTTTTATTTGCTTGTTTGTTTGTGCATGAGTTAATTTTCACTCTCCCAGTACCAGCTCTCCACCCTTCTAAACTTCTAGAACACATCATCACTAGCTCTCTTCTACTATTTACTACTGCCTATGTTCTACCTTGGCCTCCAAGATTGGAGTATCTCTCTGGGTCTCCTGGGACCTTACAGCTTTTCTTCTTGGAGAAGAAAGCAATGTGAATATTGCTAGTTAGCATACACAAGCACTTCATTTAGCACAGCTACACAAGAGGCAATCTCCACACAGAAGGGAAATGCATGTTCACACATGCTGACACGTACAGTCCCTCTTTCCCCAACACCAGTGGATAAGAATGGCTTGCATATTCGCAAGTTGTTTCTTATGCAAAGTTTATCTAGGTAGTTTATAAGTTCCTTGTAGGGAGTTTTATTTTCTCTTGTACTTTTATTTTATTATTTATTTATTTAATTAATTATTTTACTTTTTTTCTCTTGTACTTTCTGCAAGTTCTCAGAACATTGTCACATACTCAATAAACATTCATGGCTTCTTATATAAATTAACTTGGCTTGGAGCTCAGCTATTGAGAAGCTCTATTTCAGCTGTCAAGACTCTGAGAAGACAGTAGCAACAATTCCAACCAAACCAAACTCACTGCCATTAAGTTGATTCTGACTCACAGTAACCCCCATCCAGCTTCCAAGGCTGTAAATCTTTGCAGAAGCAGACTGCCTTATCTTTCTTCTGCAGAGTGGCTGATGGGTTCAAACCAGTGACCTTTTGGTTAGCAGACAAATGCTTAACCACTACACCACCAGACTATGACAGCAGAGCTCCTTCTAGTAACAATTAGAAGAGCCAAAAAAAAACCCTTACCAAAATAAATAGTTTCTATTCTTGCTCCTGTCCTCCTCCCTACTGCCCACCCTACACCACCACTACTGATAATGAACAAGTCTTTCCTTACCTTAGGAAAGCCTGCAGAACCTGGAGAGGGCAGCGAAGAGCTAAAGGAATAATTCCAAAATGAAGTGCAAGAAGTCTATGACAGGATTTTGAGTGCTGATTCTTTTTTAATGGGATGGTTGTTTAATTTGAGATGTTAAATATTCTGTTTAAGAAATATGTTCCCTGATCACTTTTTATCTTTGGTTATAAATGATATTTCTTTTCTTCCTGATGACTATTTCTAATTTAGTAATTTAATTTTTCATTCCAGCAGACACTCATTGCCAGACAGCAGAAGTATTTAAATAGAACCTAAAATATGATGCCCTCTTGGAGCCAATTAATATTTAATGAATGCCTAGCACTTTCATAAACAATATTTTATTTAATTTTCTTCTAAAATAGTTTAGTTTTTGTTTGTTTTCCTTTTTGTCTGTTTGTTTTTGGTAAACATGTATTAGGCACTTATCAGTGCTAGTATCATGCCAGATGCTGGGGATATATATCAGTCAGGATGGACTTGCTTATGTTGTAGCTTAAAGCAATGGTTTATTTCCTGCTTATACTAAATGTGCTCCATGGGTAAGATGAGCGATCTGCTCACCATCTTCATAACCCTCACTGTGCATCCTACATTGACAGAGCAGTCTCTTTCTGTGCATTTCCAGTCAGCAGAGTGAACAGCTGGAGAGTCCAGAGGGTCTCCCACTGGCAATTAAATTCCTTGGCCCCAAACTGACACAAATCACTTCTACACATAACTCATTGAGCAGGATGAGTGACATGGCTTCAAGGAGTCAGGAAGCACAATCCTACCAAGTGCCCAGAAGGCAAAGAGTCAGAAAAGTCAGTGACCAGCATGACAATTATTTCAGGATATAAAATGTAAATGTTAGTCTCACCTTTGCTCATCTACCCAGCTGGAGAGACACACAGAAACAGAAAATTTCAAATATTGTGTGCTAAATGCCCAAAATAAAGTCTGCAAAGATGGCTATGGGAGCACAGAGGAAGGTGGTGAACCAGGATGGAAGGTGTAGAGGACAGCAAGTCTGCCTAGAGAAGGTAACAGCTGATATGAATTTTGAACACTATTTAGGATCTAAGGAGCTCTGGTGGTGCAGTGCCTAAGGCATTTTAACTGCTAATCAGAAGGTTGGTGGTTCAAACCCACCAGCCACACTGTGGAAAGAAGACAGGACAATCTACTTCCATAAAGATTTACTGCCTCAGAAACCCTATGAGGGTTGCTGTGAGTCAGAATCAACTTGATGGCAGGGGGTTTGGTTTTTTGGTTTACATAGGATCTAGCAAGTGAAGGAGGGGCAGTGGTGGTTCAGTGATACAATTCTCATCTTCCATGAAGAGACTCAGGTTCCATTCTTGGCCAATTCACGTCATGCACAGCCACCACTCATCTGTCAGTGGAGGCTTGGGTGTTGCTATGATGATGAACAGGTTTCTGTAGTGCTTCCACACAAGGATGGACTAAGAAAGCCTTGAAGATCTACTTTCAAAACAATCAGCCAATGTGCACCCTGTGGATGACAAAGGACTGATCTTGTGCATGGGGTCACCATGAGTCAGAGACCAACTTGGAGGCAGCTAACAACAATGACAAGTAAATGAAGGGGGCATAGAGGGGGTTAGTTATCCAGCAGCAGTAGTCCAGGCAGAGGAAGAGACAGCACCGTGTATGTCAAGCAAGAAGTAGTGCATTAGTTAATTGCTGCTGAGTGTAAAGTGGTAGGCAAGAAGGAACAGGAGATGAGGCTGCAGATATAGGCAAGAACCAGAGCATGCCACGGTAGAGAGCTTGGGCCTTCACCCAGGTAAAAGGGAACTATTCAAATATCTTAAGTGGGAGAGTATTGTGGTAAATATGTCAGTCGTTGGAGCATACATGTTGCCATTGAGTCCATTTCAACTCATAGCAATCCTACTGGACAGAGTAGAACTTGGCTTAAGGCTCTAAATCTGCAGCATCTTTCTCTTGTGGAGTAGCTGGTGGGTTTGAATTGCTCACCTTTGGGTTAGCAGGCAAGCACTTAACCACTACATCACCAGGGCTCCTTCTTTGGAGCATACAGTCCCTTAAACTCTCTGGAAATAAAAGTACAAGACCATACTTAGAGAAAATGTATGAAACCAGTCCAAGTTAGATCAGAACTGAGAAATTACAAGGACAGAAAAACTGGTGTTGGCCAATCTGGAGATATTTGGAATGGAGGGGATAAGGAGCTGTTGTTCATCCTTGAAAGCCTAAAAAAGGAGCTCTGGTAGCATAGTGCCTAAGGCACTTGACTGCTCACCAGAAGGCTGGTGGTTCAAACCCACCAGCCACTCCTCGGAAGGAAGGTTGGGCAATCCTACTTCCATAGTGATACTGCCTCGGAAACCCAAGGAGGGGTCGCTATGAGTCGGGGCCGACTCAACGGCAAACAACAACAGAGTCAAATACAGACTCTGCTCTTTGCTCTGTCCCAAGGAGAGAGAAACTTAACAAATGAACATTGAGAATTTCCCACTGCATTGGCAAGGACAATCCAGTTAGGAGCTGGTGCCTAGGTCTGATCACAGCCTGAGACCATCAAACAAGCCAATGGTGAGACAATTCCAATTTGTCTAATTCAATGCTCACTAAAGCAAGCTTCTTCTCATGAGTTCTTTTCAAACATTAAATGAACCTGAGAATGTGTGCATCAAGTAGGAATATTTAACTCCCTGAAATAGTTCTCTTTCTCACTGTGAATTGCTCATAGTAATTTTTTTTTTCTTGTTGGTGTTTTAAATTTTATTGAGAATTTATCTTTAGAAAGTCTTCATTTTTCTACAACAATCACCCATGGTATCACTGGCCTTAGAATCAAGTTCTATATCATTTATTCTGCATTCAGGATTCCTAGAACATGTAGGTAATATAAATTTGGCTATCAAACCTATGCAACTCATAAGTCAGTGGTTTTATTTTCTTAGACCAATTCCCTCCCCCGCAAGAACCATTCAGAAACAAGAAAATTTCCATTTGCTTCTCTGGCCCCTAAATTTTTTTTTTTTTTTTTTTTTTTTTTTATCTCTTTCACTAAGCATATAACCTTGGCAATCTGAATGCCTTGGCTTATGCTAAAACCTCAAGTTCATGTCCCACATCATGCAAGTTCTGGCTTCTTGCTGTACATACTGCAGTCACTAAAGTTGAAGCCTCTGGTGGTAAGGAGGACCCATAATCCTGCACCATGGCAGCCACAGAGTTAGCTCATGAGCTCACTGATCTAGCTTTCAGTTCCCTCTTCATTGCTGGGATCTAAGAATTTCCCTTTTTTAGTTGTGTCGGCTCAGCTACACATTTCAAAGAATTTTTAATCATTTTATTTGGCTTTTCTCAGAATTTGTAGTGAGAGGGTTTTAGGCTATTTTACTTCCTTGCCAGAAGGCACAGATTTTCTATGTATTTGAAACATAGAAACATTTGTGTGTGTGTGTGTATACACATACATGTGATATATTAGCATAGTGGCTAAGGCACTTGACTGCTCACCAGAAGGCTGGCAGTTCAAACCCACCAGCCACACCTCGGAAGGAAGGTTGGGCAATCTACTTCCATAGTGATACTGCCTCGGAAACTCAAGGAACAGTCACTATGAGTCGGGTCCAACTTGACGGCACGTAACAACAACAACATATATGTATGTGTGTGTGTGTGTGTGTGTATCACCATGGATACACGCACACACACACACACACACAGAGATAGAGGGTTCTTCTTAAGTGCTGTCAAGTTGACTTTTGACTCATAGGACCACATGTGACAGAGTAGAAATGCCCCATAGGATTTTCTTGGCTGTAATCTTTACAGAAGCAGATCGCCAAGTCTTTGACCCATGGCGCTGCTAGGTAGGTTCAAAACTGCCAATCTTTCCATTAGCAGCCAAGCACGTTTTCATAAGAAATCACTTATGATATATTGTGATATAATAATATAGAATTACTCATAATTATTTCTGCTTCTTTGATTTCTGATTAAATTCCACGTAATGTAGAGTCTTGGAGTAGTTTGGTAGGTTGCTTCTAAGATTGCTGGAGGAGCTGGAGAAAGAAAATGATGAGCTTAGGGCTTTAAAATCCCAGTTGTTAGATGCTATAGTGTCAGTCCCCAACCCATGGTGACCCCATGTACAATGAAACAAAACATTGCCCAGTCCTGTGCCATCCCTATCATCAGTTGAGATCAGCCAGTTGTGATCCATAGGGTTTCATTTCTTTCCAATCTGTCTTAGTCTGGAAGCTCCACTGGAACCTGTTCAGCATCACAACACACAAACCTCAACTGACGATGGGTGGTGGGTGGATATGAATCGCATTGGCTGGGAATGAAAATGGAACCTGGCTCTCCCACATGGAAGGCAAGAATTCCATCAGTGAACTCCCACTGCCCTCAACAAGATTTACATGTTGCTGTTGTTGTTTCTTGTTGCTGAGTCAATTACAACTCATGGCCACCTCGTGTGTGTCAGAGTAGAACTATGTGCCATAGGATTTTCAAGGTTGTGACTTTTCAGAAGCACATTATCAGGCCTGTCTTCTGAGGCATCTCTGGGTGGGATCTAACAGCTAAACTTTTGGCTTGTAGTCTGGTGCTTAACAATTTGTTCCACGGAGGAGTGAACAAGATCTACTTGTTGCTGTTATTGTTAAGGCCGTCGACTCGTCCCCGACTCATAGTGAACCCTCCTTGGGTTTCCAAGGCAGTATCACTACATAAGTAGATTGCCCAACCTTCCTTCCAGGGAGTGGCTGGTGGGTTTGAACCACCAGCCTTCTGGTTAGCAGTCAAATGCCTTAGCCACTATGCCACCAGAGCTCCCTGAGGTACCTCTAGATGGGTTCAAACCACCAATTTTTCAGCTACTAGTCAAGTGCTGAATGGTTTGTGCCACTCCAGGACTTCTGGACCTATAACTAGACTCAAGTCCCAGCAGACCCAAGAGGTA
>NW_006921655.1:4091639-4097549 GCF_000298275.1 Orycteropus afer afer
GGTAGTTATTCCCCATGATGAGACTGGCAATCGACTCCATGGTGGGATCTACCACCAGCAGCTGAGTAGCTGCCGTTGGCATGTGGTCTGTTTCCTGCATATAAGGAGAAACCTGGGGGGATAGTCTCTAGTTTATGGCACACTTGAACCCTGTATGTAGCCATGTCATTGTGCAGCAGCCTGTCATGCTCTGCCGACCTTGGGACTTACAATGGACTTGAATTAATGGCCTGCCGCGTGGTTTGGTAACATCACGACTGTGCCATTTTATTTGTCGGTGTTGGGTTTTTCAGCCTCAGCAGTCAGCAGCTGTCTGAGTGAAGAAAAGCCTATAGCTCCAGTGGGCCAGGAACAGGAGGCAGAGCTGGACCCCAAGGTTGAGGGACTTTCACCCAGCCCCTAGAGCTTGGCACTTGGAATTTGGACTTAAAGCCTCCAAACTGTAGGAGAATAAACTCCTATTTATTAAGGCCATCCCATTTGTGGTATATTCTTGTCAGAGCTGCACTAGGTAACCAGAACAGTGCCTCTAACAGTTTGCTTAATTTATTGACTGATATCTACCAAAAGTGGCCTTCACTGAGTGAAGCTAAATACAAGAACTCCTTTGGTATATATACTGTAGAAGAAGGTATCCAAAGCCTTAGGAATGGGAATGCTAAAGTAGATATACTATCCATAAGAATGGGTCTACTTTAGATCTGCAACCCCCCCCCCAACTCCCGCATTATATTCTCCAGGAAGGTTGGAAGGACACTTGTATTACCAAGATTATGAGAAATAGATGTGTGAGGGGAAACTCAGCAGCCTTGAAGCTCTGTGCAAGTCTCTGTAGTGGGTCTTCTCCACAGGTCAGAAACAACAATGACTCCTCAAATTCAGTGGCAAGAATAGATCCTGGGGTGGCAGAGGCCAAATGGTAGCACTCGATCACCAAGACAAGATAGGCATGGTTACCATAATGGCCAGCAGAGTCAAAGCAGTAATCCGATTATCTGACTGGCTAAGAACTCTGGTGTTAGCTAGTTAATTATGGTGACCAAAAAGCTGAAAAAGATGAACAGACTACAAAGCCTCACTCTCGATTTGTATAAGCAGAAAAGATCTAGGTCTGATAAAAAGAGGTCTGACTGAAGTTACAACAAAAGAGAGGCAAAATCACTCAGTCATTTCCCAGACTTGAGCAAGTTCATAGACCCAGAACCCCTTGAAGGAAAAAGAGGCTGGGTCCTCATGAGTAAAGACTCAGCTACCCATTGGATGAATCTTATTGTAAACCTTCCTGTTACCTTTCCTCAAGGAGAATCAGGGCCCCTGAGATAATCTTTAAACCTTAAACCAAAAATATACCCTGAATTCTTCCTTAAATCAAACAATACCTTAGTTTATTTAGTAAAGAATGTTTGCCATTGTAAAAGGGTAGGGGTATTAGCATCAAAATCTGTTTAACTCCAAGGGAGATCATGAGAGTCAACCAAAAACTGATTCCCATGAGGTGGAGATCAGACATAACTTCACCCTCCAATTTTTTTTTTTTTTTTTTTTTAACCAATTCTGACACCAGTCATCCCTTCCATGGTACTTTTTACTTCTGGATTCAACAATCCATTGCATTGGTCAAACAGAACTCATAGACCATACCTACAGGTAAGTGGTTTACTAAGAAGTAACAAGTACAACTTGAGATCAGGATCAACAGGCTACAACTTGGGATCATGATCAGAAAGAATGTAGGCAAAGGCTTCCTTCTTCGGTGCAAGATAGCTCTTTCAGCTACTCTTGGCCTTGTAGGCCTCCTCTCAGCCCTCTCAGTTCTCTGATGATAGGATCCTCTTGGCCCCCTGAGGATAGGCTTCTCTTTGTCCTGCTGCCTGTTGCCTGTTGCCACAGGCTTTGCCATTGGGCCCTTTCCAGGCCTGTAAATAACACGGTACAACTCAGGATCAGGATCAAGAAGCATGTAGGCAAAGTCTCCCTTTTTCAGTGCAGGACAGCTCACACAGGTCCACTCAGCCATGTGCAAGCCTCCTGTCAGCACGCTCAGGACAGGGTCCTCTCTTTTGGTTCTCTCCACTCTTCAGTGTTCTAATCTTTGACCTGTGTTACCGCTCTTTTAGAAGGTTCCTTGCCTTCTCTCTCTCTGTGTCTCTTCTCTGTGCTTTCTTCCTTCTGCTTCTCCCTGTTGTTTCTCTTGCTGCTTCTTTCTGTCTCCAAAAAACCTTTGTGTGATTGTCTGCTTATATACAAAACTTCTTGTTAATTTCAAGGTGTGGCCCCTCCCAACAAGGGATGGCAAACTGACCAATCTCCTCGAGTAGTCCACACACATTTCATTTGCATAGTAGGGTACTTCATTTGCATAGTCTATTGACTAATCCCTGCAAGGTGCATACAATCACAGGGTTGAAAGCAAAGAATACCAGAAACATGTTTACTTGTGTTTTAGACTATGCAACAGCATTTGATTGTGTGGATCATAACAAATTATGGATAACATTGAGAAGAAGAATGGGAATTCCAGAACACTTAATTGTACTCATGAGAAACCTGTACATAAAGAGGAGGCTGTCATTCAAACAGAACAAGGGGATACTGCGTGGTTTAAAATCAGGAAGGTAGTGTGTCAGGGTTGTATCCTTTCACCATACTTATTCAATCTGTATGCTGAGCAAATAATCCGAGAAACTGGACTAATGAAGAAGAATGTGGCATCAGGATTGAAAGAAGTCTCATTAACAACCTACAATACACAGATGACACAACTATGCTTGCCAGGAGTGAGGATAATTTGAAGATTGAAGAATACAATCTTCAGTAAGTATTACATCTCAATATAAAGAAAACAAAAATCCTCACAACTGGACCAATAAGTAGCATCAAGATAAATGGAGAAAAGATTGAAGTTGTCAAGGACTTCATATTACTAGGTTCTACAATCAACATCAATGGAAGCAGCAGTCAAGACACCAGATGATGTATCGCATTGGGCAAATCTGTTGCAAAAGACCTCTTTAAAGTGCTAAAGAGCAAAGATGTCTCCTTGAATAGTAAGATGTACCTAACCCAAGCAGAGCTTTGGTAGCATAGTGGCTAAGACACTTGCCTGCTAGCCAGACGGCTGGTGGTTCAAACCCACCAGCCACTCCTCGGAAGGAAGGTTGGGCAATCCTACTTCCGTAGTGATACTGCCTCGGAAACCCAAGGAGGGGTCGCTATGAGTCAGGGCCGACTCGACGGCACATAACAACAACAACAACCACCCAAGCCATGGTATTTTCAATCACCTTGTACGTATGTGAGAGCTGGACAATGAATAAGGAAGACTGAAGAAGAGTCGATGCTTTTGAGTTGTGGTGTTGGAGAAGAATACTGAAAGTACCATAGACTGCTAAAAGAACTAAAAAATCTGTCCTGGAAGAAGTGCAGCCGGAATGCTCTTTGGAAGCGAGAATGGCCAGACTTGGTCTGACCAACTTTGGTCATGTTGTCAGAAGGAACCGTTCCTTGGAGAAGGATATCATGGTTGGTAAAGTGCAGGGTCAATGAACAAGGGGAAGTCCCTCAACGAGATGATAGACACAGTGGCTGCAACGATGGGCTCAGGCATAGCAAGGACTGTGAGCTGGCACAGGACTACGCAGTGTTTCATTATATTGTACATAAGGCCGCTATAAGTCAGAGACAACCCTATGGCACCTAACAACAACAACAACAATTGACTAATCCTTGCAAGGTGCATACCAGTCACAGGGCAGGCTGCAGCCCAGAACCAGACAAAAGGTATCAAACCAAGTTGTTTTCAGCTTACCCAGGAAATGTCAATCAACGTAGCAAAAGTAACAAACCCTCTAGGGTAGAAAACCAGGACAAAGGTAACTCCTCAGAGCTTAGGGGAAAAAAACTTTCAAGCTATTTTTCCAAAGAAAGAAGACAAAAGACAAAAGGAACTCATTTCATCACAGTCTTGAACATCATGCTCTTTTGAAGAGCTATCTCTATGGAATCAAATTTACAAGCAACTTGAAAGGTCAGTTTAGGGGGCAGTGAGTTCATGTTAATGGGGGAGGAGCAATTCAGAAAGTAGGGCAAGAATGACTACACAACTTGAAGAATTTAACTAATGTCACTGAATTGTATGTGTAGAAATTCTTGAATCGGAGTATGTTTGCTGTATATATTTCAACAATTAAAAAAAAAAAGAGAGAGAGAGACCCATAGCCATTTCCCAGCATGACTGTACATTAAAAGGAAAAATAATTAAACTTTCCAGAGATTGCTGGACACTGTTTCTGAATTATCACTAATTCCTGGTGATCCAAAGTACCAATGTGGTACACAATTCAGACGAAGATTTTATGGAGGTCAGTTGATGAATGGAATTTTGGTTCAAATCTCTCACTGTGGTTCCTGGTTGTCCCTTAACTCCTGACAAAAATCATTCTCGTTTGTATGCCATTAAAGTTCTGTGGTTGTTTGCCATACAGCATTATTTTGGCAAAAGATAACTGATATAATAGAATTAAGAACACTTAAGGAAGATTACTTTCAAAGGGCTTGATTTGTAGCTGTGGTAGCTGGTAGTAGTCTTATTTTACAGATAAGGAGACTGAGGGGATAAAGGAAAGACAAGTTACTTGTCTAATATCACAGAGGATATTAGAAAGTGTCCACCTGTTTTTCTCTGCTTTAATGACATGTAAACTTAATGTGTAAATATATGGCAAAGAGGTTATTATACCCCATTTATCTAGTAGATATTTGTAAAGTAGGTGGTAAGATATTGAAAATTATGTTCTTTCTTTTCATTTTGCTCTAGGCTAACTACCAGTTAACCATAATGTTAATGGTAGTCTGTTTCCCTCTCTACTTCTCTGCTTAATATCTGACACAATGGATTATATCTACAAGACTACTTACTTTACTTTATATCAAACTATGCATACCCCAAACTATGAGTCATCATTTCTCTTAAGTTAAATTAGAAGGGTCCAAGTTCAGTTCTGTGCATAGACAAAGAATAAGGGGCCAGTACAAGGTGTGATTTTCAGGAGCTCAAGAAAATCAAATCATCCCAACTGAATCCCCCATTGGACTCCCTGAGTAGCCATTTTCTACACTAATCGCCTTTTGTATTCTTAAATTGAAAGCACTTGATAAAATTGCAATATTCCTTGAGAAAGGTAACATAAAATACAGGCAATTGTGTGAAAGATTTTATTTTGTGGGAATTTGGAGGAAGGGAGAGTTTGTGGAGGAGAAAGTTAGCTCTGGACTCTTACAAAGTGTGCTACCCACTGTAGAGTGGTTTGTTTTGTTTGTTTTTTTTCTTTTTTTCCTCCATCTCCTCCATTAGACTATGAGATTTCCAGAGCACAGTTTTTGGTACAATAGCAACTCAATAAATGTTTGAAGAAAGGGTGAGAGGGAGTGCAGGAGAAATAGTGAGAACACAAGGCTAAATCCTGACAGGCTTCCAACATGTTGGTTCTCTACCACCTGCTGGTCAAACTCTTCTTGTGTGCCAGGCACTGGGTTAGATGGCTTCATAGTATCATTTTATTTAATCTATGTAATAATCTAGTAAATAAGATCTATTTCTGTGATTTGGAGAGGATTTGATTTTCAAACTCAGAAAGGTTCAATAATTTTCCCTCCTAATATTATGAAGCCAGCAAGCAGTAAAACCAGGATTCCTTCCTTGAGTGCTGCATTCCAAAGCCCTGACTTTCTCGCCACCCTATCAGCCTCTCTAAAGAAGGGCCCCATCATTTTTACTGTACTAAGTAGTGTATCTGCTATATACTAGAACTGTTCTCTCACTTTGTGATCTTGAAATGTTGGTTTCTGAAAGTCATTTATTGGGGTATTTTTTTTTTTTTTTTTATTGTGATTTGGGTGAAGATTTACAGA
>NW_006921655.1:4097860-4101458 GCF_000298275.1 Orycteropus afer afer
CAGTGGTTCCACCAGGCTCTATCGGACAAGCAAACCTGACCCCCCCCCCTTTTTTTTTCTCCAAATGATTTTGAGTTTTGTTCCACTATTGAGGTATTTCTTGATTAAAACAAAACCAAACCAAATTCACTGCCATCGAGTCAATTCAATTTACAGAGACCGCTCCTTGGGTTTCCAAGGTGGTATCTCTATTTGCACCTTGATTGGAGTTCCAGAACCTATGACCAGGGAAAGCTTTAAAACTCCCTTTTATCTAAGAGAGTAAGTTGTGCCTGGAAGGGTAGGCAAATTACAGAAGTGCTTGCAGAAACCCAGAGCCCTAAAAGCAGGAAGAACCCAGAAGTAACATGCAGCTCTCTGAGTCCAACTGACACAAAGAAGGAAAGAAGCTTCTCTAGGCTCTCACTCTGGATGTCCCGACTGGAACCAGGCAGAGAGCTCTGGAGTTTACATTTGGAGGTCACATCTCTCAGAGGAGCTGGGAGGATGAAATTAATAGTATACATGATAGCAGTAAGAATTTTTTCTTTTCCTTCTCTGTCTAGGAATTTCAGTTTTGGTCCTGATTAGAGCAGTAGATAGTGGTAAGGCAGACAACATCTAGTTCTTCTGGTCTGAGGATAGTGGAGACTGTGGTTCACATAGTCCATTATTAGTTCTTTGGACTGTTTCCTTGAGGAGCTCTGGTAGCGTAGTGCCTAAGGCACTTGACTGCTAACCAGAAGGCTGGTGGTTCAAACCCACCAGCCACTCCTTGGAAGGAAAGTTGGGCAATCTACTTCCATAGTGATACTGCTTTGGAAACCCAAGGAGGGGTCGCTGTGAGTCAGGTCTGACTTGACGACACATAACAACAACAAAAACATTTCCATGAGTCTCTGATTTTCTTCACTTTTCTTTACTCCAGACAAGGAGATAGCAAAAGTGTCATCTTAGATGTCTATTCACAAGATTTTAAGACCTCAGTCACTACTAACTAATGTAAGATGTAGAACAACGTCTTTGTGGCTTATGTTATGCCAATTGACCTAACGCCCTGTAGATTGTGGTTCTAAGTCCCAAGCCAAGTGACTCATTCCCTTAAGGTGTTCGATTATGACTAAGTTTTCAGAACTTGACCCCGTATGTGCTACAATATCCTTGAATATATTTGCAACACATACAAATATCAAAACCAAAACCAAACCCACTGCCATCAAGTCAATTCTGACTCATAGTGACCCAATAGACAGATTAGAACTGTCCCATGAAGTTTCCAAAGCTGTAAATTTTTACGGAAGCATATGGCCTCATCTTTCTCCTGTGGAGTGGCTAGTGGGTTTGCACCACTGAGTTTTTGCTTAGCAGCCCAATGCTATAACTCCAGAACCACCAGAGCTCCTTCATACAAATACATATGTAGAAATATCCTCTGCCAAAACTATATATACTCATGGGTGTACTCCCATCAGTCTTCCCACATCTGTTCAGCTTGCATGATGACCTATGCATTCATTTGTAGATGTTATTTGTTAATACTATTATTGCAGGATTGTGTAGGTAATAGCATTGATCTTTGTCTTTTCCTCGTGTGCACCTCCCAATGTCTTCCTATGCCTTGGTCACATAATGCTGCCCTCCCTCTATTGTATATTGCCTTTCCCTTCACCCAACTTAATACCTGTCTGATCTCTAGTTAGTGATTTACCCCCTCTTGCTCTCCCTTTCCTGGTAACCATCAAAGTATGATTCTTTCTGTGTGTAAACCTTTTCTTGACTTTACATAATAGTGGTCTTATACAATATTTTTTCTTTTTCTGATTCACTTATTTCACTTAGCATAATGTCCTCCAGATTCATCCATTCTATAAGGTGTTTCTCAGATTCATCTTTATTCTTCAATGTTGTGTCATATTCCAGTGTGTGTATGTATCAAAGTTTGTTTCTCCATTTATCCATTGATGGGCACTTAGGTTGTTCCATCTTTTTGCTATTGTGAATAATGCTACAATAACACAGGTGTACATGTATCTATTCATGTCATGTCTCTTATTTCTCTTGGACATATACCTAGTGGTGGAATTGCCATTTCCAACTTGTTAAGGAAATGTCATAATTTTCCACAGTTGTTGTACCATTTTACAGTCCCAGCAGCAGTGTAAGAGAATTCTCATCTCTCCATACCCTTGCCAGCATTTGTCATTTTCTGTTTTTTTTAAATTTGCTGTCACTGCTGTGGTGAGATGATATCTCATTATGGTTTTGATTTGCAACTCTTTAATGGCTAATGATCATGAGCATTTCTTCATGTGTTTGTTGGCTGCCTGTGTGTTTTCTTTGGTGAAGTGCTTGTTCATGTCCTCTGTCCATTTTTAAATTAATTGTTTGTCTTTTTGTTGTTGAGGAGTTGAAGTTCTCTATGTATTTTAGAGATTATTCCCTTGTCAGATATGTGGTTGCCAAAAATGTTTTCCCAGTCTATAGGTTCTCTTCAAAAAATTTTGGTGAAGTATTTTGATGTGCCTAAGTGTATAATTTTTAGGAGGTCCCAATTGTCTAGTTTATCTTCTGCTACTTGTATATTTTCAGTATGTTTGATAGTCTAGTTATCCCATAAATTTACTGATACTGCCTCAGAAACCCAAGGAGGGGTCGCTATGAGTCGGGTCCAACTCGATGGCACATAACAACAACAACAACAAAGTTATCCCTATGTTTTCTTTGATGATCTTTATAGTTTTAGGTTTCGCATTTAGATTTTTGATCCATCTTGAGATAGTTTGGGGAGCTCTGGTGGCATCATGCCTAAGGCATTTGACTGCTAACCAGAAGGCTGGAGGTTCCAACCCACTAACCACTTCTCTGAAGGAAGATTGGGCAATCTACTTCTGTAGTGATACCGCCTCAGAAACCCAAGGAGGTGTCACTATGAGTTGGATCTGCCTCAACAGCAGTGAGTTTTTGGTTTGGTTAAGTTAGTTTGTTTTTTTTTTTTTAATATGGTGTGAGGTATGGATCCTATTTCATTTTGCTACAAATGGATATCAAATTTTGCCAGCATCATTTGTTAGACTATCTCTTCCCTATTTAATTGTTTCTGGCCTTTTGTCAAAGATAAGCTGACCATAGGTAGATGTATTTATAGGTAGGTGTATTAACTTGTGGGTTCTCAATACTGTTCCACTGCTTTATGTGTTTTTCATTGTACCAATACCAGATTGTTTTGACTAATGTGGCTGTATAGTACGTTTTGAGATTGCAGAGTGTAAGGCCACCTTCTTTATCCTTCTTTAGTAGTGTTTGCTTATCTGGGGTCTCTTTCCTTTCCATATGAACTTGGTGATTAGTTTTACCATCTCTTTAAAGAATGTTGATGGACTCTTCATTGGGATTGCATTATATCTGTAGATCACTTTGGGTAGTATTGACATTTTCACAATGTTAAGTCTTCCTAACCATGAATATGATATATTCTACCATTTATGTAGGTCTCTTGTAGTAATTCATAAGGTTATCACTGGCCAATTCTTTGAGAAGTGGATCGCCCCTTTCTTCATCCAAGGGAGGGAGGAAGTCAAGGTTGTATCCTTTTCCCAATATAATTTTTTTTTTTTTTTTT
>NW_006921655.1:4103894-4105078 GCF_000298275.1 Orycteropus afer afer
GGACCAATAAGCAGCATTATGATAAATGGAGAAAAGATTGAAGTTGTCAAAGACTTCATATTACTTGGTTCTACAATCAACACCCATGGAAGCAGCAGTCAAGACATCAGAAGACATATTGCACTGGGGAAATTTGCTGCAAAAGATCTCTTTATAGTGTTGAAGAGGAAAGATGTCTCTTTGAAGACTAAGGTGCACCTAACACTATGGTGTTTTTAACTGCCTCATATGCATGTGAAAGCTGGACAATGAATAAGGAAGACTGAAGAAGAGTTGATGCTTTTGAGTTGTGGTGTTGGTGAAGAATACTGAAGGTACCATGGATACCCAGAAGAATGAACAAATCTATCATGGAAGAAAAGTGTAGCCAGAGTGTTCCTTGAAAGCGAGAGTAGTCAGATTTCATCTACCTACTTTTGTCATGTTGTAAGAAGGGACTATTCTATGGAGAAGGATATCATGCTTGGTGAAATTGAGTATCAGCAAAAAAGGGGAAGACCTTTGACAAGATGGGTTGACACAGTGGCTACAATGATGGACTGAGGTATAGCAAGGATTGTAAGGCGGACACAGGACCAGGCAGTTTCATTCTGTTGTACATATGGTCACTAGGAGTTGGAGCTGACTCAACAGCACCTAGCAACAACAACAACTTGTAGTAATTTGTAGTTTTATTTGTATAAGTTTTTTGTATCTTTGGTTCAGTTTATTTGTAAGTATTTCACCTTTTGAGTGAATACTGTAAATAGTACTGTTTTTCTGTTTACAATTCACTTTGTTAGTGTAGAGGAGTCTGATGGATTTTTGTGTGTTGATCTTGTACCTTTTGTCGTCTTGTTGAATCCTTGTAATAGTTCCAGTAGTTTCCTTGTTGAGTCTCCAGGGGTTTCTATATACATAGGATCATATTTTCTGCAAGTAGAGATAATGTTACTTCTACTTACCAATGTGGACTTTTTTTTTTTCTTTTTCTTGCCTATTGCTCTGGTTAGGGCTTCCAGTACAATATTGAATAGAAGTGGTGAGAAAAGACATAATTGTCTGATTCTCATTCACAAGGGGAATCCTTTCCATTTCTGTTGAGAGTAATGTTGGTCATTGATTTTGTGTATATGCCCTTAATTATGCTGAGGCATTTCCCTTCTATTCCTGTTTTGCTGAGAGTTGGTGTTTTTTTTTTTTTT
>NW_006921655.1:4105935-4110856 GCF_000298275.1 Orycteropus afer afer
GGGCAATCCTACTTCCGTAGTGATACTGCCTCGGAAACCCAAGGAGGGGTCGCTATGAGTCAGGGCTGACTTGATGGCACATAACAACAACAACAACATGTTTCCAGAAATCTTTCCATTTCTTCTGGGTTTTCAAATTTTTTGGAATCCAGTTCTTCATAGTATTCTGTTATTATTCTTTTTATTTCAGTTGGTTCTGTAGTGACATCATTCATTTCATTTATTTGTGTTATTTGCATCTTCTCCTTCTTTCCTGTGTTAGATATGCCAGGAGTTTGTTGATTTTATTAATCTTTTCAAAGAACCAACTTCTAATCTTGTTGATTCTTTCTATTCTTTTTCTGTTTCATTTACTTGTGCTATAATCTTTATTTTTGTCTTTCTTTGCTGACTGTGATTTGTTTTGGGGTTTTTTTGTTTGCTTGTTTTTGCTGTTCTTTTTCTAATTGTTGGAGTTTGGGGATTAAGGTGTTGATTTTAGTTCTTTCTTCTTTTTAGATGTGTGCATTTATTGCTATAAATTGATCTGTGAGCATGTGCCCAAAGGCTTTGGTATGTGTGTTTTCATTCTCATTTGAGTCTAGGAATTTTTCTTTTTCTTTTTCATTTCTTCTGTTACCCAGTAGTTTTTAAGCAGAGTGTTATTCAGTTTCTATGTATTTAATTTTTTACAGTAGTCTTTCTATTTTTGATTTCTAATTTTGTAGCATTGGGATTTAAGAAGATGCTTTGTACTATTTTGATGTTTTTAAATTTATAAGGCTTGTTTTGTGGCCTAATGTATGGTCTTTTATGGAGAATGAGCCATTTATTCTGGAAAAGAATGTATATTGTGCTGTTGTTGGGTGGAGTGTTCTGTAGATGTCTATGAGGTCAAGTTAGTTGATTGTGTTGTTGAGATCTTCTGTATCTTTGATGAGTTTCTTTCTAATTCTGTCCTTCATTGAAAGTGATGTAGTAAAGTCTCATATTATTAGGGAGTTGCCCATTTCTCTTTTCAATTCTGTTAAAGTTTGATTTATGTATTTTGGGGCTTTTCCATTGGGTATGTAGACTTTTATTACAGTTATTTCCTCTTGCTGGAATGACATTTTAATCATTGTATAATGCCCTTCCTTGTCTCTAATGCTGGTTTTGCCTTATAGTCCACTTTATTAGGATTTAATATTGCCACTCCTGCTCTTTCTTGGTTGCTGTTTCTTGATAAATGTTTTTTCATCCTTTGATTTTTTCAGCTTATTTTTATCTTTGTGTGTAAGGTGTGTCTGTTGTACACAGGATATTGATGGGTCATATTTTCTTATCCATTCTGCCACTCTCTATCTCTTGACTAGTGCATTTATCCATTTACACTCAGTGTAATTAAATGAATGCACTGCTTCATTTTGTTTTGTTTTATTGGTGGTACTGCTAATTTCTTTGTTCTATATATTTTTCTCTGCTGAGTTCATTTTACTTTTGAATTCTCTTTTCATTTTCTTTGTTGCTGTTGACTTTGTGTTTACGGAATCATTATTATTTTCTTCTTTTTTATTTTGGTTAGAAGTTTATTAGTTTTCTTTGTAGTTACCCTGAAATATATTTTTTTATCTTCTTAAGTTTAAAATAATCTGTTCTATCTTGATAACTATCTTGATTTTCTCTCCATTTGGAAGTTCAACATAAGTAACAACTATATCATTTATTCTCTCTTTTTACTTTGTAGTTGCATCATTTACAGATTGACATTTCTGGTACCCCATTTTCCTGTAGTTTTATTGTACTTTTGAAAATTCTTTATCTGTGTTGGTTTTTATGTGATGTTGTAATGTGTCTAATTCTCAGGTTGTTGTCTGACATTGTTGACTCCCTTAGCATTTCTTGTAAGGTTGGTCTGGTTTTTACAAATTCCCTTAATTTTTGTTTACTGGAAATCATCTAATTTCACTGTTGTATTTGAGGGATAATTTTGTTACATATATAATTTTTGGTTGGCCTTTTTTTTTCTTTTCTTTTCAGAGTTTTAGATATGTCATCCCATTGCCTTCTTACCTGCACAGTTTCTGCCAAGAAGCCAGAGCTTAATCTTATTTGTTCTCCTTTGTAGGTAACATTTTGTTTTCCTGAGATGTGCTCAGGAATTTTTCTTTGTCTTTGATTTTGGAAAGTGTGACTATGATATGTCTTTGTGATTTTCTTTTGGGATCTATCCTATTTGGAGTTCTATGAGCTTCTTGAATGTTATCTTCTCATCTTTCATGATATTAGTGAAGTTTTCTTCAACATATCTTCAACAATTTTCTCTGTGCTTTTTTTTTAATTGCCCCCCCTTTCCTATTCTGGAATTCCTTTTGATCATATCCCACAGAATTCTTAGCTTTCTTATTTTTCTTCATTCTTTTTTCTGATTGTTCCTTAACAGATTAGTATTAAGGGATTTGTCTTCAATTTCACTGCTTCTGATTCCCATTGATTCAACTGTACTTCTTTTTCCTTCCAATGTGTTATCTATTTCTGAAATTGTACAGTTAATCTTCTGGATTTCTTGTTGCTGCTTTTGTATGATTTATAATTGTCTATTTCTTTTGTCAATTCATTTTCGCATTATTTTCCTGAATTATTCTGGAATTTTGTGTGCATTTTCCTTGATCTTATCTATGATTTCCTTGGTGTTGCTTTTGTTTCCTTTGGTCTCTTTCTTAATCTGTTGAAGGGTGCTAACTATAATTTTTTAAAATTTCATATTACATAGTTCCATTATTATTTCTTTTTTTTAGATGGTTTTCTGACCCTTTATTTTTGTCACTTGCTTGAGCCATCTTGTCCTGTTTTTTGTTTGATTTGAAGTTGTCTATTGTCTGTGAGACATTGTGGTGTTATTTTATTTATTTGTTGATTGTAATCAGATTAAAGGTGTGCTTCACTCTGATATTTCTTATTTTGTTTTGTTTTGACATATCAGGACATGTGGGGAAAGCATGGTACTCTTGTCACTAGTTTGGAAGAAGCAGGGTGCTCACCACCTGTCTCCAAGATGATTTGGTGGTGGGTGGGAGTGTGGACATGAGTCTATGTTCTCTGGTTGTTTAGAGTAACTGAAGGTGGGCTGGGCAGTTATTGGCTGCTGTCTGCCATTGATCCAGTGATGCTGGAGTAGTGGTGGCCTTCATCTATTGGCAGGGCAGCAGGTGTGGTGCGTGTGGCTGAGTAGTTGAACATGGTTGCTACCTTCTGCCTGATGGGATGGGAAAAAAAAGAAAGAGGGGAGAAAGAGGGAAGAGAAAGAAAAAAACATAATTAAAAAAAAATAAGCAGCATGGCAGTGGTCACAAAACTTGCTGCCAACCATGGCCAATCCATGGGAGTGTGTGTCACCATCTATGGAGGCAGTGGGAGTATAAATCACCAACTGTGAAGATGGTGGGAGTGTAGCACTTGATCCATGGAGCGCATGCCGCTGACTGCAACAGTGGCGAGTACATGACACTCTGTCTGCAGGAGTGTAGATCATCGACTGTGGAGGTGATGGGAGCACACACTGCTGACATGGAGGTAGCAGTTGCACAAAGCCTGATTTGCAGGAGCATGTGCCACTGACCATGGAGGTGACAGTCATGTGGCTTCCAATCTGCAGAAACAGGCACCACTGACTTGCTGATTACAGAGGTGGCAGATGCATGGTGCTGGATCTGCAGGAGCACACTGCAAGCCACTACAGGAGTGAAATGGCATGGGGGATATAGTTAAGGGAAGGCGGGCCAGGTGGACCATCAGGTGGGGGAAGGGAAGTGGGGGATGTCACTAGTTACCAGGTGGTGGGGTTGGGGGTGGTCCATGCCTCGGGTTACTGGCAGGGTATGCAGGGTAAAGAGGGAAAACATGCTTCTCTGATTGGCAGTCACCTTTATAGTTGCCAGTGCACTCCTGTGTGAGTGCAGCCAGTTATCTGGTTCCACCCTAAGTCAAAGGAAAGGGGGCTATCCAGAATTCACTGTCTCCAGCTGTCACCCACAGGCCTTCCCCACCACATAGGTCCCCTACACAAACAACAAGGGACCAATGCTAGTGAGTGGTTCTATCCCTATTTATTGGCTCCTTTCCTGCTCTGTGGTAGCCTGAGTCTCTGGGGTTCTAGCCTACTCTCCTGCACTTCCCTTCCTTAGATCTAGCTCATGATCTGCTTGCCTTGTTTTTCACTCCAGATTTGTCTACACTGTGTCTATGTCCCATTGTGATTCTATGAAGTTGCCTTGCTATGACTCAAAATGGTTGTGGTATGCCAGACTGGCTGAGAAGGCACCTCTGCTCTGTGTATTATCTTGTTTGCTGATTTTGTTTAGTTTCTTCTTCTAGTCAGTGTTTTATCCACTTTTCTATCCTTTCATTTGAAGCTCAGGGTCCCAGGGTTATCATCTGTATCTGTTTCACTTGGTTTCTCAAGTCTTTTGCTGTAGAGTGTCTAGCTAGTTTGCCACTTCACTCAACCTCCTCACAAATTTCTTTCTCCTTCCTTCCTCCCTTCCCCCCTCCCTCCTTTCCTTCCTTCCTTCCTCTGTGATTTGGGTGAAAGTTTACAGAGCAAATTCACTTTCCATACAGCAGTTCACATACACTTTGTCTCATGACATTGACTACAGTTTAACACAATGCAACAGCTCCCCTCCCACTTCTTCCCCATACTTACCTCTTTCCCCTGTCCTTCCCTCCATGCACTCCTAGCCCCTGAGCTATGTACCTGTGCATGCACAGCCCTTCTATTTTCCCATCACTGAGCTCTCCAAGGAGTATATCCACCTAGTGTAAATGTTCACTTCATATTCCTGTCTTGTTTGGCTGGAAGCCACAGGTGCGGGTTCAATTCCAGACCTGAAGGGCAGCTAGGGACCATAGGTTCCATCATGCTCTATCAGACCAGCAAACCTGGTCTTTTTTTTTTTTTCCC
>NW_006921655.1:4112536-4131396 GCF_000298275.1 Orycteropus afer afer
GTTTTTGTATATGGTGTGAGGTACAGATCTTGTTTCATTTTTCTGCAAATGGATATCCAGTTTTGCCAGCATCATTTAATAAACAGACTATCTCTTTCCCATTTAATGGATTTTGGCCCTTTGTCAAAGATCAGTTGACCATAGGTCAATGGATCTATTTCTGGGTTCTCAATTCTATTCCATTGGTCTATGTGTCTGTCAGCAAATTTCATTTTTTAAAATAGCATTTCATTCATTACAATTACCAAGAAAATATTAAATTATAATACTGATGGCAGCAATCCAATCTACATCTTGATTTTAACCAAAATTGTTTTAATAAGGTTGTATAATTTTGGAAATGAATTTCATCACAGTCTAGGGCCTCCTTTCCCAAATACTCTTCACTTGCAGAGATTTCCCAGGGAACAGCATGTTGCTGCTTTCTATAGTCTGTGTGGAAGGGAGACTAGAAAGAAGAATGATCAGGAGTACCAGGAGAAGGTGCTTCAGGGGACACCACATTATAAAGAACAGCAAGAACAGAGACCAAAGTACATGAAAGCATCTGTGTACTAGGAAGAAACTTGCATCTACCACCAAGCTACCTGGTCCTCCCATTTCCCTGTTTCACTCAAGATCACTTACTTACTATCATCCACTTCAGTTCATCCCAAACCCAACTTCTTATCCCACAAAACTGGGCATGGAAAATCCAGATTCCCTCCCTTCTACCAGCTCACTGCAGACTTTCCATCACCCTAAAAACTCATGAAGTCCCAATTATTTCTGACAGTGAGACCCACTCACAGATCTCTCTATTTAGTCCCTACAAATGACAACTTCCTACAGTAATACAGACACAAATACCTGTATATTTACCTGGTCACCCTCATGCTGCACAGGAAGATCATTAACTATCATTAAAGAATTAAATACCTAGGACATGATTTCTTAGCCTTGGCATTATTGACATTTAGGCTGGTAATTCTTTGTTGTGGGGGATAGTACTATGCACTGTAGGTTTTCAGCAGCATCCCTAGCCTCTACCCACTAGATGCCAGTAGCACCCTTTTTCCTAGTCATAACAACCAAAAATATCTCTAAACTTTGCCAAATGTCCCCTCATGGTGTGTGTGTGGGGGGGGGGGTCAAAATTACCCCAGTTGAGACCCATTGCCTTAGAGCTATAAGCCCTGAAGTATGCTACCTAGAGTTGTCTATGTATGCAACAGCTCAGTTGCAAATCATTGCCTATAAATTGAAGCATCTGTCCTTGTCACTTTCAATTTGGAACTTATTTGAAATGAACGCTTCTTTTCTCTGTCCAGAATCTTTTTCTATATATGGCTTGCCTCTCTCGATTGGCAATCACTCAGCTTCTTATTGGAGAATGATTGCTCAGAGATCCAGAAAGTTAATTTGTGTATGCCACATTGAGGTCAATTCACACCAATGCTATTCTATTTTTAGTTGCAAGAGTAGGATCATTTTTATTTCGCTTGCTGGTATATCACTCAGCATGAAGCTACATGTACATTGATTCCTATTGATGATGGAGATAAAATATGGGAAGTTTTCAGAACTGCAATTTTCAAAAGGAAATTAGTTTCCCCTGAGCAGCCTGACGCTGCAGTTTGGCTGATGACACCCCAGCAAACAACTTACAAACAAACTCTTGACTCTAGAAATAAGTAGGAGCTATTTATAGGCAAGCAATGATTTTCAAGTGGCTAAGTCAAGGGGAAAAACAAGCTTGAGAAAAGTCAGCAAGGAAACTCCCATTTCACCCAATACCTTGAAGTGAGGAACTGTAAGGCCATTTTCCAAAATGGAAAATCTGCGTCACTATTACTAATAGAGGAATGATGTTTTTGTGGATGTTTAGCTTGTTGAAAATGTCAACTTATTTTGTATGACACAACATAGGCTCAATTAAAACATAACATGTGAAGATATATCTTTAAGACTAAGGAAAGCAAAGGGATTTCAACCAGGTTCTTTGCAACATCAATCAGATGACATGTATCCTTGCAACAGGAATGCTGATATAAGGCCATCTTCCGAAAACATGAGGTTTCCACTCTGAGGCTATTTAAGATAGGCTCCTTGTGCATGTGAATTAGAGGCCTTCTGAGTGTTCTGAAAGGGTATCATGCCACAGCTGCTCTCTTCTTATTGAGGAAAATAAGAAAACTTTGAATTGTCCTTGGAGGGAGTACAATCTAGGGCAGGAGACTGGGTTGCAATTATAGCTCTGAAGCCACTTATGCAGCAGCCTGAAAGGGGCAATCCAGTGGGCTCTACAAAGACAGCAGAAGGTCCTTTAGAAAGTTGAACTGTTAGATCCTTGATCAGGGATGCACAGTCTCCTTCCCCATCAGCCTTTCAGGGCTGCATCTCACAGCTTCTAATTCTTCTGGCCCTGGCTTCACTGCAACTTAGGATAAAGCTCCAAGGAAAGAAGCAGATTGTTGATGTGAACACTGTGGCGCTGGGGTCCCAGAAGACAGAAACAAACCTCCTGTTCTAAGGGCCATGATCAGAGCATCAAAGACCTATAACCAAAGAGTAAACAAGCAAACTTGTTGCCATTGAGTCAATTCCACCTCATAACAACCCTACAACCAAAACGAAAAACCAAACTCACTGCCATCAAGTTGATTCCAACTCACAGTGATATCCATTGGATTTCCAAGCTAAATCTTTGTGGAAATAGATTGCCCAGTTTTCCTTCTGAACAACCCTATAACTCACTGCCATCCAGTCAAATCTGACTCATAGCAACCCTGCCCTGGGTTTCCAAAGTGGTATCTCTGCAGAAGTAGATGTTGTTGTTGTTGTTGTTGTTATGTGCCATCAAGTTGGACCTGACTCATAGCAACCCCTTCTTGGGTTTCGGAGGCAATATCACTATGGAAGTAGATTGCCCAACCTTCCTTCCAAGGAGTGGCTGGTGGGTTTGAACTGCCAGTCTTCTGGTTAGCAGTCAAGTGCCTTAGGCACTACACTACCAGAGCTCCTACAGAAGTAGATAGGAGAGAATAAAATTGCCCATAGGGTTTCCAAGGCTGTAGACCTTGTGGAAACAGATTGTCACATCTTTCTCCCACAGAGTGGCTGGTGGGTTTGATTGCTGACCTTTCATGCTTAACCATTGTGCCACCAAAAAAAGAAAAAAAAAAACTCACTGCCATTGAGTTGGATCCGACTCATAGTGACCCCTCCTTGGGTTTCCAAGGCAGTATCATTACGGAAGTAGATTGCGCAACCTTCCTTCCGAGGAGTGGCTGGTGGGTTTGAACTGCCAGCCTTCTGGATAGCAGTCAAATGCTTTAGGCACTACGCCACCAGAGCTCCCACCAAACCTGTTGCCATCAAGTCAATTCTGACTCATTGACCCTTGCTTTAGAGTTTAAATTCTGAACCACTTGGTTTGTGAAAAACTGTGGTCTGCAGCAAGAGCCCTAACTCCATTTTGTGTTTTGACATAAGTTAAGATGCCATTTGAGTTCTTTAAGTTACTTCCCCAGTGCTTGCAAACCATTAAACCAACCATATGGCTGTGCTTAGACAAGTCCAGGGCAAGACCAGGGAGGAGCAACTTGCCTTCAGGAAGGGTGTGGCTGAAAGTAGATCAAC
Organism: Orycteropus afer afer; assembly: GCF_000298275.1. NCBI lineage: Eukaryota > Metazoa > Chordata > Mammalia > Tubulidentata > Orycteropodidae > Orycteropus > Orycteropus afer. The sequence continues at coordinate 4,116,158 of NW_006921655.1, forward strand.
CAGTATATAGAAAGATGCTCACACAAAGAACTAGGGACTTTGACTGTACATTTACTGAAGGTAGTCAATCAGACTCATATTATCTAATTTAAGTTATAGGTTGAGGGTCCTAGTATTGTCTTATAGCCATCCTGGTGCCTATGACTCAGGGCATGAACATGAGTCATACCCCATAGAAACCCCAGAACCAATGTGTAACCTTTTTTACCTGCAATTTTCCCAATCATGGTCCTTTCTCCTCCATTCTATAGTCCCACTTGCAGAAGTGATGGATGGCCTGCCACCAATCATGATCTTGTGGTGATTTCCTTTGTTCTCTATTGTATATATGAAAACCATGGCTTCGAGTCAACAGACTCCTTCAGCCTCTGTGTGCATGCTGCAGTTTCCCTCATCCATTATGATTAAGTTTGTTTTGTCTTTGTCCTGTTTAAGGCTTAATAAAAGAGTGTCAAAGCGACCCCTCCTTGGGTTTCCGAGGTGGTGTCTCTTCAGAAGTAGATTGCCCAGTCTTCCTTCCAAAGAGTGGCTGGTTGGTTTGAACCACCAGCTTCTGGTTAGCAATCAAATGCCATAGGCACTATGCCACCAGAGCTACCATAGAATATGTTTGAATCTGCGGTCATTTTCTCCCTAGCACATCCTATCGAACAGAGTAGAACTGCCCCATAAGGTTTCCAGGGCTCTAAATCTTTACAGAAGCACACCTTTCTCCATCAGAGCAGTGGTGAGTTGGAACTTCTGATCTTTTGGTTAACTGAAAACTTAACCACTGTGCCACTAGGACTCCTGTAAAACTTGTATGTAGGTTATGCAGATATTCTAGTTCTTAAAGTGTACTTTATTTGATCTTGATCAGGGATAACAAACTTTTTCTGTAAAGAGTCAGGAAATACATATTTTAGGCTTATTGAAACTACTCATCTCTGACATTGTAGTGCAAAAGTAGCCACAGATAATGTGTAAAATAAAGGGTATGGCTATAACTTTACAAAAAAAAAAAAACTTCTGGTTATAGTTTACCACCCTTGATCTCAATGAACGACATCAAAAGCAGCTAATTCTTCCCACTGAAAAGGCTACTTCTTCAAATCTGTCTGGCCCCTGTCCTGTTTCAGGCCCTTATCTTCTTTTCCTCCTTCTGCCTCTTCCTGATTCTAGTCTTTCCTTTCTCCAATAAATATTTTCTATTGTGGACAATATTATCGCCTCAGAGTATATAATTAAACTATCACTCTCTACCTCAAAGACCTTTCATAGTTTCCCAATGTTCAGTAAAATTCCAAATTCCTCAATACAGAAATCAAATCCCTCCACAGTCCACTATGCCCTCTCTATATAACTCTTGAGCTCTGGCCACTTTGGCCAAGGCATCACTTCCCATACAAAATAGGCAGTTACCCAGCTCCAAATCTTGCCTTGACATATTCTCTGCTTACATTAAATCATATGCTTCTTGTTTATCTTTACATATCCCATACAATGTGTGATTCATTCATTCATTTATTTATCCATTGATAGAATGTTTTGAGTACTGTTCTAGTTACCTTATGCTGCTCTGACAAGAATATACCACAAATGGGATGGCCTTAACAAACAGGAGTTTATTCTTTTACAGTTTGGAGGTTTTAAGTCCAAGTTCAAAGTGCCAGGATTAGGGGCTGAGTGAAAGCCCCTCAACCTTGGGGTCCAGCTCTGCCTCCTACTCCAGGCCCACTGGAGCTAGAGGCATTTCTTCACTCAGACAGCTACTGGCTGCTGAGGCTGAGAAGCCCAAGGTTGACAAATAAAAAGGCACAGTCCTGATTTTACCAAACCACACGGCAGGCTATTAATTCAAGTTCATTGTAAGTCCCAAGTTCGGCAGAGCATGGCAGGCTGCTGAACAACAACACGGCTACATGCAGGGTCCAAGCATGCCATATGCTAGAGACCATTTCCAAAGCTGCTTCTTATATACGAGAAGCAGACCACATACCCAAAGCAGCTACTCAGCTGCTTGTGGTAGATCCCACCATGGAGTTGACTGATAGTCTCATCATGGGAAATAACTACCACCAACTGCCCAGTCACTCAACCAGGCCCAGCCAAGTTGACACAAAAACATAACGACCACAAGTACCCACTATACATTGGGGAATGTTTTTGGTATAGAGGAAATAGAAGTACACTAGCTAATATCCCTACCCTCATGGTGCTTGCATGCTAGTGGGGAAAGACAGATACAAATATATAAGCAAAACAACATATAAGATCATTTCAGATAGAGATAAATGGCATTACATAACTAAACCACTGTATTCTCTTAGGAAGAGTGAGGGTGAGAATAGGGGTAAAACAAGGAAGGCTGCTCTGAGGAAATGACATGTGAATTGACACTTGAATGATAAGAAGGAAACACTTATGCAAAGCTCTGCACAAAGAAAGTGTCTCTTGAAAGAAAAATAAGTGGAAATATTTCTAAAATAAAATAAATTATGATCTAGTCATTAAAAATGAATGAAGTACATATATCTGTAGGTACACACCTGAAAATATATCAAAGATACAGTGTTTAATGAAAATAAAAGCAAATTAGAGAACAACGTATAACATTTGTCTGAATTTTTTAAATTAAAAAAATTTCTTATGTATACACATATTAATCAGATACACAAGAAAAAGTCAAAAGTAGTACCTTCTAGTGATAATGATGTATTGTGACACTTTGCTTTTTATTTTACACATTTATACACAGTTGGAGTCCTGGGTGGGACAAATGGTTAAAGCACTCCACTGCTAACCAAGTTTGGAGGTTCAATTCCATCCACAGATCCCTTGGAAGAAAAGACTGCTGATCTACTCCTGAAAAAGTAGCCATTGAAAACCCTATGGAGCACATGCATGCAGTCATGGAATTGGAATTGACCCAATGGCAACTGGTTGGTTGGTTGATTATATGCACAGTTTTAAATTTGCATAATATTTCATACCTTCTATAAATTAAAAAATATATATATCAATTTCTTATGAAAAAAGCATTTCACTTAATGTGGCCTTCCTCGGTTTTCTTTTTTTGTTGTTTTTTTCTTGTCTGTAACTTATGGGTGTGTTTCTTGTGACATCTTGGAAGAATATTCTCCTACACACTATTGAAACTTCTGTACTTCCCTCCTCACTCCCAATAGCACACATCCCCACTCCTTCAACACCCTTCAAACACACCACACACACAGCTGCTATCCCTCACAATTCACCGAAGGCGGCTTTTTGATATATTATTGTGTCTTGAGGCATTTGTTGGGATTCACTATTCTAAACAAGCTAGAGCTGCCAGATAAAATCACCCAGTGAAATTTCAGATAAACAATGAATAATTTTTGTAACATAAATATGTCCCAAATATTGTATAGTATATACTTGTACTAAAAAAGTAATGTTTGTGTACCTGAAATTCATATTTTACTGAGTTTCCTGTACTTTTATTTGCTAAATCTGACAAAACTGAAACAGACACCTGTCCTGAATGAAAGATGCTATAATTTTAGGTGAAGGATGTAACATCTTGTCCATAAATACTCCCTCCACTGAGTTAGAAGAATAAGGATGAAATTTTCCTAGCTATGATTCTGTCTAAACAAACATAGTCTTATGGCTCCCTTTTCATTTCCTTCTCAAACGAGTATCTACACGTGATCGGGTGAGATTGTATGCTTTAATACTTACTCTATTGTCTCTCCTTCAGTTTTGGCTACATCCATGCTCCTTTAGTCAGATCGCCTAGCAGAAGGAGACAGCCAGTGCCCTTGTCCTCACACAGATATGCATCTCGATAATGATGGAGACCATGGTCCAGAGCAAGGAATCTGCCTGTCCTTTGGGCAGTAGTTTTGAGCCTGAATGCACATTAGAATCACCCAAGAAACCTTTCAAACATACCCATACCCAGACTCCACACCAGATAAGTTAATGTGTTCTGGCTTTACTGTGTTCTGAAGTCCAGTGATTCTAAGGTACAGCCAGAGTTGAGAACAATTATCTTAATACCTAGGGCATCCTGTACTCCACCTCCAAGGTTTAAGTCCCTTAAAATAGCACCTCTCAAACTTTACTGTGCTCAAGGATAACCTTGAGGTGTTGAAACAATGCAGCTTCTCAGTCAGAAGGTCTGGGCTGAAGACAGATTCTGCATTTCTAATAAGCTCCCAGGTGATGCTGCTGCTGCTTGTCCTTGAGACACACTTTAAGTAGCAAGGCCATGAAATACCAGGGTTAAAACACCAAAGTCATCACTTTTTGTTTTACAATTCATATAATAGGCAAAATAAATATTGTAATGAGACTGGTAAGAAAATCTTTCTTTGGTTCCACAATAATCCTAAAACTAGTACCATATGTACACTCCAGCTTCAAGTTGCAACTTCTCTGGACTCATTTCCTACCGTGGGAAGCTAAACAGAAAATACCATTAGTTCGTGTTTCAGCAGAAAGCTTTTCTTCTCTCCCCCAGACACAAATAGTCAGAGACTTCAAGCGAAAACTTCCTGTCTATGGGTCACGAAACCCCAGAACAGATTTGTCAGGGTTGGCTGTGGAATGACTGATTTGCAATGGTTTGAAAATAGGTGCAACAATGTCTAAGTGCAATGGCTACATGATATTTTATCTAGGGCTAGGGAAAGACAGATGGAGTTGGCTTTCCAAGAAAAGTTTACATGCATGCTATGAGCAGGAGTGTCACTCAGGAGGTGCCAGATTCCAGATTCTGGAATCTCTACCCTCCCACTGGCTAGCTTTGTGATCTGGGGGGTGGGAAAAAAAAAATCATTGCTGTCAAACTGATTCCAATTCACAGCAACCCCATGTGTAGAACTGAACTCCAGGGAGTTTTCTTGGTTGTAATCGTTATGGAAGCAGATTGCCAGGCCTTTCTTCCATGGTGCAGGTGAGTGACTTCAAAACACTGACCTTTTAGTTAGAACAAACTGTTAGCACTCCCCTTCCGTCTTAGATCCCTCAGGTATTTTTAGGTGGTATCATATGTGAAGTGTTCAGGTAGCACAGTGCCTGGCACATTTAATAACACTGAATCTTAGCTGTTACTAGGATCGTTTCTCCTATATCTCCTACATTTCCTTCATCTCAGACATATTGGCTTTGGCATCACTTATAGAGAGAAGTTGAGCTGCTGCATTCAAGCACAGCATACAGACCACAACTCTATTTATTGTTCCCTTGGTTGGCTTTTGGCTCTAGCCTGTAGCCTGTGTTAACTACAGCAACTGGTGTCCACAAAGAAGTACAATAATGACTTTACTATAGGTGCACACATTAAGAAAATTTATTAGGCTTGAAAAGTCCAGTATATTTTCCCTCATTTCATGGAAAAAGAAGTTTGTCTTGTGACCAGAGCTACTTCCTTTTGAGGCCAGGGAGCAGAGGACTAGTTTGAGAGACTCTATGAACCTACTCTAGGAGTAAAGACTTAAAGTTGTTAGTGGGGTCTGCAAGAGGCAGGGGAGAGGAGCCAGTGAAAAGTGCAGTAAGATTTTAATAAAGATAGAAGTTGTTAGCTCTCTCCTGAGCAAATGATGAACAAAAGATTCAAGGAAATTCAAACCTATTAGCAGATTGTCTCTAGAATACAGGGGTAACCAGTAGAGGTGATCATGATAAATGGAGAAAAGATTGAAGTTGTCAAGGATTTTATTTTACTTGGATCCACAATAAACATCCATGGAAGGAGCAGTCAGGAAATCAAATCACATATTGCATTGGACAAATCTGCTGCAGAAGACCTCTTTAAAGCATTGAAGAACAAATATGGCACTTTGAAGACTTAGGTGCGCCTGATCCAAACTATGGTATTTTCAGTTGCCTCGTGTGCATGTGAAAGCTGGATAATGAATAAGGAAGATGACGGAAGAATTAATGCATATGAATTATGGTGTTGGTGAAGAATATTGAATATATCATGGACTGCTGGAAGAACAAACAAATCTATCTTGGAAGAAGTCAGCCGAAATGCTCCTTACAAGTGAGAATAGACAGACTTCATCTCTCATACTTTGGTTATGTTATCTCCAGGAACTGGTCCCTGGAGAAGGATTTCATGCTTGGTAAAGTAGAGGGTCAGCAAAAAAAAAAAAGGGGGGGGGAGGCCCTCAATGAGGTGGATTAACACAACAGCTGTAACAATGGGCTCAAGGATATCATTGATTGTAAAGGATGATGCAGGACCAGGTAGTGTTTTTTTCTGCTGGGCATAGGGTCATTATATGTTGGATCTGACTCGACAGCACCTAACAACAACACCAGCAGAGATAAGGTTATTCAGAACCATGCTTTCTTACAGAATCTACCAGTACCAAGTCTGGATGTCAGGAGACAATTTCTGACATGTTTCAAGAAAGAGATGATAAAAACTATTAAAATAGCAGATAACCCTTGAAATTCCAGTGTCAGCCCCAAAGAACAGCTCCCAAAGATGAGGAGTGGGTGGACTTCCAGAGACACAAATTCAGATTTCTAACTTTAGCCTGAACTTTGTGAAGCTTCTAAAAAGCACTCAAAAAAAGACTGGTGTGAAGGAGGCTAAGAATAGCGGCCCAAATCAGATTCTTGAATTAGATGAGTTTCAATCAGCTATGTGTCTTCCAATCTTTTCCCCTTTTCCCCAGCTCAGTGGGATATGAACACCACAACGCTAAAGAATTGAAATTTTAAGAGGTAAGGCTTAGACCATAACTATGACAACCATAGTTAACATTTATGGAGATGAACATTAGGGTTTGTAGACCGTATGTGTTTCATTCTGTTATATATAAGGTCACCATGAGTCAGAGCCAACTAGACAGCAACTAATAACAACATGCTAAGCATTTTACATAGATTGATTCATTTGATACTCACCCCAGTGCTAGGCATACCTTCCTTTTAAAAATTAGGGATATTTATACTTAGAGATGTCAAGAAATTAGTCCAAAGTTGGTTGGTTTTAAGTAAGAAGCCCTGGTGGTTAAGACCTCAGCTGGTAACTGAAAGGTCAGCAGTTTGAACCCATCAGCCACTCCATGGAGAAAGACCTGACAGGCTGCTTCTGTAAAGATTTACAGCCTTAGAAACCTAATGGGGGGTAATTCTACTCTGTCCTATAGGGTCACTATGAGTTGGAATTGACTCAACGGCAATGAGTTTTGGGTAGCTGGTTAAATAATATTGTTGTTAGTTGCCGCTGAGTTGATTCTGATTCATGGCAACACCATGTGGTAGAGTAGAACTGCTCTATTAAGTTTTTAAGACTGTGACCTTTCATAGGTAGATCACCTGGCCTGTCTTCCAAAACACCAACTAGGTGGTTTTGCACTGCCAACATTTTGGCTAGTGGTCAGGCACTTAACCATTTGAGCCACCAGTGGTAGAGCTAGGAAAAGAACAATGATGTCCAGAAAATGGTAGGAAAAACTAGAAGAGCTGGAAGATCAAGAAGCTTGACAAAGAGAGAAGACTTACTAATATAAAAAGGAATAAATAACGGGTAGCACAGAACTTTTTCCATCTCTATAGAAAACGAGTAACAACAACAACAACAAAATTCACTGCCATCAAGTCGATTCCATTTGGGTTTCTGAGGCAGTAAATCTTTTTTCAGAAGTAGATTGCCCCATCTTCCTTCCGTGCAGCAGCTGGTGGGTTTGAACTGCGAGCCTTCTGACTAGCAGTCAAATGTCTTAGGTACCACACCACCAGAGCTCCTTAAGAAATGAATAAAGATTTCTTAAATGCAGAAAGGAATAAGGTTAGATCTAAGGGAAAAGAAAAAAAAACTTCAGGATTGTGAAATTGTGTGACATAAGAATTAATTACTGAGGGATAAGGAGAAACTTGCTAAACTGATTAAAAGAAAAACAAATAGTGATTTTGTGCATATCCAGATGTATCCCGTAGAACACTAGTCTTTAGGGAGCCAATAAATAAAATGAAATATACTCAGAAAAATTATGTTAAATAAAAGTTTCTTTACTGGAGGAGCTCTAAGAGCTTTTAATGAGATAATATATCTTATATTATATATATTATATATCCCTAGTAGTAAAATAGGGTAGGAGTTGTGTTCTCTAAAGTTATTTGACCAGAAACCTTTCGTTGAAGTAGTCTTTCCTCAAGTATACCTGGAGGAAACTTGGGGTTTTCTAAAATGATTTAACTATAGAACTTCCTGGACGTCTGGATTGACCTAGATCCTTGCTGCCCCAAGTGCATAGACACCAACATAGACATCATTTGGGAGCTTGAGAAATGCACAATCTCGACTCCACCCAGACCTGCTGAATCAGAACCTGTTTTACTGTATGTCCTGATGATTAAGTTGCAGATTAAAGCTTAAGGAGCTCAAAATGTCTTCAAGCTTCATGATTTGGTTACACAAAATTCCATAGAGACCTAACATTATTAGCTTTCTGCTGATAATAAATCACCCCCAAATTTAGTGGGTCTTAAAACACCAAATACTTATTTCTCATGACGTTTTAGGTTGAGTTGGTTTAGTGGTAGGTTCTTTTGCTTCAGCTATTACAGACTGGGGTCACTCTCTAGGCTGTGTCCATTGCATGCCTGGAACATCCTAAGTTTCATCCACATGGGTAAACTGGGCGTCTCAGAGCATAGCATTCCCAGGGCATTGGACTTCTTACGTTGCAGCTGGAAGTCCCAGAACATCACTTATGCTGCATTTCTATTTATTGCTCAAAGCAAGTCTCAAGGTCAATTAGATTCGAAGAGAGAGGAGATAGTTCCACCTCTTGATGGTTAAAGTGGTATGCATACACAGGTAGGCAAAGAATCGGTGATGGCTATCTTTGGAGCCTACATATCACTCTGCCCCTCATAGGTGATATTAGATACTGTGCATGAGCCTGCTCTAAACTATAAGTATTTGAAAAGTGCTCTAACATATTTCATGGACTGCTTTTCCTCCAAGGGAACAGGCACTTCAACCTACTTTACATTCATGGAGTGTATCAGTGTCAGGAGTGGGTTGGGGGCATGGGTTAGGTCTCATCATTCATCGACACCAACCAAAACTATTTATTCTCAACCTACCGTGTGCCAAAAACTTGGCTCTGAATACATAGGAATGTATAATACATTGAGGCATACATTTGAGTGGTGAAAAACAGTCAACAAACTAGTGAATCATTAAATTAATACAATAATTTTAGAAAGTGATAAGAGCTATGAAGAAAATTTAAAATGGATGATGAGACTGAGTGAAAGGGGTCTGGAGTTGCTAATTCAATCTATATTAGGGGTCAGGGAAGACCTTACGGAGGTGTCATTTAACTTGAGAACTGGAAGAAAGAAGGAGGCAACTGCTTGAAAAGCTAAGAGCAGAGTGGCTGAGGACGCTGATGCAAAGGCTCAGAAGCAGAGACACGTTTGGCATGTTTGAGGAAGAGAGGGCGGGCCAGTGTGCCTGGAGCATATTCCACAAGGGAAAGGTGGCCTGAGATGAAGCTGCAGAGGTGTGTGGGGGTCAGAGCTCCACAGGGCTCTGTAGGTCCAAGTAACAATATCACATTACATTCTAATTTTGATGGAAAATTACTGAACAGATTAATGCAGGAGATGATACAATTTGATTTGCATTTTTACAAGAAGACTCTGATTGCAATGTAAGAAACAGATTGTAGAACCAGAAGAACAGAAACAGGGAAACGGTGAGAAGACAAATGCCATAATCCAGGTAAGAAAAAAATGGTAGCTTGCACAAGGTGGAACCCAGAGCATCAGCAAAAAAGAAGACGACCCTGGAAGAGATGGATTGATACTGTGGCTGCAACAATGGGCTCAAACAACAAAGGCTGTGAGGATGGTGCAGGACCAGGCAGGGTTTTGTTCTGTTGTGCATGGGATCACTGTGGCTTGGAACCAACTTCATGGCACCTACCACCAACAGAGCACTGAAGAGCCATATGGAAAATACTTATCTTCCCTTTTCTCCCACCACAGAGAAATGCAGCCAGACATCTCACAGCCCTGTGATTCCTCTTAAAGAAATCAGTACCTTAATTTTGCTTTCACAGAGTAGGGCATTGACCTGGGTCTCTTTTTCATTTCGGTGGGCTTAAGTGGTGAGGATTAGAATAAAATTTGTCTACTGTCTTTCTTCTTCTATACTTAGAAAAATATGTCTCTGAGATACTTCATTTCCTTCCTTAATCTTCCTGACCCTAAACCCAATTTGGTCAGAATTAGGTCTGTTCTGTGGCTACTGCTGCAGAAAATGAGTGTAAGACAGCAGTGAACTCTGACATCAGTTGATGACATCAGCTGATTAATAGTAATTAACTGTCTTTGTTCATGTTTCAAATATTGTAGCAATATCATACCCACAAGCCTTCCTAGATTAAACAGAAAGAAGCTGCTGTACAATTCTTCTCTTCCCACTTGAGCCCAGAAAGTCCATAAATACTTAGTGCCCACCTCAATTCCACAGCTACCTGTGTTCTGACTTTACCAGATAACACATTTTATTATATTGTTTCTGATTTTGCAAGTCACATGCCTGACAACATACTTGTTCAGTTTTCTGAGACTGTCCCAATTTGCATGTGCTTATTCACTTACATGTACTTTATATACTGATTCTTTTTGACCAAAGTGATTTGTTCATTTGTTCATTTTATACTTTTATTCTTTCATATTAGTTCTAATGAGAAAAAAACTAATTTTCAAACTCTGTCTTCAATGTTTGTTTCCAAAATACACCTCAATAATTCCAGCCTCCAAGAAAGTGACAAGTGAGTCTTCTCATATGTCATTAACTTCTCATTTGAAAAAAAAAACAGTTGGTACAATGACTGTGTACCAACTGCACATCAGGCTGTGCTGTGTGCACTCAAGAAACTCACATCAGTGCAGTCAGTTTTGAGCATGCTGCCCTAGCCAATGAAGAACTTAATAAATGTCCTTTGCTCATGGTAAACTAATTTATTTCTATTCTGTTGGGTAGAAGTTAACAATTAGAAATATTCCCAAGCATATGTTGACTGCATGGCAAAGAGAAGGGCCATCTAGCAACACATAACATTTCCACCTTCATTTATTTCCCCCAAAATCACTTTCAAAGTTTGCAGCTAAGAGGAGAGCTGGCAGTTTGAGGCTTTGATCTAACTGCCCAATTTTTCACTGATTGCTAAGAGAAAGGGAACTCAAGTCCTGAGGAGGTCATCAAGAAAGAAAAAGAATGGCTGTCTCCTACTTACTCCTCTGAGTGCTTAGAATAATAGTTACATTTTGTGAGAACTATTTACTAGAAGTTGTTACTTATGAACTAAGACAATAAAGTTAATGGTAAACTGGGTTAATGGAGGAGAGAGGAGAGAGGGTGAAGAGGGGAGAGGCAGGAAAAGGAAAGAAGAGAAAGAAGATGGCTAAATAACAAGGGAGAAAAAAAAGTAATGAGAAGATGTTAGAAAGGAAATGTCAGAATCACAGTATCCCAAACCAGAAGGGCAAGTTCATTTTCCAAAATCTTTCTGAAAACATAAAGAGACTGAGGCAAAATGACTTGCCCAAGGCCTCCTAATGAGTCAGCATCAGAGGGGAGACTAAGACCCAGAAATTCTGATTCTCAGAGCTTTTTCTCCCATATCTACTTTATTACATTATTGATTTTGAGTAACTCTGTCTCCATGTAGGGAGCTCTGGTGGCATAGTGCCTGAGGTATTTGACTACTAATCAGAAGGCTGGCAGTTCAAACCCACCAGACACTCCTTGGAAAGAAGAGTAGGCCATCTACTTCTGTAGTGATACTGCCTCAGAAACTAAAGGAGGGGTCGCTGTGCATCCAACATAGCACCTTATACTATGTTGTTGTTGTTGTTGTTGTGTGCCGTCAAGTTGGCCCCGACTCATAGCGACCCCTCCTTGGGTTTCCGAGGCAGTATCACGACAGAAGTAGGATTGCCCAATCTTCCTTCCGAGGAGTGGCTGGTGGGTTTGAACCGCCAGCCTTCTGGTTAGCAGTCAAGTGCTTTAGCCACTGTGGATCTCTGTAAATATTTAAGGATACTAACCTAATAGTGTTGATAAGAACAGTAATATCAGTATTAGCACAAAGATACCCTCAAGTCTCTGAGTAGTTTTCAATAAGGGAGAAGTCAGTGAGAAAGGCAACAGCCAGGGGATAGAGCCTTGCAGTTTTTGGTTGTGGACTTGTAGTTTGGAACATCTCTCAGTGTAAGAGTTCTTTTTTCCATGTGTGTTCTCCCTTATTACTGTTGTGTGCAATGCAAGTGAATGTCAGAGGGAAAGATTAACTTCTGAAAGCAAGTGCAAGAATGATTTTTCAGCTACTTGGGATCGGCGCCAATCTAACCAGTGGCATCTCTTTACTGGGGTGGGGGAGTGAAAAGTCAGAAAGAAGGAACAGAGAGAAAAGGGACTCGTTATAAAATTGCCCAGAAAAATCCAAAAGAGGAACTAAGAAACGAAATCCACTGCCATCAAGTGGATTCTGACTCATGGTGAACCAATAGGACAGAGTAGAATGGCCCCATAGGGTTTTCCAAGGCTGTAAATCTTTACAGAAGCAGACTGCCCCATCTTTCTCTCAAATAGAGGCTGGTGGGTTTGAACAACTGACTTTTTGGTTAGCAGCCGAACAGGCTTAACCACTGTACCACAAAAAGCTCCTTTCCAAAGATACCTGGAAAGGTCCTGGAAGATACCTGGAAAATGCTCAACGAGGCACCTGGCATGAGAAAAAAAAAAAACATTCCAAACCCATTGCCTTTGTGTCAAATTCCAACTGATAGCAATCCTATAGGGCAGAGTAGAACTTCCCGTAGGGCTTCTAAGGCTGTCATCATTACAGAAAGGAGCCCTGGTGGCTCAGTGGTTAAGCACTCAGTGGCTAACCTACAGGTCAGCAATTTGAACCACCACCAGCTGCTCTGCAGGAGAGAGATGTGGCAGTCTGCTTCATAAAGATTCACAGCCTTAAAAACTCTGTGGGTTAGTTCTACTCTGTCATGTAGGGCTGCTATGCATCTAAATCACCTCGACAACAGTGGGTTGTTGAATCTTTATGGAAATAGAGTGACTCCAGCAGAGTTGTTGGTGGGTTCCAACTGTCGACTCTTTGGTTAGCAGCCACTGTGCCACCAGGGCTCCTTGTGTCTGGCATATCAGAATTTTATAAAATTTTGATGAATAAATAAATCATCCTGTCTCCTACTCTATCTCTCTGGACACCAAGGGAAGGTTCACGCATGCAGAACAAGAAGAAGCCAAAGAAAAGGAAAATAAAATAATAATTTGTCAGTTCCTCTGTTGCCTATTCAAAAAAATACAAAAACCACTGCTGCCAAGTCTGTTCTGACTCATGGCGACTGCATGTAGTACAGAGTACAACTGCACTCCTTAGGGTTTTCTTAGCTATAATCTTTATGGAAGCAGATTGTCAAGCCTTTCTTTTTTGATGTCACTGGATGGATTCTGTCATCCTTTTGCTTAGTAGCCGAGTGCAAACAGTTTGCACCACCCAGAGACCTTCTGTTACCTATAGATCTACTTTAAAGGAGATCTATTTAAAAACCAGAAGGTTTTCTTCTGCAACTGTTACTTAAACATCCACTAATGGGTGACCAAAGATGGAGTCAGTCTGCAATGTGCAGTGCACATGTAAAGTAATGCTAATATTAAGACAACAGACATTAGGTAAGTTAAGCCAAAGACAAACAGAAATAAGAACCACTCTGCATCTCCTGAGGCAAAGGGGTTTGAGGTCAATGATGTACTTATTGTGCCTGGATATTCTAGAAGTTCTGGCCTTGTTGGAGAAGAGGAGGAGAAGTCCAGGGACGTGGACTTAATTCCAGATGGAAATGGGAGCAAAGGAAACCTCTGTCAGTCATCTCTGCACTGTGGTCCAAAAACTGACCTGAGCAGCAAACCTAGGGCAGTCTCTGATACCTGGACTCTCACTTAGGAAGTAGAAAGGAGGAGTAAAGTTTAAATGAGAAGAGAAAAAGCAGTCAGTAATAATTTGTTTTTATACTCAGAGGCAAACATTTAGACACCCAAGTAAATGGTTAAAAAAGGAAATCCAACTTTTAATATCAAGAGGTATCCAGAAATTCACTTCTGAGCTCTTTAAAACCACTGGGCTTCATCCAATGGAGAACAAGGATTTATCTATACCTCCTTATCACTTATATCTGTAAGACCCCGTGTTCTAATATTCCTCATGGTTATTTATCTCTTCTATAAGACACAAGGAAGAGTCAGCCTCAGAGATCCAGGTGAGGAGAGGGAACCCAGGCCACACTGCACAAGTGGCAAGGTGGGACAGCAGGGAAAGGACAGAAAAGACCAAGGGGACTGGATCAGAATGAGGAGCCAGCTGCAGGACCCAAGTAAGGGTGGTTGGAGAGGTCGACTTGTCTGTCAGTTTGTCCTACTGTGGTGACATGTTGCTGTGAGTCTTGAGGCTGTGCCACTGGTGTTTCAAACCCAGTGGGGTGCACATGGTGGACAGGTATCAGCCCAGCTGCAGACTGACACAGACTAGGAAGAAGGAAGAGGCCATCCACTTCTCAAAGAATTGGCCAGGGAAAACCTTATGAATAGCAGAGAAACACTTTCTGATACATTACTGTGCAACTTTATGAATAGTTCAGAAATATTGTCCAATACAGAGGAGGAAGAAGAGTCACTTAGGTTAGAAAGCTCTCAAAATAGGACTGGGCAAGAACTTCATTATTAGAGCAAAACCAGCCTTAATCATATGGATAAGGTAAAGCGTTCGACACCTCCATTTGCTGACATGGCACCACTCAAATTGAGGAGAAACAGAAGCAAACATCCATTAATAATCGGAACATGGAATGTACGAAATATGAATCTAGGAAAATTGAAGTTGTAAAAAATGAAAGGAACACATAAAGATTGATATCCTAGGCATTAGTGAGCTGAAATGGACTGGTTTTGGCCATTTTGAATTAGACAACCATAGGATCTAGTATGTCAGGAATGACAAATTGAATAGTGTGGCATTCATCGTCACAAAGGCTGTTTCAGGATCTGTCCTGAAGTACAATGCTGTCAGTGATAGGATAATATCCATACACCTACAAGGAAGACCCATTAATACGAACATTATTCAAATTTATGCACCAACCACCAAAGCCAAAGATAAGGAAATTGAAGATTTTTATCAACTTCTGCAGTCTGAAATTGACTGAACATGCAA
>NW_006921655.1:4133616-4142651 GCF_000298275.1 Orycteropus afer afer
AGAAGGGACCATTCTCTGAAGAAGGATGTCATACCTTGTAAGGTGGAGGGTTGACAGAAGAGGGGAAAGCCTTCAATGAGATGGATTGACACGGTGGCTGCGACAATGGGCTCAAGTATAGCAAGGATCATGGAGCTGGTGCGGGATCAGGCAGTGTTTCATTCCGCTGTGCATGAGGTCGCTATGAGTCGGAAATGACTCGACGGCACCTAACAACATAACAACAACAATAAGACACAAGTTTCTTGAGGGCAGAACCCATGTCCATTTCATCTTTATACCTTTAAAGTGTGGAGCCCAGTGGTACCCACAGAGGCACTCTATTTGTTGCATGACTTATCATGGAAAAGGCTATTTCCATAGATTTTTCTACAGGGTCTCTCATCTCTCCCCACTCAATCCATTCTTTACTCCAGAACCAGATTAACCTTCATAATGTATGATTCTGTGTATGTCATATCTGTACCCAAAACTGCCCATGGTTCCCCAGTACATACAACTCTATCGAGTTCAGGGTCCTTGGCTAATATTCATGCCCATCTACCATGCCAGTTTTGTCTAACACTAGTCCTTTCAAACACTCTATGCTTCCCACCCTTTACCTATAATGTTTCCTAACTCCCAAACACTCTCTCTCCATGCTACTATAATTCTGTACCTTTGCTCATACCTTGAATAACAGGAAAAACAAGATCAGACTACAGTTTGGACACTTGTGTTTATATCTCACCTCTATTAGCTCATTAGCAATTTTTTCAACTTCTGAGTCTCAATTTTCTCATCTTTAAAATGGGGGATCATAGTATCTACCCCACAGAGTTGTTCTGGAGACTCAATTAGATAACATTTGTTAATTCATCAAGCACAGAACTACCTAATAAATGTTTGCCCTTCCTCTTTGCTCATCTTTTAAATTTAAGCACAGATGTTACCTACTGATTACTCTAGGCAAAATAGCCTCTCCCTTCCCTAAACTGAGCAAGTAATCACTGGAGAGATGGTCAAGCAACATGAAGGAGATACCACCTCTGGGTCTGCCAAGTCCACCTCAGAAATAAATGGCCTAGCAGAGAACATATCCATCTGTATCTAGACACAGAAACCTGGAGTCCTATAGCTAGCAAAACCTTACAAACGATTCATTAGCTCTCCTGTTTTACAGATATAAAATTGGGACCCAGAGAGGAGCCAAGACTGGACCCCTTCCTTTTGCTCTTTACTCTTCACTAGGCCACTAATAAGGGCCAGTATTTACTGAACACCAACCAAAGACACAAACGTGTTCTGTGCTGAGGCTGGAACTGGAATCACAGGCCTCAAGCTGCCTCAGAACTATGAAGTCCATATGCTTGTTTCTAGACAGAGATGTACTTTGCACTTACTCAACACATATTTATTGGGCTTCAATTAAGTGAAGAAGATGTAACAATGCCTGAGAGAGACACTGTCTCACCCTTAAGACTCAGAGTCTAGCTGGGGAGGAGTTCTGTAGTCAAATAATTGTCATGCCATGTGGAAATTATGTCCATGTTGCCATAGGAGCACCAAAGAAAGGACTCTTCTTGGGAGAACAGAAAAATCTTCAAAAAGAAAGAGACAAGTGAGGCTACACAACACAACAGAAGATCCATCACCATGAAAAGAAGTCAAGGACTGCCCCACACTGTACCAGGTTCAAGGATATTTTTGAAACAAATGTTAGCTACCCAATATCTTCCCTATTTTATTTGTTTCACATTGATTACATCCCAGAGTTCTGCATCACCTCCTTTATTGCTTGGATTAAAGTTAACCTACGTAAGAGAAACCAGAACCCCAGCTATGGAAGGCCTCACCTTAGAGGGCAAGTAGAAAAGTGCCTAAGTGGAAAAAGAAATATATATATGGGTAGCATTTTGGAAGAAAAGATAGTTTTGTGCAAAGAGTTGTATGAGTCCTCCAGGCAACAGATGCCAAAATGAAGTTAGGAGCGTAAGAAATTTATTGGGAGTAAGACCTGTGAAAGATAAAGAGGAAAGAGCACCATAGAGATATGACATTTGTGAAAGGGAAAGGAAGAGGATTGGGTCGGCAAGCCATTTCAATAGGACTCTCGTGCAGAGATTGCCCACAAAGAAGTCACCCACTAGCTAGAAATGACTAGTCCTTGTACTCTCCTGAGCTCAGTCATTGGCTAGGGCTACTTCAGAAGGGCATGATTTCATCTCCAAAGCTCTGGCAGATCTCAAAGGCACTGTAGCTAACAATGCTTCCCATGGTAGGTCTTCTTTCAAAGGTGGGATGCAGCATCTCAAAGGATGGAAGAGCACACATGCCTCATCCTTGGGTAAAAGAATTTAGAGAGGAATTTACTGTGCTGATAGATAGTGGAAACCTGTTCTAGGTGTGTGGGGAGTAAACCTTGATCTTAAGACAACAGATTAATTGCAGATTCTATTTGTTAGTTAATTATTGGCTTACTTGCCAGAAAAAACTCAATCACTAGTGTTTATGCCTGGCCTGGATTGAGAGGAAGTTTTACTCCTTGAGTTCATGGCTCTCTATGAATCAGATTCCCACTCTCTGAACAAACCACTCAACTGTCTGATCACTAAATGAAAAGAATTATAAGTCAAAGTTCTAAGCTAGATATATAGAGCGAGAACAAAGGACTGAAGGAGGAATGATCCACCAGACCTTAAGCACAATGAGTAAAGGGATCCCATCAACCTATCCCAATGAATCAACGAATCACTAGCTGCTCCCAAAGTCTGGCATATGGAAGTGCTCAATAAATATGAGATGAATGAATAAATGGATGAACAGGCGAATGCCACCCACTACCTCTAGATGAAATAGTTCTGTCTGGCACTTAACTTCTCTATGCTTAGAATCTCAGATACATTAATTTTTATTTTGTGTTCTGTATTTTCTTCACACACCATGCTATACCCACCAGGGTTCAGTGGCAGAGAACAAAACACTCTCTAACTAGCTTAGGTAGAAAGTGATTTATCTCAGGGTATTAAATGGCTTATATACTTATTTGGAGGGCCGAAGAAACAGACTCTAGGTTGAGCTTTCAGGAAAGATTCTCAAACCATATTGCAGAACCAGACCATCAAGTAGCTACCGCTTCTACAACCAGGAAGCTACCAGCTCCATAACCACACTGCTGCTGCGACAATTAGGAAGCTGCCATGATGAGGAATCCTTTATTGCTACCAGCTCCAGGTCACTACATCTACTATGATAATGGATGAATGCCAGACAAAGCAATCAGTTCATTCATCCAACAAGCGTTTATTGAGCAACTACTCTTTTGCAGGCATTGAGAACACATGGGGGAAAAAACAAACAAGGCCTTCACTGTCATGGAACTTAAAGGAAAAAGTGCACCTCATGGAATCTCACCGATTGAGATCCTCGTTTATACTGTGCCCATGCCCATATGGCTCAGTGAACAGGCACAGTAAAATTCTCAGCTACTTACCATGGAGGCCATAGATCACCACCTCCCACCAACCTTCTTTAGCATCTGGCATACTTCTAAAGAGTTGCCACAGCCACTTCTAAAGAACTCTGACTTATTTTACTCACCTGGGCTCACCCAATCAGTGATGCAATTTACTTTTTCAAAAAGGCCTACTGGGTGTTCTAGGTGTCCTAAAAGTCTAATATTGGAGACTGTTTTGAGATTCATGAGAAAAATGATTTGTTCTTGAGGGGTGTGTGCTTTCCCATGAGTCACCTGAGTGCACACTCAGCTCAGAAATGATACCAAGTATGTCCATGTAGAGAGGGAGGGAAAAATACACTCATACAGCTAATTCTCTTGCCTCTGCTTCTAATAAGGAGAGAATGTGTTTCATTAGCCTCCCAGGTTATGGGGCTATTGCTTCTCACATCTTTATGTTAGAAAGGGAATGGCAATAACAATAAGGAAAATCATGCCTGAACGTCAGAGATGGAGAATATCTGAGTCAAAATATGTTGGTGCTGACAAAAACTGACAATCAAACTGATTGATAGAAACAATCTCTTCCAATATGGTAACCTAAGGACACCAGGGCATGAAAAGGCCCTTCTACCAAAAAAAAAAAAAAAAAAAAAACCACTTCTCTCTCACTCCACACCACAAACAAAGAAATGTTTATCATGGAACTCTGACTAAAATAAGATGTCTAGAGAAGCTCCATGTTTAGATTGCCCTGAAGGGCAGTGGGCATAAGAAACTCCAACAGTGGTTGTTAAAAATGTAGGTCTCTAGACCCTAAAGATTTTGAATCAGAAACCAGTCAGGACCATAAACACTGCTATAGGATTTACTGTGCATAGGTTCAATTTGTCAAATTCCTGGGCTTGATCTCAAAGGACACAGGGTAGGTAAGATCTGACAAGGGAAAAGTTGACAGGCTATGTCCAGAATCTCAGTAGATACAGAGAAGAGCTCATCCCAGGGAGACAAAGCTGAGAGAGGATGGAATCTTGGAGGAGGGAAAGGCTCTGCATCAGATCAAAATGAAGGTTGCCAATTTCTGGGAGTAAGGGAGACAGCAGCCCTGTTTTCAACATGGAGTTATATATAGCGAAAGCAGATGGCATTTTTTTTTTCCTGTTAAAGACTTCATAGTTTCTCAGAAGCCTTCCTGAGCTAAGACTCTACTGTTCTCCATATACCTTTCCTGTAAAAGAGGGTGTTGGTACCACAAAACCAAGCTGTGAATCAGCTGAGCTGCCAACTTCCGGGAAGCTATTGTTGAGCCTGAGCCTGAGTCTAGGCTGGACAAAATTTGTTCTTCCAGGTGTCTTAACCAGCTGATCCAGAATGTTCCTGTAAATACATGTATCACTTCACCAAACACCATTGATGCTTTCCTCTCATTTGAAGTTGGTTTTACTTTATATCACTGATAATGGACACTAGAAGTAGAAATGAGACATTCTTTGAAGCTCCTTACACCAGGGCCAATAGAGGCACTGCCCCCACCATCTTACAGGAGGATAGCTGCAAAAATAGGCCAAGATGATGCTAACTCTGCAAATGTAAATGCAAGATGTAAATATGATGCATGATGCTCTGCCCTAGTGGTTGTCCCTTTTGAACACACTACTCCTATTTCATAAGTCTCCTTCTTTCATCCACCATTCCCTACCAACCCCAACAGATGCCATGCAGAGTCCAGTTGCCTGTGTTTGCTCCGACTGCTCCCCCAGCCTGGAATGTTTCCCCTTCCATCTCTCTCTTTCTCCCTATCCTCCAAGATCCAGTTCTAATTGTCAATCTACTGTCATGTCATACTTGACAATTAAGATCCCCAGAAATCCTCACTGAACTTTTAATGTAAATCTTGTTGCAAAACAAAATTCTCTGAGGAGTTTTTAAATAATTATCATCCTCTTCCCCAGATTGCCTAAAGTTGAACTTTTGGAGTTAGGCTGGGAAAACAGTCTTTTTTTTTTTTTTTTTTAATGCTCCCATAGACCTGCATTTAAAAACCACTGGTCTCTAGTGTTATACCTGGTATATATTACACTATTGTTTTTTAATTGTCTCAAGTCTGCTACTTTTGTTTTTCCTACCAACCTATTAGCCCATCTGGCCAGGTGCAGGGCTTCCCATTCATTTTAAAATTTCTCTCTCTCTCTCTCACACACACACACACACATCCCAGTGCAGTGCTGAGCACCCTGTGAAAACATGATAAATCATTGTTGCTAAATTGCCATATTTGACAAGAAAGGGAAATGGTATGATAAGTGAGTGTTATATTATTTTCCTTTTGTTTTAATTCTATGCAGAAAAATCCTACACATATCCTAGACCACAACTCTCAAGATCTAGTCTTAAAACAGAAAAGCTGATTATCATTGTACCATAGGCCAGCCCATACATTTTCATCAACACTTACTGAAATGAAAAGGGGGTTATTATGAGAGTACAAAGATGATGGAATCTTAGGAAAGGGAATTAAGTAAAACTAGGTCTCAGGAGAACTGACTAGCCTTCAGAAATACAATGGCTATATTTTGTGAGTGCTTACTATATGCCAAGCACTGTGCTAAGCAAGTCACCTGACAGATCATTTGTATTTTAAACACGAGGAAACTGAGTCCTGAAGAAGTTAGGTAATTTGTTCAAGTTCACAACCAACAAAGTACAGATTCAAATGCAAAACTATCATACCTCTGAGCCCAAATGTTTAACCACTCTTCCTAATGCTTAGGATCATGTGACTCTTTCTTTTCTCCGGCTCTCTTGGCATAACTCCATGTACTTTATCTACTTGCATGAGACCTAAAATGGTTGCCTCAGCCCTAGAATTTTAATAAAGAATTGTCTCTATCATTCTTTCCCTTAAGACAATCTATCCTAACTCAAATTCTTGAGAGAACCTGACCAGCCAATGAATTGGCTGGTTTTGAGTCAGGAGTCTATCCAGTATCTAATCAGCACAACCAGGAAGGTCACCCACAGGCAAATTGCCTCACATGTCTGTTATACCAGGACATAATTACTATCCCTCAATCTAGATTCCAGGAGTAGACATGGTATATTTACTGCTTTCCTCAAATTAGAACGAGGCTAATAATGGTCCACTCCAAGGTGTTACTGTGAGATTTAAAGGAGCTAATCTATGTGGAGCACAGTAATCACTATGAATGACATTATTCAAGTTATACTACAACTACTTTTGTTCTGGTTCACCAGTGTGCTATGCTCTTGACTTCTAACTAAGTTTGTTTGCCTTGACCCTTCTCTTTCAAGAATACAGGCCTCACGAGTAACAACTGAGATCTCAAAGCTTGCAAGCAGCCATCTAGATGCAACAATGGGTCTCTCCTCATCCAGAGTAAAGAAGAATGAAGAAAACTTAAGATTCATGGAAAGAATTAGTCCTAGTGACTAGTACACCATGTGATCTGCAGCCTATACAACTATGAGACCAGAAGAACTAGACAGTACCCAGCTACCACTGTCAACCACTTGGAGGGGGATCTACATAGGAAATCCTGGGTAGAGACAGAGAACAATGGGGAACAAAACTCAAAATCATTTTGGGAAAAAAAAAAAGGTGGGGACCGGGTTTGCTTGTCTGATAGAGCCTGGTGGAACCCCTGAGACTATGGTCCCTAGCTGCTCTTCAGGTCTGGAATTGAATCCACACCTGTGGCTTCCAGCCAAACAAAAGACAGGCATATGAGTTGAACATTTACCTGAGGTAGATACACTCCTTAGAAAGAACAATCATGGGAGAAAGAAGGGCTGTTTATGCACAGAGAGACATCTCAGGGGCCAGGAGCACATAGAGGGATGGACACAGGGAAGAGGTAACTATCAGGAGGAAGTGGAAGGGGAGCTGTTGCATTGTGGTAAATTATAATCAATGTCATGAGACAAAGTGTATGTGAACTGCTGTACTGAATGTGAATTTACTCTGTAAATTTTCACCCAAATCACACACACATACAAAAGACTATGGGCCTCAATGCTTACTTAAGAAGTTGGAAATAGAAATATTATATGATGCAACAATCCTACTACTAGGTATACATCCTAGAGAAGTAAGAGCTGTGACATGAACAGATACCTGCATACCCATGTTTATTGAAACATTATTCACAATTGCGAACAAGATAGAAACAAACCTAAGTGCTCATCTTTGGATGAATGGTTAAATAAACTATGATAATACACACAATGGAATACTATGCAATGTTAAAGAATAATGATGAATCTGCAAAACACCTCATAACGTGGATGAACCTAGAGGGCATTATGCTGAGTGAAATTAATCACAAAAGGACAATTACTGAATAAGACCACTACTGCAAAAAGTTAAGAAAAGGTTTACCTATAGAAAGAATTCTTCTTTGAAGGCTACCAGGGGTAGGAGAGAAAAGGAGGAACAATCACCAATTAGAGGGTAGACATGTAGTAGCATAAGTGAAGGGAAAGGCAATATACAATAAGGAGGAGGTCTGCACAAAATGAACAAGGCAGTAGAAGACACAGAGAGGAGCACAAGAGTTAAAGGCAATAAAGGTGAATAATATTACATATATAATCCTGCAATGACAGTAATAACAATGATAGATAGACACTCAGTTTGAAAAGAGGTGTAAAGGTGAATGGGACTACGCTCACAAATATATATAGGTTTGACAGAAGCTATCTTTACCTATGTATTTATATGTGCTTCAAATAGATTTATGAATGTAGTAGAACATACAGGGGACACAGTTATAAAAAACATCTTAGTCACAACCAAACACCTTAAGGGAATAAGTCGCTGGGAATGGAGGCTCAGGACTATAGTCCCAGGGTACACTAAGGTCAACTGGCATAACATAATCCATAAAGATAATGTTCTACATCCTACATTGGTGAGTAGTGACTGGGGTCTTAAAAGCTTATGAGCAGCCCTCTAACATGAAATTATTGGTCTTTCCTCAGCTGGAGCAAAGAAGAGTAAAGAAAATCAAAGACATTAGGAAACAATTAGTCCAAAGGACTTATGGAGCACGTAAACTCCAGCCTCCACAACCCTTAGACTAGAAAATCTAGATGATGCCCTGTTACCACAGCTGATCACTCTGAAAGGGATTATAGTAAGGGATCCTGGATAGATCCACATTTTCCCCCACTCTATCTAAATTCAAAATCATAAAAAAAGACCAGCTTACTGGTCTGATCAAGACTGATGAGGTGCCTAAGACTATGGCTGTAATACATCCTTCAAGCCAGGAACTGAACCTAAACCCTGTGACTCAATTATCAGCCTAACAATAGACAGACCTATAAGGTAAACAGTAATATCAGGAAGATATGAAGTCATTAGAAAAATCAAGCATATGTTATTAAGGGGACAGAATTTTCCAACTGATAGAGTTAGGAAGGTGTGAGAAGGAAGGAGGAAGGAAAGGGGTGGGCACAGGGAAGAATACTATTACAATGTGGGAATGGCAGTAAATGTGTATGGATTGTTGAATGGAAAACCAATTTGTTCTGTAAACTTTCACCCAAATCATAATTATATATATATATATATATA
>NW_006921655.1:4142751-4146437 GCF_000298275.1 Orycteropus afer afer
GACCTTCTACAATGAAGAAAGGAAAAACCAATTGAAACAGATAAAGAAGATAATCCTGGAACACTGAGCTTCAAAGGGAAGGATAAAGAAGTGGATTAAATACTGACTAGTAGAAGAAATTGAATGAAAATAACAAAAAAGGAGACAAACGGGATTATGGACTGTCAACTGGCCTGACAATGCTGCCATTTTAAATATTTTAAACAGTGCTCTGATCCAGGTAATAACCTGATAATCAGCTCCTTTTGCCAAGGACTGCACAAGCAACCACATTGGTGGCCAACAACCAGAAAGGCAGAAGACAGCAACCATGCCCACACAACCCAACCACATCTGTACCTCCTGCAGCCTGACCCTCAGGGTGAGGGCTACCACCTGCTTCTCACCAACTGGTCAACAGTAAACAGCTGGCCAATACCAGCTGTTCTGGTTACCACAAATGGGATGCTTGAAGAAACAGGAGTTTATTCTCTTGCAGTTTGGAGGCTTTAAGTCCGAGTTCAAAGTGCCAAGCTCTAGGGGCTGGGTGAAAGCGCCTCAACCTTGGGCTTCAGCTCTGCCTCCTGCTCCGGGCCCACTGAAGCTGGAGGCTTTTCTTCACTTAGCTGCTGGCTACTGAGGCTGACAGGCCCAAGGTTGACAAGCAATAAGACACAGTCCCAATATTACCAAACCACACAGCAGGCCATTAATTCAAGTCTATTAAAAGTCCCAAGATAGGCAGAGCATGGCAGGCTGCTGAACAACAACTCAGCTACATGCAGGCTTCAAACATGCTATAAGCTAGAGACCATTCCCAAAGCTGTTTCTTATATACAGGAAGCAGACCACATACCCAAAGGCAGCTACTCAGCTGTTCACAGTAGATTCCACCATGGAGTTGATTATCAGTCTCATCATGGAGAATACTACATCCAGCTGCTCAGCCACTCAGTCTGGCCCAGCCAAGTTGACACACAAACTTAACTACCACACCAGCCCAACCTGCCCTCAACTTATCTACACAAAGATAATAGAGATCTGTGCACACATTCTCATCTTCTATCATACCCACCAGGACACAGGGGGTGAGTGCCTATGTTCTGCCAAACTAGCAAATAGAGTAGCAAACTAGCCTTGCAACCTTGGATATATCAAAACAAAATAAAGGAAAAAAACAAAACAAACAAACAAACAAAAAAAAAAAAAAACGATGAATCACACCAACATACAATCACCAAAGAAATATAAATACAATGACATCACAATGTCCCTGAGACATCTGACAATCCCAGTTCACACAAAGAAGATGATAAAGTAGTTCAAACAAGGGACCAGAATACAGAGCCAGAAAACCTCCCTGAGGAAGAAGTGATTTTGGAGCTACCTAAGAAGGAATTCAAAAGAATTCAAAAGAATTATATTTAGGTACCTTCAATGGATTGAGAGATAGATGAAGGGAAACACTCACAAAATTAAGGAAAACACAGACAAAATTCTAGAAGAATTTAGGAAAACAATACAAGAACAAACTGACAAAATAAATGAAAAATTAGAAGCCATAGATAAACAACAAATAGAAATCCAGACGATTAATACTAAGATACTAGAAATAGATAACACATTGAAAGGGCAAAGGAATAGAACTGAATCAATGGAAGACAGAATTAGTGAGATTGAAGACAAATCTCTCAATACTACTTTGTTAAGGGAACAATCAGAAAAAAAGAAAGAAAAAGAAATGAAGAAAGCCTAAGATTTATGTGAGACACCAGTGAGAGGAATAACTTACATGTGATTGGAATTCCATAACAGGAAGAGACAAAAAAAAAAAAAAAAAAAACTGCAGAGAAAATTGTTGAAGATTTATTGGAAGAGAACATCCCTAATATGATAAAAAGGGACAAGATATGCATGCAAGAAGTTCAATGAACCCCAAACAGGATAGACCCCCAAAAGAAAATCACCAAGATATATCAAAATTAAACTTATTAAAACTGAAGATGAAGAAAGAATCCTAAAAGCTGCATGGGAAAAACAAAAAGTTACTTACAAAGGGCATCCAATAAGACTAACCTCTGATTTCTCAGCAGAAAACATACAGGCAAGAAGGTAATGGAATGACATATGTACTAGACTGAAAGAAAAATACTGCCAACCAAGAATTACATACCAAAACCAAAACACCAAACCCACTGTCATTAAGTCAATTCTGACTCATAGCAACCCCCACTGGGTTTCCAAGGTGATACATCTTTACAGATGTGAATTACCCCATCTTCCTTCATGGAGTGGCTGGTGGGTTTGAACTGCCAACCTTCTAGTTAGCAATTAAATGTCCTAGGCCCTGCACCATCCAGCAAAACTGCCCCTCAAATATGATGGTGAAATTAGAACATTTCCAGATAAATAGACATTAAGGGAATTTGTGGAAACCAGACCAATCTTATAAGAAATGTTAAAAGGAGCTCTTTGGACAGAGAACCAAGAACAGCAGACAAGAGCTGGTGAATAAAACACATGACACCATAACCCAGAAACCAACCCAAAATAAAAGTATCCAAAGTAAAATAAACTTACAAGACTGCAAACAAGGAACCACAGACATCAATTGGTAAATGAGAACAACTACTAAGCAAAAATATGGAATAAATGGTGTAGGTAAAGACTTCCAAAGAGAGAGGAAGTCAAGACTATTTCAAAATAGAATGGACTGTTTTAAACTTTGTAAAATTAAATAAATTAATCACAGGGTAACCACAAAGAAAATTGATAAATATTCTCATCAAAATTAAAAAATAATAAATAAATAAAAACAAAAGAGGAACGGCACAAATATTCAACAACTACTGAAACAATAGCAAGGAAAGAAATTACTTTAAAAATTCATAAATAAAATGAGCGCAACACATAAAATTATATAGAACAAAGAAATCAGCAACATCACTCAAAAAACCTAACAAAATGACAGCAATAAATTCATACTTGTTGATAATTACACTGCATATAAATGGATTAAATGCACCAATAAAGAGACAGAAAGTTGAAGAATGGATAAGAAAATATGGACCATCAATATGCTGTCTGTAAGAAATATACATTATATACAAAGCCAAAATCAGACTAAAACTCAAAGTTTAGAAAAACATATCTCAAGCAAATGGCAATCAAAAAAGAGCAGGAGTGGCAATATTACATCTGATGAAATAGAGTTTAAAATAAAAACCACCATAAGAAAAAAGAAGGGCATTATATAATGATTAAAGGATCAATTGAACAACAGGACATATCCATAATTGTGCACCCAATGAAAAAGCACCCCCCCAAAATAAAAACCAAACCCACTGCCATTGAGTCGACTCCAACTCATAGCAACCGCGTTGGGTTTCCAAGTCAGCAAATCTTTATGAAAGTAGATTGTCCAGTCTTTCTTCCATGGAGTGGCTGGTGGGTTTGAACCGCCAACCTTCTGGATAGTCATCAAATGTCTTAGGCACTGTGCCACCAGAGCCCCTTATGAAAAAGCCCTGTTGTTGTTGTTGTTGTTAAGTGCCGTCGAGTCGTTTCCGACTCATAGCGACCCCATGCACAGCAGAACGAAACACTGCCCAATCCCGCACCAGCCCCACAATCCCTGCTATACTCGAGCCCATCATCGCAGCCACTGTATCAGTCCATCTCGTTGAAGGCCTCCCCCTCTTTCGTCG
>NW_006921655.1:4150282-4161784 GCF_000298275.1 Orycteropus afer afer
CTACGCCCGTGCTTACCTTGCTCCCGAAGACCTGGTCCCTCTCGGTAGGGTAACAAGGGAACGTGTTCAGTGCAGATCAGTGAGTAAGCACAAGCCCTAATATACATAAATCAAACTTTTACAGAATGGAAAAGAGAAATAGACTACTCCACAGTAATAACAGAATACTTTAATACATCACTTTCAATGACAGATAGAACAACTAGAAAGAAACTCAACAAAGTCAGTGAAGAACTAAACAATACAATCAACCAACTTGGCCTTATAAACAGATACAGAGTACTTTACTCAACAACATGGAGCTCTAGTGGCAAAGATTAAGGTATTTGACTGCTAACCAGAAGGTTGGTGGTTCAAACCCATGAGCTGCTCCATAGAAGGAAGATGAAGTGTTTTGCTTCTCTGATGCTGTTATAACAGACATATCACAAATGGATGGCTTTAACAAGCAGGGATTTATTCTCTTATAGTTTAGGAGACTAGAAGTCCAACTTCAAATTGCTGGCTCTAGGGGTTATGTGAAGTACCCTTGACCTTGGGCTTCTGCTCTGCCTCTTGTTCCTGACCACTGGAGCTGGAGTCAACTCTTAACTCAGGGAGCTGCTGACTGCTGTGGCTGACAAACCCAACATTGTCAAGTAAAATGGCATAGTTCTGAGATTAGCAGGTAACATGGCAGGCCACTGGTGCAAGTCCAGGAACAATCCCAAGATTGGCAGGCAACATGGCAGCCCATTGAGATGAAGACTTAGGCAACTGCAGGATCCAGATGTACCAAAAGCTCCAGACCATTCCCAAAGCTTCTCCTTATATACTGAAAGCAGACCACATCCCTAAGGCAGCTTCTTACAGCAGATTCCAACATGGAGTTGATTACTGGTCTCATCATGGAGAATAACTGCATTCAGCTGTCCAGCCACTCAAAACCAGGCCCAAGCAATTTGACACATAACTTTAATTACCACATGGGACAATCTACTTCCATAAAGATTCACTACCTTGGAAACCCAATGGGGGTCACTATGAGTCAGAATCAACTCGATGGCAGTGGGTTTGGCTTGGTTTTTGATGAAAGACTGTAGTCTAACAAATTTGAAAACCTAGGAGAACTGCACAAATTTCTAGAAACACACTACTTACCTACGGTAACACAGATTGAGGTAGAAAATTTGAACAGACTCATAACAAAAGAAGAAATTGAACAGGTCATTAAAAAAAAAGATACCAAAAAAAAAAAAAGGTCCTGGCTCAGATGGCTTCACTGGAGAATCCTACCAAACATTCAGAGAAGAGCTAACACCAATCCTACTAACTATTCTAGAACATAGAAAAGAATGGAATCCTCCCAAACTCATTTTATGAAGCAAGCATAACCCAGATACCAAAACCAGGCAAAGACACTGCTAAAAAGGAAAACTCCAGACCAATATCATTCGTGAATATAGATGCAAAAATCTTCAACAAAATCTGAGCCAATAGACTCCAAAACATGTAAAAAAAAAAAAAAAAAAAAAAAAACGTATACACACACACACACACACACATATATATATATATGACCAACTGGAATTCATACCAGGTATGTAAGGATGGTTCAACATTAGAGAAATAATCAATTTAATCCATCACATAAGTAAAATAAAGGAAAAGAACCAAATGATCATATCAATCAATGCAGAAAAGGCATTAAATAAAACCCAACACCCATTCCTAATAAAAACTCTCAGCAAAATAGGAATAGAAGGGAAAATTCCTCAACATAGTAAAAGGTATATATGCATAATCAACAGCCAACATTGTTCTCAATGGAGAGAGACTGAAAGCATTTCCCTTGTGTATGGGAATCAGGCAATGATACCCTCTATCACCACTTCTATTCAACATTGTATTGGAAGTCCTAGCCAGAGCAATAAGGCAAAAAAGAGAAATAAAAGGTGTCCAAGTTGGTAAGGAAGAAGTAAAACTATCTTTATTTACAGATGATATGATCCTACACATAGACAATCCCAGAGACACAGAAAGAAAACAATAGGAACTAATGGAAAGATTCAGCATAATGGCAGGATACAAGATTAACATACAAAAATCAGTTGGATTCCTCTACATACAAAGTGATCTCTGAAAATGAAATAAAGGAAACAATATCATTTACAATAGCTATCACAAAGATAAAATACTTAGGAATAAATCTTACCAGGGACACAGAGACCTACACAAAGAAAATTACAAAATACTACTACAAGAATCTACAATAAATCTACATAAATGAAAGAACATACTATGCTCATGGATAGGAAGAGTGAACATTGTGAAAATATCAATACTACTCAAAGCAATCTATACATTCAATATGATCCCAGTCCAGATTCCATCAACATTCTTTAAGGATATGGAAAAACCAATCACTAATTTTATATGGAAAGGAAAGCACTACTGAAGAAGACCAAAGTAGGAGGTCTCACACTAGCCAATCTCAAGATCTACTATTCAGCCATGGTAGTCAAAATAGCCTGGTATTGGTACAACAATAGACCCACATAGACCAGTGGAACAGAACAGAAAATCCAAAAATAGATCTATCCACCTATGAGCAGCTGATCTTCTTTGACAAAGGACTGAAACCCATTAAATGGGGAAGAGATAGTCTCAGACAAATAGTGCTGGCAAAACTGGATATCCCTGTGTAGAAAAATTAAACAAGATCAATACCTCATACCATACACAAAAACTAACTCAACACAGATCCAAGACTTAAATGTGGAACCTAAAACTATAAAGTTCATTAAATATATAAATATATATAGGGGCAAACGTAGGGCCCTAATTTATGGCGTGAATGGATTATCAAACATAACTAAATATGCACAAACCGCAGAAGATAAACTAGATGATTGGGATCTTCTAAAAATTAAATTCTTAGGCACATCAAGAGTTCTCCGAAAGAGTAAAAACAGAACCTATGCATTGGGAGAAATATTTGGCAGTGATGGGGTGAAAAAGTACTTATCTTTAAAATTTACAGAAAACTCCAACACCTCAACATCAAAAAGACAAATGATCCAATTTAAAAATGGAAAGAAGGCATGAATAGACACTTCACCAAAGAAAATATTCAGACAGCCAATGAACACATGCAAAAATGCTCGTGATCATTAGCCATTAGAGAGATGCAAATCAAAACAACAAGATATCATCTCACCCCAGCAATGATGGCAAAATTCAAAAACACATAAAATAACAAATGCTGATGAATGTGTGAAGAGATTAGAACTCTCATACACTGCTGGTGGGACTATAAAATGGTACAACAACCGTGGAAAACATATGGCACTTCCTTAAAAAATTGGAAATAGACATACCATTTGATTCAGCAATTCCACTACTAGGTGTATATCCTAAAAAAGTGAGAGTCAGGACACAAATAGATATATGCACACTCATGTTTGTTGCAGCACTATTCACAATAGCAAAGAGATGGAAACAACCTAAGTGCCCATCAATAGCAGAATGGATAACCAAACCATGGTACATATACTCAATGGAATACTATGCAGCACTAAAAAATAATGTAGAATCTGTGAAACACTATATAATATGGATAAACTTGGAGGACATTATGCTGAGTGAAATAAGTCAATCACAGAAGAACAAATATTGTATTAGTTCACTATTGTAAATAAGTCAAAGAAAGGTTTATGTATGTAAGGAAAATTTTTGTTGGTTACCAGGGATGGGAGGGGAAGAGAGGAGAGGGAACATTGCTAGATAGGTAGAGACAAGTATTTATTTAGGTGAAGGGAAGGACAATATATTAAGAGTGACCAACACAATAAAACTAGGGAAAAGGAAGACACAAAAAGGTGCACAAGAGATACAGAGAAAAAAAGATTAACACTTTTATATACACAATACTGCATTATCAGTAATAACAAACATTAATCTATGGGTAGATACAGCAATACACAAGCAAGATGATCACATATGGATAAGTGAACATGAATATACCCATGACCACCATATATATGTTTGGTAGAGGATGTTTGTACATATGCATTTGTATGTGCTATATAAAAAAAGTCTCTCTCTATATATATAGTTGTTGTTGTTGTTGTTGTTGTTATGTGCCCTTGAGTTGGACACAACTCATAGCGACCCCTCCTTGGGTTTCCGAGGCAGTATCACTACAGAAGTAGATTGCCCACCTTCCTTCCAAGGAGTGGCTGGTGGGTTTGAACCACCAGCCTTCTGGTTAGCAGTCAAGTGCCTTAGGCACTATATATATATATATATACACCTCGGAAACCCAAGGAGGGTTGCTATGAATCAAATTGACTCGATGACTATGAGATACACACACATACACACACACATATATAAGCTAACAGGGGCAAAGTTATGATAACTTCTTAGCCACAACCAAACACCTTGAGGGAGTGAGTCACTGGACCTGTGGACTCAGGACCATGGTTGCAGGAGACATCAAGCTTAATTACCATTAGCTTGACATTACATGAATTGACAAACTACACAAAAACATTGTTCTACATTCTAGTTTGATAAGTAGCGAATGGGGTCTTAAAAGCTTAAGATGCAATAAGATGCAACAGTTGGTCTCTCCTTGTCCAGGGCAAAGAAGAGTGAAGAAAATCAGGCATGCATAGAAACTCTTAGTACAAGGAAGGTACCATGGGAACCTACATGACCCTCAGCCCAGAAGAACTAGATGGTGTCCAGCTACTACTGCCAACCACTCAAAAGGGGTCAAAACTGGAGATCTTAAAGTGGGAGAGAAATATGGAACAAAACTCAAAATCATGAAAAAAAAAAAAAAAAAATGGACCAAGCTTACTATTCTGATAGAGACTGGTGAACCCCCAAGACCATGGCTCCTAGTCATCCTTCAGGTCTGGAATTAAAATCATTGCTATGGATTAACGTCCAGCAAAATAACAGAACGGCCTATGAGGTGAACAATTACACCAGGTAGGTTCACTCCTCAGAACAATCAACCATAGGAAATTTGAAGGGCAGTGTTTGTGCAGGGAGAAAGCTCAGAGGGCAAGAATGCATAGGAAAGAAGGACACAAGGGAAAGGTAACCACAGGGAGGGAAGAGAGCTGTTACATTATGGGGATTGCAATCAGTGTCATGAAACAAAATGTGTATGAATTGCTGAGTGGAAAATGAATTCACTCTGTAAACTTTTACCCAAATCACAATAAAAAGAAAGAAAAGAATATGAGCCTAATCAACACTGTGAAATGTATATACCTCTGGCCTTTATCAGTGCAGGTTTGATAGTACCCTCGAACAAGTGAAGCTGGATGACTTCCTGTCTGAAAATGTCAAAGGCTATTCTAAATGATCCAAGTTAATACTAGTCTTTGTCTTTGAGAATATAGTTTGAAAACCTAACTCTTAAAGGAAGAAAGTTGAGTTCAAGGAAATGATAGACAAAAATACCGTGCAGGAAACTCTGCTATCAAAGTCATACGTGTTGCTCCAATGGTCCATATAAAAAGAAAATGATTGATTAATGATTGTAAATAACAGGCAAAAAACAACTGGTTTTATATTATTAACAATCACCATCAACTTATGTAGGCAGCTCTGGTAGCATAGTGCCTAAAGCACTTGACTGTTAATCAGAAGGCTGGCGGTTCAAACCCACCAGCCACTCCTCAGAAAGAAGATGGGGCAATCTAGTTCCATAGTGATACTGCCTCGGAAACCCAAGGAGGGGTCGCTATGAGTTGGGTCCGACTCGACGGCACAGAACAACAACAACATCAAGTTATGTTTGTCTTATTTTATATTTCTTATTTGATATCCCCAAAAATTCCCATGCAAGGAAAGTAGAGCCACTGTTACTCAGTTTTACAGATGACATAACTGAGGCTCAGCACTTGCTATTGGAGTGCTGGTGGTGTAGTGCCTAAGGCATCTGACTGCTAACCAGAAGGCTGGCAGTTCAAATCCACCAGCAACTCCATGGAAGGAAGATAGGTCAATCTGCTTTCGTAAAGATTTTCCTCCTCAGTAACCCAATGGGGGTCGCTATGAGTCAGAATTAACTCAATGGCAGTGGGTTTGGTTTTGGTTAACTTGCTATTGCTTGCCACTGCTAGTAAAAATAATATAGATCTAGAATCTAGACTCATGTATCCTTTCACTACCCCGGGATGCCTTTCTGTGCTGTGTTTCTGTCACAAACCATGGAAGGAAACTTACAAATAGTGAAATCAACTGGTTGAGAAATAACTGGTGTCTTTTTATATATGCTCCAAGAAAAAGCTTGGGAAGTACTATTCACCTGTCTTGGAGATTTAAAATGCACTTATTAGAGAGGTATTACAGGCTCCAAGCAATGCTACCACAAAGAAATCTATATAGCTTATGTAAATCTTATATTCCTCAAATTTATGTGATTATAAAACTTTTGTGTACATTATTTATTAATATTGCACAGAAAATAATCCTTTGTTAAATATTTTTGAATGTGTTAATTACTCAAGGACATGAGTAAATTAAGTGGAAAAATTATGCCTCATTGTACCTTGCTTGAGCCCGTTTCTTAGGCCCAAATTAATTTCTAGAAGTAATACTAACTCTAAGAAAGATTTCCAGATGGGAAGTGTGCTATTAGGAAGCCTATAAATAAATAAGAAACTTTAAAGAATTGAAGTAGTGTTCAGGAAAGCAGATTAATACAGAAATAGAGTTTCTATCTTTAACCTCCAAGTAACCTACAAAATCTCCAGGTAGCCTTCATCCTTTTTTGTCTTCTGTCCACCTACAAAGCTTTTTATTTATCTAGTGACTTCAGTAGTATGTTAGTTTCCTTGGGCTGCCATAACAAAGTGATTGACATTGGGAGGTCTATAAGAACAGAAATTTGTCTCAGTTCTGGAAGTTAATTGTTTGAATTCAGGGTGTAGACAGAGCCATGCTCTTCCCAAGGGCTTTGTGGAAGGGATCCTTTCTTATTTCTCTCAGCTTTTGGTAGCCACAAGCATTCATTGGCTTGTTGCTACAGGATAACCCTATGTCTACTTCCATCTTCTCATAACAGGCTTCCCTCTGTCTGTCTCTGTGTCTCTTCTCCTCTTTTATAGGGCATCACTCATAATGAATTAGGGCTCACCCTACTTTGATATGACCTCATTTTAACTTAACTGATACCATCCTGAAAGACCTTATTTCCAAACAAGCTCAACTTCACAGGTATTAGTGACTTAACAAATTTTTGGAGGAGGACATGATTCAATCTATAACAAGAAGTAAGACATTTTCTTTCATTCCTCATCTTGTGCCCTTCCCCACCAAGAAAACCCTTCTAAACCTCTGGAAGAGATCTTTAGCTGTGGTTATAAGGAACAATGCCCACCAGGATTAAGAAAAAGGAGAATACAACTTGTGCGCATTTCAAAATTTTTTTGTTGCTATTGTCAGGTGCTCGACAGAGTTGGTTCCAAGTCATAGGACCATATGTACAACAGAATGAAACACTGACTGGTCCTGTCCCACCATCACAATCATTGCCATGCTTGAACCCATTGTCATAGCCACTGTGTCAATCCATCTTATTGAAGATATTTCCCTTTTTCACTAACCCTCTACTTTACCAAGCCAGATATCCTTCTCCAGGGACTTAACCCTCCTGATAACATGACTGAAGGATGAGAGACAGTCTGGCCATTCTCACTTTTAAGGAGCATTCCACCTGTACTTTCTCCAAGACAGATTTGTTCATTTTTCTGGCAGTCTATCCTCGGAAGGAAGGTTGGGCAATCCTACTTCCGTAGTGATACTGCCTCGGAAACCCAAGGAGGGGTCGCTATGAGTCGGGGCCGACTCGACAGCAAATAACAACAACAACAAATGGTATTTCCAGTATTCTTCACCAACACCACAATTCAGGTGCATCAGTTTTTGCTCAGTCTTCCTTATTCATTGTCCAGCTTTCTCATGCATGTGAAGCTATTGAAAGTACCATGGCTTAAGTCAGGCACAACTTAGTCTTCAAAGTCACATCTTTGCTCTTCAAAGCTTCAAAGAGGTCTTTTGCAGCAGATTTGCCCAATGAAATTTGTTGTCTGATTTCTTGACTGCTGCTTCCATGGGCATTGATTGTGGATCCAAGTAAAATGAAATCCTTGACAACTTTAATCTTTTCTCCATTTGTCATGATGTTGCTTGTTGCTCCAGTTGTGCAGATTTTTGTTTTCTTTGCATTGAGATGTAATCCAGATTGAAGG
This sequence comes from Orycteropus afer afer, assembly GCF_000298275.1. Taxonomy (NCBI): domain Eukaryota; kingdom Metazoa; phylum Chordata; class Mammalia; order Tubulidentata; family Orycteropodidae; genus Orycteropus; species Orycteropus afer. The sequence goes on from NW_006921655.1 coordinate 4,158,541, forward strand.
CTGTAGTCTGATCTTCATCAGTAAGTGCTTCAAGTCTTCTTCACTTTCAGCAAGCAAGGTTGTGTCATCTGCCTATTGCAGGTTGTTAATGAGTCTTTCTCCAATCCTGATGCCATGTTATTCTCCATGTATTCCAGCTTCTTGGATTATTTGCTTGGGATACAGATTGAATAAATACGGTGAAAGGATACAGCCTTGATGCACACCTTTCCTGATCTTAAAGCATGAAGAACCCCTCTGTTTTGCTCGAATGACTGCCTCTTGGTCTATGGACAGGTTTAGAAACCTTTAGTAAGCAATAATTAACTAACCACTGCAAAGTTAGCTCTTTCCTTTTCAAACTGCTTTCTCCCACTTTTATCACTGGTTCTAGCTTCTCAGTTAACTACTAAAGCACTTTCCTTAAAAAAAATTAATTTTGGCTCTTTCTGACCCCACATCTTTATATCCAAGTTAAATTCATTGAACTAAGTTGTCACTTATGACACACTTGCACTTGAAGAAACACATTAACTTCCTTGCCCATACCCATTCCCAGAAACATTAGTACTTATTATCTCCTCTAGTGTTTGGATTCCTTGGAAGGAAGATCAGGCAATCTACTTCTGTAGTGATACTGCCTTGGAAACACAAGGAGAGGTCGCTATGAGTCAGATCCGACTTGACGGCAGTATGCAGTGTTTGGATTCACCCTGAGAAGGGTCAGAAGCGAAGCTGCTTTCTTTATTACTTTCTGAAAAATTGTGTTTTCCTTCTAATGTGATCCAAAATGGCTTGGACCTCACAGAGCTTTTCTCCCACTCAGGTTCTCAGTCCTAAGGTTTCTTCTTCACTACCAGAGCAGTTTTTCCAGGAAACAATCTCAAATTTTAAAACAACCTTGGAGAGCAGAGGTCAGCTCCTCCCCTACACCAGAGGTCACAGACATGGACTTCTTTAGTGATCTGGAGTCTCCCCACAAATGGGGAATGTGTTTGCTCTAGGAGAGTTTCTCAGAATAGAGATAAGCTAGCACATTCCTGAGGGCCACCATTTATCGCTACCCTGCCTCCACTAACTCTATCACCCTTAATATAGATATTTTCCATAGGGTTAGTGCACTCCTTAGGATTTTTTCCTGAGAAGAGGGACCACCCTACTCCATTGTTTTGGTCAGAATAAGAATAATGTTAAAAGAGAGAGACTGAAGAACAGGAATTGACAGAGTCCTCTTAGTGTACAGGAACACTCAACCATCACTGACCAATCTAAAATGTGAGAGATCAGGTGAGAAGATCAGGTAGGGGATGGTGAACAGGAATACACCCTAGACCAAAGATAGATTTAGCTGAAGATAATCTTACTTATGCGCTTGTGCTATAAAATTAGCCACACACATTACAGAAGCAACAGAAGACAGAGTTGGAATAACCTCTCAGAGACAACCAAACACCTTGAGAGAGAAAATCATTGGGCCTGTCAACTTGAGACCATAGTCTCAGAGGACACCAACCTCAACTGGAACAACATAGTACACAAAAATCTTGTTCCACAACCTAATTTGGTAAGTAACGAATGGCGTCTTAAAAGCTTTCAAGCAGCCATCTAAGATGGTCTCCTCTCATCTGAAGCAAAGAAGAGTGAAGGCATCTGGAAACAATTAGTCCAAGGATATGATGGACCCCAAGACCAGAAGAACTAGATGGTACCTGGCTACCAATGCCAACCACTCAGAAAGGGATCAAAACTGGTCATCCTGGATAGAGTGGGATGAAAAATGTAGAACAAAATTAAAAAACACAAAAATGACCAGAAATACTGGACAGATAAGAGTCTTGTGGAACCCCCAAGACTATGAAGATTACCCTTCAGGCTTAGAACTGGACTCAATCCCTTGCATTGGTTCTCAGCCCAATAGCAGAAAGACCTACATGCAGATCACCTACCCCAGGACAATGCACCCACTTCCTCTAGGGAAATACACCCCCCCCCCCTTAGAGCAATTGGCCATGGGACACCAGAGAAGCAGCATTCACATAGAGGGAAAGCTGGACAGACAGGAGTGCATAGTTAAGAAGGGTACAGGGAAGAGGCAATCACAGGGACGGGTAGAGAGGAGAGTTTGTTATGGTTGGGGGTGATAATTGGGTGTGAAATCACATGTATACAAATTGTTGAATGTAAAACAAATTTTGCTCTGTAAATATGCACCCAAAGCACAAGAAAATTAAAAAAGAAAAAAAAGTCTTATTACCTTTAGATATCTGGCTCTCCAAAGAGACTGGAAATCCCCTGAAAGCCTAAAAGATACATGTATCACTTCTCCCACATTCTATCTATCAAAATAAATCACAGATCAGCCTAGATTCAAGAGGAGGGGAAATAGATTCCACTGCTTGACTGGAAGACCATCATGGGTGCATAGGAATTGTTGGTGGCCTTTTTTTTTTTTTCTTTTCTTTTTCTTTTTGCTTACTTCTTGCAAGGTACTTCTAACATTCTCCAATTACCAAATTAACATTAGCCAATTGCCTCAAAGAAATAGAAAAAAAATTGTTTATTTTATTCACCTCAATATGCAATCAACTGTAAGATTCACATTATTTTCTGCATCATTAAAAAAGAAAAAGACCACCATGTAAACCATAACATAATATCAATTGTTAAGATGTATCTCAATTTCAGAAACATTAAAGGGTAGATAAAATGTGTATATTAGAGTTAATAAAAATGGTACTTATCCAAATCATAACTCAACAGAGTTCTGAGATGAATGGATAAAAATCTGAGATTTAAAAAATAGTTATTATTCTGATCCTAACTCCATGAAGTCTCAACTTACATAGACCTCATCCCAACTAAGACACTAATCCTGGCCTAAGGTCTAATAGAACAAGGCCTTAAAGGAACATTACTTCTCCTCCATGGCCTTATCCATCCTTTGGGAAAGGCAACACATGGGAATGAAAAGAAAAATGGAGTCCTTATAGCTCAAATAGCAAAGTTACATTCTATCGAGCAGTTGGTCTCTATTTTGCTTTGCTTCACTCCATTCAGCTTCCCCAATACACCTAGACCCTTTTACTGGTTATTTTAATTAACTCACTGGATTTTTTTTTTTCCATTAAATAAGTGCTTAGTACATTTACAATGGCTTCCTTGTTGATAGGGTTTCCAAGAATACACTTTGTTATAAAGCACGGATCACCATATTTCCAAATTCAACCAACGTTCATTGGGTTCCTGTTGTGTGCCATGCAGTGTG
>NW_006921655.1:4162328-4186981 GCF_000298275.1 Orycteropus afer afer
AAAAAAAAAAAAAGACTGCATCTCTCGTACTGGCTAAGTAGTATTCCATGTATGCATGTACCACATTTTTTTAATCCATTCATTTTTGGATGGATATTTCAGTTGTTTCCATCTTTTGGCTACCATGAATAGCACTGGAATGAACAGTGATATACAAGTCTCATTTTGAGCCTCTGATTTCAAGTCTTTGGGGTATATACCTAGGAGTGGAATTGCTGGGTTATATGATAGTTTTATTTTTAGTTTATAGTTATATAGGTAGTTTTTGAGGAAACACCATACTGTTTTCCACAAAGGGTATACCATTTTACACTCCTATCAGCCATAGTTATGGGTTCCAATTTCCCTATATCCTTACCAACATCTGTCTTTTGTTTATTTGTTTGTTTTATCTTAGCCTTAAGTATAATATCATTATGGAGTATAATGATATCACATTGTTATTTTGATTTGTATTTCTCTGATGAGTAATAGTACTGAACATCTTTTCATATGTTTGGTGACCATTCCTCTTTGGTGAAATATCTATTCAAGTTCTTTGGCCATTTTATAATTTAGTTATTTTGTCTTTTTGTTGTTAAGGCGATGAAGATATATATATATATATTTTTTTTTTTTTGGTTATTACATTATTGTTAGATATATGGTTTCCAAAGATGTTCTCCATTGCTAACTTGTCTTTTCACTTTTTTGGTAATGTAGTTTGATGAACAAAAGTTTTTCATTTTTATGAGGTTCCATTTATTTTATCTTTTGCCGTTTGTTTTTATTATTATATTAGACCATACATTTTGAAAGCTAGGCCTGATTGCATTGATTCTGCATTTTATTCTTAAGAATTTTATGGTTTTAGTTTGCACATTTAGGTCCTTAATCCATTTTGAATTTGTTTTTCTGTATGGCATGAGGCAAGGATCCTGCTTTATTTTTCTACATTTGTAAATCTAATTTTTCTAGCACCATTTATTGAAGAGACTCTTCTTTCTTCATCAAAAGGGAGGAAAAGCTTACCATAGATGTGTGGGTTTATTTCTAGACTCTCAATTCTATCTCATTGGTCTATGTGTCTATTGTTATACCAGTATCAGGCTATTTTGATTATTGCATCTGTATAGTATATTTTAAGGAGCTCTGGTAGTGCAGTGGTTAAAGCACTTGGCTGTGAGCCAACAGTTCAGCAGTTTGAACCCAACAGCCACTGCACGGAGAAAGATAAGGCAATCTGCTACCATAAAGATATACAGCTTTGGAAACCCTATGAGACAGTCTACTCTGTCACTACGACTTGGGTTTTTTATAGTATATGTTAGAATCAGGAAGTGTGAGTCCTCCTACTTTGTTCTCTTTCAGCATTGTGAATCATTTGGTTTTTTTCAAGACAATATGATCTCCCTGTATGCGTAGAATAACTGCTCAAACCTTAGGTGTTTTAATTTGTCCAAAGCAAGGATGGGAGGGGACTGTCTACAAGCATACCATGTGTGTGTTAAACCTAAACTAGGGAAGCTTGAACATAATCTTCTTTGAGAAATAGAAGCACGGAAAAAACTAAAATGAAGAGAGCAAGTTGTTGTTGTCATGTGCCGTTGAGTTGGACCCGACTCATAGCAACCCCTCCTTGGGTTTCCAAGGTGGTATCACTATGGAAGTAGATTGCCTAACCTCCCTTCCAAGGAGTGGCTGGTGGGTTTGAACTGCCAGCCTTCTGGTTAGCAGTCAAGTGCCTTAGGCACTATGCTACCAGAGCTCCTGAAAAGAGCAAGAGATAGGTCTAATTTAAGTTACTTAAGTATTGGGGGTTCTTTGGATTCCAACTTTCCTCTGCAATGTTATTAACTCAAAGATAACATTATTCACCAGAATGTGGATATAATGATGAAGAGTGCTAAAGGGGCAAGGAGGCTGCATCTCCCGACCTCCTCTAACCCCACAAGAGGAGGATAGAATCACCATCAATAGCCCAAGGGCTATTCCTACGAGGCCAGACATGCTGCCTCCCTCCAGCCCTTACACCAACCGTTCCTTCTGCAGCACCCAAAGCCTATCTGCTGGGTTCAGTAATTCACTATAGGGGCCACGCAGAACTCACAGACTATGGGGTTTATTAGGGAAGCACCAGGCTACAATTCAAGTTCAGGAACAACGTTCAGTCTCTCTCAGCCCGCTGTCTCTCACTCAATAGTCTCTCTCAGTCTCTCTCCCACCAGTGCGTGTCTCTTGGTGTCTCTTTCTCAGCAGCGTGTGTCTCTCAGGAGCGCATGTCTCTTTCAGCAGCACGTCTTCCTGAGCCAGAGGTCAGAGAGAGTTCTGCCTCTAGGAGGCCTCCTTTTGAGCCCGGCAGAGTGGCCAAACTAACCAATCATAACATCAGAATTCTAAGCACCTGAGAGAAAGCGAACTTTCCAGAACATTACTGGATGATTTTTATACTCAGGAGCTCCTCAGTTGTTCACACATATTCCACCACTGAGTTTACAAAGACTTATGGCTAGAAAAGCCATACCAGGTAATTTACTATACCACAAAGAGGCAGGAAATGTCCCACCTTGCTTTTCCCACTTCCCCTGCTGCCTCTCTATAAATTCAATTTATATTTAGTCTCCTTTAATCCTTTTTGTCATAGTGTGGTGGTTTGTGTGTTGCTGTGGTGCTAGTAGCTATGCCACCAGTATTTCAAATAACAGCAGGGTCACTCATGGCAAATAGGTTTTAGTGGAGTGTTCCGGCTAAAGAAGACTAGAAAGAAAGGCCTGGTGATTTACTTCCAAAAATTAGTCGATGAAAACCTTATGGATCACAACAGAGGTCTGTCCAATTCACATGTTTTGAACATATATCATCAGGAGGGATTGATCGCTAGAGAAGGACATCATGTTTGGTGAAGTTGAGGGCTTGTGAGGGGGAGGGAGACCCCTGCAGAGATGGATGGGCACAGTACCCACAACAATGGACTCAAACACATCAGAGACTGTAAAGATAATGCAGGGCTGGGCAACATTTTGTTCTCTTGCATATACGGTTGTCACTAGTCAGATTCGTCTGGTTAGCAACTATCTATTTATCTATCATTGAGCTACCATAATCCTTACTTTACATGAGAGCACAAGGTTGGAGACAGTGAGTGGCAAGTGGCCCATTGTCACACAACTGTCTGACCGTGACTCCACGTACCTTGCTTTTCCTACTTCCCCTGCTGCCTCCCTACAGACAAAATCAGAACACGAATACCACCACAAAGGCAAGTAGCCTGATGTCATTGGGAGCAGAAAGGAGACCCAAAGATCAGCTGGCCTCCAAAGGTACTCCCCCTGAGAACACCTGCATCGGAATAACCTCGAGAGCTTGTTAAGTGTGCAGATTCCTGTTTCCACTCCTAAAGATTCTGATTCAGTGAGAGGTTTTTATATCCTTCAAAGCTTGTTTGTCACGAAATTTTAATCCAAATATCAAGGAGTAGAACATGCTATTTATCGTCTGTGGGCTTCAAAAATGAGTCAGGGGAGAGCCAGGACTAGAGTGAGAGCTCTAGATGCGAGATCCCAACACTTCTGCCTGTCAGCTAGAGTAAAGGTGGAGAAATAAAACCAGCTTGAGAAAAGTGCTTTGCTTCTCGCCATCTGTTTACCATTTTCAAACCATCTGTTCCTTCTCATTAACTATTTTGACTGTTAATACAGTAGAGGGTAGTGATGAAAACTGGATTCTGAGCCCAGATTGCTGTTGTTAGGTGCCATGGAGTGGATTTCAATTCAAACTGCCCAATAGGGGTTTCTAGGCTGTAATCTTCTGGGAGAAGATCATCATGCCTTTCTCTCATGAAGTTGCTGGGTGGGTTTGAACCACCAATCTTTTGGTAAGCAATCAAGTGGTTAGACCAGCATTGTGTCACTGGGGCTTCTTGGTTACCAGAATTTAAATACTGACTGCCATTTACCAACTGCAAAGCCCTGGGTAAGTTATTAACTTTTCTGCGCCTGATTTTTTTCATCATTAATAATAATGCTTACTATTAGGGTAGTGAAGGGTATGCTAATTAATACTAGTTGTGATGGTTTAATACAGGTTGTGAGAATTCAACTGATAATGCATGTGAAAGATTTAAAATACAAACAAACAAAACAAACTGCCACTGAGCCAATTCTGACTCACAGTGACCCCCATTGGGCTTCTAAGGCTGTAAATCTTTATGCAAGCAGACTGCCCCATCTTTCTTCCACAGAGTGGTTGGTGGGTTCAAACCAGCAAGCTTTTGGTTAGCAGCCAAATGTCTTAACCACTACACCACCAGGCACCTAGTCTGTGACAAGTGTTCAGTAAGAGCTAATTGTCACTCTTACTATTATTGGCTTCTCTCCTATCATTATCCCATTGGGTAGGAGCAGAGTTTGATGATTAATTATAATGGGCATAAACGAAACCAAAACAAACCCACTGCCATCTAGCTCTGGTAGCATAGTGGCTAAGGCACTTGGCTACTAACCAGAAGGCTGGCGGTTCAAACCCACCAGTCACTCCTTGGAAGGAAGATGGGGCAATCTACTTCCGTAGTGATACTGCCTAGGAAACCCAAGGAGGGGTCGCTATGAGTCGGGTCCGACTCGAAGGCACATAACAACAACAACAACAGCCATCTAGTTAGTTCCAACTTATAGCAACCCTACAGCACAAAGTAGAACTGCCCTGTACGGTTTCCAAGGTTATAAATCTTTACGGAAGCATATTGCCTCATCTTTCTCCCACGGAGCACCTGGTGGATTTGAACCTTTTGGTTAACAGCCAAATGCCTTAACCATGGTGCCAACAGAGCTCCTTATGGGTATTATAAGGAGTGACAATTGCCTAGTGCCAATTTTGACCTCATTACTCATTCACTTGACCGTATTAGTTAAGGTTGCTGTCCCTTGACGTCTACCCAAGCTCAGGCCTGAGCTTGGCTAGTGCAGAGTTTTGTGAGGTGTGATATAAAAATGAACCAAATAATAGCTCTGTATCTATGTCTAATTCCTTATAAGTTATTTTTTCCAACAATGTATTAGGTAACTCTCAGTAGAATTAAAAGTGTATTATAATAGTCTTTTCCCTGAAAAGGAGTCCTTGGGTAGTGCAAACAGGTAACCAGAAATAAAGAAATAAAGGCCTGACCATCTACTTCTGAAAAATTAGCCACTGAAAACTCTGTGTGGCACAGTCTACTCTGACACATGTGAGGCTGCCATGAGTCAGAATCAATTTGATGGTAACTGGTTTTTCATCCCTGACAAAATCAGAGAGGTGTCTACTAACACATGGCACAGGTGCCATGGGGAGAGACAAACTGAGACCTTCCCCTACACAAACTCCTAGGTTTGATCTTGTTTTCATATACCTCCCCACAAGCTTTCTTCCCAGATTCCCAGTTATGCGAATCTCTTAGAGTGGAGATAAATGCTGACATCAATTGACCACAACTTGCTGCAGAAAGGAAGAACTAGATTTCCTAACTATTTATAGCATGAATCCTGTCTTTTTAAAAGAAGATGACATTACAAGTGGTAACTCCAAACCAAAGTCTGTTATTTAAATAAAGAGCAAGTGTTACTTATCACAGAGCTGAGTGTATTCAAGTATGCCCTAGAAGTAAGAATCACTTTAAATAATTACTCTCCTTGCTTTTAAGAGAACTCAAGAGGCTCACCAGGCATACTGGGTTGGAAAGCCATTAAAACTGCTGAAGCATGTCATGTTACAAGAGCTCCTGGTAGCAGAACTATTAGCGTATACCCAGAGGGAAAGACTGGTGAGCAGCATGAGTCTCTGAGATGCTGCCTGCTTATTAAACAACAGGCATGTGTCCTAGAAGGACACAGGGCACAGAGAAGACTCTGCCTGTATGGCCACTTGCCGTCTGTCTGACTTGAAGTAAAAACTGCAAATCCCTTTGAGGTTCAGATTCCTCATCCGGGATGTAGGGAGCAAATACTGAACTATACAAGGTAGGATGTTTTCTTTGGCTCCAAGTATGACTCAGAGCTTTAACAATCATAGGAAGTCCCATCTCACGTAATGGCGATTGCACAGGTATCCCAGGCAGCAGGCACTGGAAGTCAAGGCTCAGACTGCTTCAGTAGGCCCTGGCCTCCTCCCTCTCTGTTGGCTTCCATTTCAACTGAACAAATCTGTCTTGAAACAAGTATAATCAGAATGACCCTTAGAAGTGAAGTCAGTGAGACTTTGTGTCACATACTTGGACATATTATCAGGCGGGATCAGCCCATGGGGAACATCATGCTTGCTAAAGTAGAGGGTCAGCAAAAAAGAGGGAGATCTTCAATGAAACAGATTGACACAGTGGGTGCAATGATGGGCTCAACTATAGCAAGTGTTGTGAGGAATGCACAGGACCTGACAATGTTTTGTTCTGTTGTACATAGGGTCTCTATGAGTCAGAATTGACTTGACGGCACCTAACAACAACAAAAACGTGTTCCACATCCTTTTCTGAATCTGGCTTGAATGGTATACATTAGTAAACAAACATGAATAGAGTGCTCAGCATGTAAGAACAATAGCAGCTGACATTTTTGAGGACTTACAACGAGTCAGGAACTTTATATAAATTATCTAATGTAAGTAGAGCCCTATGAGACAGGCTTCATTATGGTGCCCATTTTGCAGATAAGGAAGAGACAGGATCACAGATGTATTACATAACTTGATCAAGGCAGAGTCCATGTTCAAACTCAGGCAGTCTGGCTTCAAAGTCCCCCTCTCATGCATTCATTTCTCTAAGATTTACTGTATTTAAATGTTCATCAAATCCATCTTCCCATCCGTTCCCTAATCTCAAGGAACATGTATATTTTGGGTTCACTTAGATTAACACACAAGAGAAATTAGACAGCAACAGAAGATAGCAACTAGTGACATTCTTACTGGCATAACAGAAGCAAAAAGTACCCAATGGGCTGGGCATAGGGAAAGACAATAGGGGTGATGTCAGGAAGGCAACAGGGCCTGGATCATGATGGAGGTGTGAGCTGAGGAGGCGATGAGAACATGCCAGATTGGTGTGCAGCTTGTAGTTTCCAAGAATAAAAAGCTATATGGAGTCCCTGGATGGTGCAAATGGTTAATGTGCTTGCTTGCTAACCAAAAGGTGAGAGGTTAGAGTCTACCCAGAGACACCCAAGAAGTAGGTCTAGCTATCTGCTTCCAAAAAATCAGCCACTGAAAACCCTAGGGAGCAAAATTCTATTCTGACACACATGAGATTACCATGAGTCAAAGTCAACACCACAGCAACTGGTAAAAAATAGGCTCTTGCTCATCTTTTACTCAATTGACTCTCACAATTACTTCCCAAACTCCTCTGCAACCTGATATATAGGCATGGTACCTTTCTAGGTTAATAACAGAACTAAGGTGAAAAAGGATGGTCTTTGAAGACTGAAATTCAAGTCACTATATCATCACCCACCAAGTGGGTGTTGTTGGGCCTGTGACTGAACTTCTGAGGCAAAAGTCCTAATGTGCAAGTTAGCACAATGCTCCCATCCTGAGCATTTACAGTCTAAGGAAAGCATCGAGATCATTGTCTAGACCATAATTGGTGTTACATCCTTTTCCCCCTTATAAAGAGAGAAAAAAAGGGTCCAGAACGAGTATTTGTTTAGTTTTCAGGGTGCCTGATTATGCCATTAAGTTGTTATGTGCTCTGGAGTGACTCCTTTACCTTCTTTGGCACATGAGAATAATAATAGCAGCTAAAATTTTCAAGGACTTATAATGAGCCAGGCACTTTATATGAATTACTAATTTAATTAATGCCCTATGATGTAGGCACCATTATTATGCCCATGTACAAACTCATCTGTATATTTAAAATTATATTTTTATTATAGACTGTCTACATTCCACAAGCTCTGTGTCACAGGAATTCCCCAAATTCAGCTGTCACATCCAGGTTCCCTGGTATCTCTCTATACTGGGTGTGGCCCAGTTTCCTTCCTTTCAACTTTACCTTCAGGATCCCTCCTGTACCGACCAGCTGTAATATGGTTGCTTTCTTTCACATGCATATGAGATGGCTGAAAATACCATGGTTTGGATCAGGCACACCTTAGAACACCTCATATCAAAGGAGAATTAATGTATTTGAATGATGGTGTTGGCAAAGAATATTGAATATACCATGGACTGCCAGAAGAAGTAATAAATTTGTCTTGGAAGAAGTACAGCCAGAATGCTCCTTAGAGACAAGAATAGCAAGATTTCATTTCACGTACTTTGGACATGTTATCAGGAGGGACCAATCCCTAGAGAAGAACATCATGTTTGGTAAAGTAGAGTATCAGTGGAAAATAAGTCTTTCAATGAGATGGATTGACACAGTGGCTGCAACAATGGGCTCAAACATAGCAACAATTAGGAGGATGGCGCAGGGCTGGGCAGCGTTTCATTCTGTTGTATTTAAGGTCCCTGAGTCAGGACTGACTAGAAGACACCTAACAACAACACTGACTGCTTAGAGAGAGGGCATGGTGGGGACCCAGCAACAGAGATCTCCAAAGGGCCCAGCAGCCAGACTCTTCTAGATAGCTAACAGTTCATTCAACTAAAATAAATCAAAGAGACCAAAGTTAGTGAGTGATACTAGACTGTATCATAGTTCTAAAGAAAAGCAACTATAAAAACTGTCCACATTTCTCATTTAAATCCTGCCTCAGAAGAGTGGGGCAATTTGTCAGCTTCAAAATGATAACTAAGAAAGACTCTATTCACTGGACTAAAAGTTCCAGGAGGATAAGGATTACGTGAGAGTTCTCACTAAAAACATGTTGGATTGGATTGAATTTTTTTATTAACAGCCAGAGTCATGAATAGCATATAGGTCCTCTGTGCTAGGAAACAGGTGTCAAAACTCTATTATTCCCAAATATTAGCATTAAGCAAGTGTAGAAATAACAATTTAACTCGGAAATTCTATTCTGATGTACCCCATGCTTTATTCTGCCAAAGATCTTACTATTTATGATGAAGTTACATGGCCCTCTTACTTCCCTCACTGTGCTTTTAAGTTATGGATTCTCTTTCTTTTGCTTTTTTTTTTTTTTTTTATTAGGATTTGGGTGAAGATTTACAGAGTAAATTCACTTTTCATACAGCAGTTCACATATACTTTGTCTCATGTCATTGACCAAAATTTACAATGCAGCAGCTCCCCTCCCACTTCCTCCCCATAGTTACCTCCTCCCAGTGTCCATCCCTTCATACTCTTCGAGAGGCCCATTGTCTGCCAATCCTGTATATGATCTTGGATACACTCTCCATTTAGACATACATAATTGTTTAGCTTGTTCACCCATCTATCCGTCCCTATACCCATATTTGCTTTCATTAACAACTCAGTATTGTATTTACAAAGGGGTTCATATTTGTTGTTTGTACTGCCCATGTAACTCTCTCTGTCTTTCTCATCCTCAATGCTGCCATACTGGTCACTCACATTTGGTACATTGCCCTTCTCTTCACCCAAATCAATATTTATCTCTATCTATCTAACAGCATTCCCTCCCCTTCCCTCCCACCCCTGGTAACCAACAAAGAAAATGTCCTCCAATATATAAACATTTCCTTAACTTTTACAATAACGGACTAATACAATATTTGTCCTTTTGTGACTGACTTATTTCGCTCAGCATAATGTCCTCCAAGTTCATCCACGTTATGCGGTGTTTTGCAGATTCTACATTATTCTTTAGCGTTGCATAGTATTCCATTGTGTGAATGTACCAAAGTTTGGTTATTCTTTCTCTTGCTTTTACTTAGCTTAAAAATTCTTGGATTACTTCTTTCTATTTTCTATAGAAATAATTTCTATTGCCCATGCTCATTTCCATAAGTATGCTTCTTTAAAGTCCTTAACACTGAATATTTATCATCATAGCTCACACACACTCACAGATACTTACAGACACGCATACCTACACACACTCCCACACAAGCATACACACCTAAACCCCAGAGGTTTAGACTGACCTCAAAAAGTTATGGTTTAATCACCCTAGCTCAGAAACTCATGACATCCAGTTAATGCTCTCAAAAAAACCAAAACCAAACCCATGGCCATCAAGTTTATTCTAACTCATAGTGATCCCTATGGGATTTCCAGGTTGTAAACCTTTACGGAAGTAGATTGCCTCAACTTCCTCCAGTGGAGCAGCTGATGGGTTTGAACTGATGACTTCACTTTGGCAGCCAAATGTCTTACCCATTGTGCCTCCGGAGCTCCTTAAGTCTCTCAAGTTTGGGCCAATTTGTGCAGTGAGGAGAAGGCCAATGTCTAGTTTAAAATAAATCTTTTTTTTTTTTTTTTTAAAGAATGATCTACAGGACCTCTTTAAGATGTGGAGTTTTATGTATTGTTATTATTGTTGTTTACTTCACATGACACATTAACTGAAAATACTTTTAGATCACTACTCAGTCTACTTTGCTAAACTTGTCTGTAATTATTAGCAGTGGTGTTTACAAAAGTACTCAAATCTTCAAAAGCTGCTAACCAAAAGTTTAGAAGTTCAAACTCATCCAGAGGCTCTGTAACAGAAAAACCAGGCTATCCGCTCCTCTGAAGATTAGAGCCTAAAAAAGTCCTCCAGGGCAGTTCTACTCTATCACATAGGGTCTCCCTTAGTCAAAATTGACTCAACAGCACCTAACAACAGCAACAGTTCTTATCAGGTTAAACTCTTTGGTCCTATAATCATATGTCTAGGCTTAATAAACGCTTTCTTCATGCATATATATTTAAAATTGTCATCCCTCTGTAATGACTAATCTCTAAAAGTGTTAAGTCCAGATTAATGACATTTTAGTGGGTCACTTATCTAACTGAAGAGCATGGAACCTGGTTAAAATAAAGAGAGGTGAAAATTATTACAGTTGCTACCAACTAGAACACACTGACAAGACCAAGGTTTCAGTGACTTGTCCAAGTGTATAAAGCAAAGGAATAAAAAATTGAACTCACATTCCAAACACTAAAGCTTTACTTAAAACATGAGGAAAACTGCTAAAAGTCTAATAGGCCCTACTCCCTATTATTTTTTAAAACCAGTTCAGGGGTATCCTATCTGGGGAAGCTCCAGAAAAGAGAGGAGGGTAGACCTCTGAGACCAGCTGACCCTACTAGAAATTTATCATATCCCTGATAATGTCTTTATGAGATTTTTCCAGCAAAACAAGTTACAGAATTCAGAAGATCCATGGCATTTATATTTATAGTAAAAAAAAAAAAAATTGTTTTTTCAATTTACACTTCCAAGCACTTGACTAAAACACAAACATGGCATATTCAATACTAACACTAAAACTTTTCCTAGGGATCAAACCAGGTACTTGCTGCCCTAAAATACAATGTCAGACACAACACAAAACAAGGGAGTACAATGGAGATGACTTTCAAAATACAGAAAATTTTGGTACATCGTTTTATGTACTAAAAGTGAAATGACTTTCTGCCTTTCTTAACAAAACAAGATAACTCAGCAAAGAGTTAAAAATTAAAGAAGTATTAAAATTACCAGATGATGTTTCTACAAGCGTATTTGTATTGGCTGTAAAAATGCCCAGGTGTACAGCAGAGCTGACAAGGTATAAGATTGTGGTGACTTCTTGGTCACAGCCAGCTACCTGCAGGGAGCAAGTAGTTGAACTTATGGGCTCAGGACCATAGTTGCAGGGGATATCAAGCTCAATTGTTATAACACATTACATAAAAAACACTGTTTTACATCCTGCTTTGGTGAGTAGCCACTGTGGCTTGAAAGTTTGCAAGCAGCCATCTAGATGCAACAATGAGTCTCTCCTCATTTGAAGCAAAGAAGAATGAAGAAAACCAAAGACACATGGAAACAATTAGTCCAAGGTACTGGTAGACCATGCAACCCTCAACCTATATGACCATGAGACCGGAAGAACTAGATGGTGCCTGACTACCACTGTCAACCACTCAGAGCGGGATCAGTGCAGGAGATCCTGGATAGAGTGGGAGAACAATGTGGAACAAAACTCAGAATCATTAAGGAAAAAAAAAAAGGACCAGATTTGCTGGTCTGATAGAGCCTGGTGGAACCTCTGAGACAATGGTCTCTAGCTGCCTTCAGGTCTGGAATTGAAATTACTTCTATGGCTTCCAGCCAAATAATAGACAGGCATGTGGATGAACATTTACATCAGGGAGATACACTACTTGGTGTGATCACTCGTGGGAGAACAGAAGGGCAGTGCTTGCATGGGGAGACAGCTTGGGGGTCAAGAGTTCATGGGAGGAAAGGACACAGGGAAGAGGTAACTATTGGAGGAAGTGGGGAGAGAGCTGTTACATAGTGGGGAATTTCAGGCGATGTTATGAGAAAAAGTGTGTATGAACTGCTGTACAGAAAATGAATTTGCTCTGAAACCTTCACCCAAATCACAATAAAATTTAAAAAGAAAGAAGAAGAAGAAGTATATAAATTAAATTGTCTAATGTGGGTAAAAACCCACCAGCCACTCCTTGGAAGGAAGATTGGGCCATCTACTTCCATGGAGATACTACCTTGGAAACCCAAGAAAGGGTCGCTATGAGTTGGGACTGACTCAACAGCAGTGACTTTTTTTTTTTAAGTGGATAAATTATGAAAGATCAGAATGTTATGGATTAAATTGTGCCCCCCAAAAAGATAACCCTTGGAACCTGTGCTCTCTGGAAATAGGTCTTTGAAGATGTCATGACTTAAGTTAAAATAAAGTCATTCTGGAATAGAGTGTCCTTAAAAAAAAGAGAAGAAACACAGGGAAACAGATGAAGGAGAGCCACGTGAAAATGAATCTACAAGCCAAGGAATATTTGGGGCTACAAGAAGCCAGGAGAGACATGACAAGAGCTTCCCTTAGATCCTTTGGAGGGAGCATGGCCCTAATGATACCTAACTTCTAGCCTCCTGAACTGAGAAAATAAATTTCTGCTATTTAATTAAAGTCACCTACTTTGTGGTCCTCTGTTATGGCAACCCTAGCAGACTAATAGACAGACTTTTCGGATAATACCTGTTAAAAACCAGGAAACAGAAATACGATGATGAAAAGCAAAAACAAATGTTTTACCACCTTTGACATAATCTTTACAAGAAAGACTAAATGCTCTTTTGGTCAAGAGATCAACCTAGATTTTGAAGACATGACACAATCCTCAATTTGTTAATTTGTTAATGATCTCACTCTGTGGCCCAAAACAAGTCACTTATCTCTGTGCCTTGACTCATATGAGTAATAAACAATGAGCAGGGATGGAAAGTCCTCTGTAAAGTATGAGGAACTACCTGTCTGAGAAAATTCAAGGAAAAAGTTAGGCTCAGCCCTGAAAGTCTGGACTTGCCCTGCTCTAGATAGCACCCAATTATGTAGGCTCCATTTAGTTCATTTCTAGGAGACACGCATGATACCATATCTCCTCCAAGAAACCAGTCAATCCTTAGATGTTCATGGGGTCCTTTGTGGTGTCAGAGCACTGGGCCTTCCAAGCTGTGCCCAAGAGGAGATTCATTTCCTAAGGTCAATGCCAGAATTGATAAGACCTTCTAGGGCCCTCCAGGTAAGTTATGGCTGAGATCTGAGTTCAACTTCCTTAAGAAACAACTAAGGGCAATTGTGGTTCAGTGGCAGAACTACCTTCCAGACCCAGGTTCGATTCCCAGCTAATGCACCTCATACATAGCTACCATCCATCTGCCAATAAAGGCTTGCATGTTGCTATGATACTGAACAAGTTTGCAGACTGAAAAAAAAACTAGAAGGGAAGAATGACCTGGCAATCCACTTCTGAAAATCAGCCAATGAAAACCTTATGGAGCCCAACAGTCTGATCGGCAACCCATCATGGGGATAGCACAGGACAACTCCATTGTGCATGGGGTTGTCATGATTGGGGGCCAATTCTATGGCAGCTAACAGCAACAAGAAACAACTAGACCTCAACAGGCTTCAAAAGGAGGTTTTTAAGGGAAAAAAAAAAAAAGAGACATAGGAAGGAAGGAACCTGCTAAACTAGTAATCATTTCCCTGAGGTCTGTTCCCTTTTGAAATGATACTGTTTTGTGTTTGAAACATAGCCATAACTAGAGCCATGACCTCACAAAATACAAGATGAGAATAAGTGCAGAAAACACAGGAAAGAGTTGCTTCTGTCTTTCCCTCCCAGATGAATGTTATTCCAAGCAATGAACACTTTTTGTTGTTAGTTGCTATGGAGTCAGTTTCAATCTGAAGTATAACAGAATTAAATGCTTACTTAATGTTAATGATGGCTGACCTGGCAATCAATGTGCAATACTGCCTGGATTCCGGATAACATGGTACGGTTCTTTGTTTTCTCCCTGCAAAATGAGCAACATTGGTTCAGTGAAGGGTGAAACTCTGAATACCAGGGACTGAAAAGACTTTTGTTTTACACAACCCTTCAAAACCTTATTTTTCTTTAGTTCTAGTCCTATTTGTGTTACTCAACAATGACTTACTGTTCTCAATGAGCTGCATCTGCCAAAAACAGTGGACCTTGAAAGCCAGAGTCAAAGCCATCTCTGGCTCTCAGATCTCATCCTGAGGATATCCACAGACCTTACTAAAGTTATATGGAGCCCTGGTGGCGTAGTAGCTAAGGCATTTGGCTGCTAACCAGAAAGTTGGTGTTTCAAACCCAGAAGAAGATGAGGCAATCTACTTCTGTAAAGATACAGGCTTGGAAACCCAATGGAGATCACTATAAGTTGGAATTGACTTGATGCAGTGGGCTTGGTTTTTTTAGTTTTACTAAAGTTATGGCATAAAAAACATTGAGACTCTTATCGACCTTGAGCAACTGAAACCCTTGTCTCCAAATCTCTAGGGCAAAAACTCAGATTTTACCAGAGGATGGAGTGAGATGGAAGTTAAATAACTTCTCAGCAACCAAACCTATCATGTTTCTTTTGAGCAGAAGCTCAAAAGTAGATAAGCCAGCCTGCTTATTTGCATTTCTTTGTATTTTCTCATCTCTTAGTCTCCTGTCTGTTTTACAGGCATCCTTGGATGGTTCCATGTGACCCTTTCTTTGTATTCTTTGGTGTTTGTAAGAACAGGATTTAGTTTGCTTTCTGGGCTGGCAAAGGTGCCAGGCATCCAAGCTAAATAAAAGATAAAATTAAAAGTGGAACCCAAGCGTCCTGGTGGACTAACAGGAAAAGTGAGACACTAATGAAATAGCAAGAAATAGAACTTAATGTGCCACCTGGAAGTCTTCCCGACTCATAACGACCCCTCCTTGGGTTTCCGAGGCAGTATCACTACGGAAGTAGATTGCCCAACTTTCCTTCCGATCCAAAGGGTCTAGGGATCTTGAAAAAGGCAATGCCACTCAGTCACAGAAATGCCTAGTGTATTCTTTGCCCTGAATTGACAACAAGGCAAATGAGGGGCCTTTTTTCTTCAGCATCTGGTTCTGGACAAGAAGCTGTAAGCAGGCTGGGTAGAGCAACAAGGTAGGATGATACTGACAATACTGAGTTTCTGGGATATTACAGGAAAGAGTAGTTTATGCTGGGAACTTGAGGGACTAGACAAAATTATCCAAAGACAGAGAAAATTCAAAATCAGTCTTAACTCCTAATTTGACCAAACCCAAACCCACTGCCATTGAGTCAATTCCAACTCATAGTGGCCCCCATTGGGTTTCAAACCTGTAAAGCTTTATGGAAGTAGATTGCCTCATCTTCCTCCCATGGAGTAGTTGGTGGGTTTGAACCTCTGACCTTCTGGTTAGCAGCTAAATGCCTCACCCACTAACTATGCCACCAGAGTTTCCTTAAATTGACCAAGCAAGACCAAATGTCTGCTATGAGTCGGGTCCGACTCGGTGGCCCATAACAACAACAACAAACAGATCAAATGCCTGAACTTGTCTGCAACTCAGAAAAATATTGATACCGATTAAAAATAGATTTTTAAATTGGAGCATATTTATAACTTAGTCATCAGTCATAGGAATTATAGAGTAAGCCTCAATGTAAAGAAACCAAAAATCTTCACAACTGGACCATAAGCAATATCATGAAAAATGGAGAAAAGATTGAACCTGTCAGGGATTTCATTTTGTTTGAATCTACAATCAACACCCATGAAAGCAGCAGTCAAAAGATCAGATGATGTATTGCACTGGGAAAATCTGCTGCAAAGAACCGCTTTAAAGTGTTTAAGAACAAAGATGTCAGTTTGAAGGCTAAGGTGTGCCTGACCCAAATCACGATCTTTTCAACAGCCTCATATACATGTGAATGCTGGGCAATGAATAAGAAAGCTCAAAGAGAAATTGATACATTTGAATATTGAAAATACCATGGACTGCCAGAAGAAGGAACATGTCTGCCTTGGAAGAAATATGGCTGGAGTGCTCCTTAGAAGTGAAAATGGTCAGATATTGTCACATGTTCTTTGGCCATATTGTCAGAGGGAACCAGTCCATGGAGAGGGATCTCATGCTTGATAAAGTAGAGGGTGAGTGAAAAAGTTGAAGACCCTCAACAAGATGGATTGACACAGTGGCTCCAACAATGGGTTCAAACACAGTAAAGATTATTTTGTAGGACTGGGCAGCATTTCATTCTGTTGTACATAGAGATGCTGTGAGTTGGAACCTAACAATAACATATATGAAATAAGCTAAAACTGTTACATACATAAATAAATAAATAATATTTCTTGGACTGTATTAAGAAAGATGTAACAAATAATGCTTACATCACTTGATGTAATAATTTTCCATTTCTTAGAGAAAAGAACCAAAGTACCCCCTAAAAATTTTGAAGAACAAATTGAAGCAGAAACTCCATTTTTGACCCAATCTGTTAAGGAAACACGTGTATGCATGCATGCACACACATACATATGCACACACAAAAAATGGGTGGCATAGTGCCTAAGGCAATTGACTGCTAACCAGAAGGCTGGAGGTTCAAACCCACCAGCCACTCCTCGGAAGGAAGGTTGGGCAATCCACTTCCGTAGAGATATCCCCGCAGAAACCCAAGAAGGTGTTGCTTTAAGTCGGAATTGACTTGACTGCCATGAGTTTGGGTTTTTTTTTTTGGTACTATGTGAGAGCTGATTATTAAGGTAACATGATTCTGACCAACACATTAATAGCACATTGGCAACACTTACAACTTTCACTTTTCAAGTAACCTTGAAGTGAAAATCTGGGATAGGACTGAGAAAGCCTTAAGTCAGTGGTTCTTCTTCCTCTGACCAATGGCCAAGTATTTTTAGGGACAATTTTATCTGAGGAGCAGCTGTAACTAGATCAAAAACTCAGACCCCTCTGATGATCATGTTTGTAACATGTGGTTGACGACGAGACAGCTGAAAGTTTAACACCTTGCTGAGATCATATTTAATGCTTGTTAGTTATTGTCTTTGCTTCATTCACTACTTCATAATGGGTTATAGCCAAGAAGCTCAACTGTTTTGGGTGGAAATTTAATGTATTATATGATGAGTGGGCAGTGGGCAAGGTAGTGATAAACTTGAGCTTCAGAGTCACATTACTCTGAGATTGAAACCTAGCTTCACCTGAGCAAGTGACTTAACCTCTCTGAGACAAGTTCTTCATTTGTAAACTGAAGACAACAATGATACCCTTCAGAAAGTTTATGTGAGGATGAAGTGAAACACTGCATATTTATTACTTGGGATAGTGCTTGACATGGAGGAAGGACTCAGTAAATATTGGGCTAGATAATCTTCATGAAGAATTCAGGGTAAGTAGAGAAAATACAGAGAAAACAGTAAAAAAAAAAAAAAAAGGGGGGGGGGGTGGGTGGGTCTATTTAATCACCGAATCCAGCTCAGCATGACTTAACATGCAAATCTGGCCTTTTTTGTTTGCTTTTGCTTCCAACCAGTTTTGTCCAATAGTCTAGCCAACTTTCTGCAGCAGCTAGAAGCTACCAGGCTTCTGCTTAGGCCTCTGCGCAAGACAGACCCAAGTTCAAGTCTGGCATGAAAACAATAGTTACTTACTCAGGACATGTTACTGTTGTTGGCAGCCACCGAATCATAGCATCCCATGCACAACAGATTCTTAATCACTAAGCTTACAACAATTGGATAGTAGCTACTACTTCTTTTGGCCTCTTACTCTGAACTCTCTCACCTCTAATGCGCCTTCATAGCCCCTACTTTAAAAAATGTCCAGGTGTTAGTCTTTCATATCCATTCCTTACTATATGCCCAAAAGAATAGGAAGTGAGTTCCTTCTCTAAACTCAACTTTTCCCCTTTTTTCCATCCACATTTTTCCACAGCAAGAAGGCACTAACTCTCCTAGAGCCCAGAATGAGTACTTGTCTTTCATGAAGGAACATGTCCGATTCCCAAGGCCTACTGATTCAAGAGCACAGGAGGCACAATGCCTAGGCCTCATGATATTTTCAAATCAGAAGAGAAAATGAAAATAATAATAACGAATCTGTAGTAATGGATATGTTATGTTATGTGCCGTCAAGTCAGGCCCGACTCAAAGTGATCCCTCCTTGGGTATCCAAGACAGTATCACTATGGAAGTAGATTGCCCAACCTTCCTTCCGAGAAGTGGCTGGTAGGTTTGAACTGCCAGCCTTCTGGTTAGTAGTCAAGTGCCTTAGGCACTATGCTACCAGAGCTCCTAATAATGGATGTAGTCTGTATTATAGCCATCCTTACACAAACACAGTTACAAGATATTTTTATGGAGGAAAAAAATCAGTTGCTGATAAATCAATTCTGACTCATAGCAACCCTATGTGTTACAGAGTAGAACTGTGCTTTACAGGGTTTTCAAGGCTGTGATCTTTCAGAAGCAGGCCTTTCTTCCCAGGCACCTCTACTAACCTTTTGGTTAGTAGCCCAGCACCTAAATATTTGTACCACCCAAGGACTCCTTTTATGGAGGGAGAGGCCCGTGAATGGCAAAATGCAGCTCTTCCGCTCCCCTGAAGTAGGGGGCCTGAGATGAGCTCACTCCATCTCCAACCTCCCACCTCCTACCCTTACCTCCTATTCTACCATCTATTTCCTCTGAAGCAGACTCATGCTGAGCTGGATTCAGTGATTAAATAGACTTTTTTTTTTTTTTTTTCACTGTTTTCTCTGCATTTTCTCTACTTATCCTGAATTCTTCATGAAGATTATATAACTCAATATTTACTGAGTCCTTCCTCCATGTCAAGCACTATCCCAAGTAATAAATATGTAGTGTTTCACTTCATCCTCATATAAACTTTCTGAAGGGGTATCATTGTTGTCTTCAGTTTACAGATGAGGAACTTGTCTCAGGGAGGTTAAGTCACTTGCTCAGGGACATAGCTAGGACATGGTGAAGCCAGGTTTCAATCTCAGAGTAATGTGACTCTGAAGCTCAAGTTTATCACTACCTTGCCCACTGCCCACTCATAATATAATACATTAGATTTCCACCCAAAACAGTAACTGCAACTTAGAATTTTAAAAGGATTTTTTGAGCAACCACCAACCCGGATTTTACATAACGTATATTTCACGTACTCATCATAAATCTAACCCAGATGTCTTCACAACCCAGCCCCAACCCAAACTAACGGCATCAAAGCACTTACATCAGGATCACACCTGCATAGTCCAAATTAAGATCCACATGAGGTAACGCTCCTCTGGGAGCAAAGCCTCACTTCTAAATTTATGTGAAAATTGCACATAAATGGGAACTGACTGTATTTGTCACAATATATGGCAATGTTTTTCACTAGTTGGTTTAATTTCAAATGAATACTTGGTCAGTTATCTAGTCAAAAGTTAGATCTCCATATTTACAAAGCTATAATGCACAATTCTCCAGCTGCACACTTTGTTCAGGATCAAGTATTTTCAGTCTGATGCAAGGTGGAGAGGGAAAAAAGCATGTTTCCTTTATACTCCATTTTCACTCATATAATGGATACCAAGAAATTATCTTGACCAAAGTGAGTCAGTTAAAAATCAGGCAGGGGTATAGATCAATCTTGATCTGCACTTGCAGCAATTTGTAGTTTTGTTTTTAATCAGTGCATTTCTACCTTGCCCTGTGCTCTCTCATGTGTGACTATCATTTGTGAATACAAATTCTGTGCTCACAGAGAACAGTTACCACTGGGTTAAGAGGCACTCTCCTCAGTGAAAACGCCTTGCACCCCACTTCCAAAGTCAGATGGCACAAAAGAGATGAACATATAAAACAAATTATTCTGTGCCAAGTTATAGTTTCATAAGGCTGCTCCCTGCCCATGAGAGTTTTACCCTATTCCCTTGGTCAAGAATCACACTGTATAAAAAGATGCTTAAACCCTAGTGGGGGAAGGGAAGATTGTGCTTTGGTGCAGAGTAAGGGAAAGGTGCAATAAAATCCTCTGACAAAATCTAAGGGTAAAATGTTTGTCATTTGTGTGTAAAAGAGACTAGTGTTTCTTAAGCCTGAGTAAAGTACCAACCCTTTAAAAGGCACCAAAATTTCTTACAGATCCTTAATGATATGTCTGGAGATATCCCAGTTGCACAAACACCCACTCACGTTCATTTGCAGTGATTTTCTCCCCTGCTCATATGTAAGTTTATGTATTAATATTCAGGAGTGTTTATTTCAATACTATTCTTTTCACATTACTTTTTTGAATGCATATTAAATTAAACAGCTTTTGTGCCTGGAAAACTAAAATCCTTTGGCTAGTTCTGGCAACTTGAAGCTTCCTATGAACTATTTTTGTTCTTGTTTTTTCCAGGTTTTATCTATATGTCTTTGTAGGCTTTAAATTACTAAATACTGTTAATGCTGGTAGGGTGTTAAGTGCTCAAGAGAAGTTTAATATACTAAACTGGTGAATATTTAAAACATTGCTGCTCTGATTGCAATATCGACCTTTTGAAAAGAGGCCCAGTGTTGAATTTTAATTAACGCAGTCCTCCTTCAGCCAGGCTCATTTCTAGCACCCAAAGGCCAACTTGAGGAGTGGTGATAATTGAATAGCATCTAAAGTGGAGCTAGGGATTTAAGCAGCTCACTGGGGACTCTTCAAAGTGTGAAGCCTCTCAGACTGTGCAAAGGCAATAAGATTAAGTCAACTTGAGAACCACACTTAAATATTATGGAAAATCAGAAGTTCCTAGTGTTGTAGTTGAGGAAAGCACTCTGCTCTTCCTCACCTATGCATATTCAGTTTCTCTAAAACACTCTCCCCTCCTCTTACCTCACTCCTGATTGGCTGGCTATTCAACTCATTCTTTGTGTCTTAGCCTAGAGTTTTAGCCTCATTCTTGTGTCCCAGCCAACTTCCTTGGAGAAGTTAGTCCCTTTCAACCATGAACTCAGATGGGTGCCCTTGGATGAAATTGCATAGAAATTGCTAGGTTATGAAAACACTCATGTTATCAACACAACCTGGCACAGAGCAATCACTTCAAACCTATTGGCATATATTCTGTGCTTACTATATGCCATATAGAGCACGTCATATAATTATCAGCAAAGTTCCATGAGGCAGGCATTGTACTTATATCAGTCTGAGTTCTCCCCATAAACAGAACCAAAAGGATATCTAGATAGATAAATTTGTTTATTTATTGTTATTTTAGGAATAAATCATACAAAATCAACTTATTGTAATGTTAACCACATCTACAAAATATCTTGACAGCAACATGTAGACTAGGTTTAAACCAAACACCTGAGCCCCATAGCCTAGCCAAGTTGACATATAAGATTAACCAGCACAGTAGTCATTTTTACCAACAAGGAAACCAATGCTTAGAAAAGTCATAATCTGCCTCACCATCACATAATTAGGAAGCATTCAAACTGAGATTCATAGTCAGTATAACTCCAGAGTTCACACTTTAAACTACTGTGCCACTCTACTTCTCAAAATTCACTAAAATTTATTGTCTGATAAACAGATTCACAGCAACTTAGGTATGCTGGCCCCAGCCTCTGGTTTTGAAAACCATTGAGGCCAGAATCAGAAAGCAAGAAGTCGATAAACGATGTTGTTGTAATTAGGTGTCATCAACTTGGTTCTGACTTATATCAACCTTTTGTGTCACAGGATGAAACACTGCCCGGTCCTATGCCACTGTCATAATTGTTGCCATGTTTGAGCCCATTGCTGAAGCCACCGTGTCAATCCGTCTCATTGAGGTTCTCTCTCTTTTTTTGTTGATGCTCTCTCTACTTTATCAAGCATGATATCCTTCTCCAGGGACTGGTCCCTCCTAATAACATGTCCAAAGTACTAGAGATGAAGCTTTGCCATCCTCGCTTCTAAGGAGCATACTTGCTGTACATCTTCCAAGACAGATTTGTTCATTCTTCTGGCATTTAATATGGAATATATTAATAGTCACCATAATTCAAGGAGCTCTGGTAGCATAGTGGCTAAGGAACTTGACTGCTAACCAGAAGGCTGGCGGTTCAAACCCACCAGCCACTCCTCGGAAGGAAGGTTGGGCAATCCTACTTCCGTAGTGATACTGCCTCGGAAACCCAAGGAGGGGTCGCTATGAGTCAGGGCTGACTCGACGGCACATAACAACAACAACAACATAATTCAAAGGCATCAATTCTTCTTAGGATTTCCCTATTCATGTTTTCATATATATATGAGAGAACTGAAAATATCATGGCTTGGATTAGGTACACCTTAGTTCTCAAAATGACATTTTTGCTTTTAAACACTT
This sequence comes from Orycteropus afer afer, assembly GCF_000298275.1. NCBI lineage: Eukaryota > Metazoa > Chordata > Mammalia > Tubulidentata > Orycteropodidae > Orycteropus > Orycteropus afer. The sequence goes on from NW_006921655.1 coordinate 4,185,095, forward strand.
TAAAGAGGTCTTTTGCAGCCATCTTTTGCCCAGTGCAATCCATGGTTTGATTTCTTTTTTAAAAAATTTTATTGTGATATGGGTGAAAATTTACAGAGCAATTTAATTTTCCATACAGCAGTTCATACACATTTTGTCTCACAACATTGACTACAATTTCCCACAGCATAACAGCTCTCTTCCCACTTCCTCCCCATAGTTACCTCTTTCCTGTGTCCTTCCCTCCCATGCACTCCCACCCCCCGAGCTGTCTCTCTGTGCATACACTGTCCTTCTGTTCTCCCATGATTGATCTCTCCAAGGAGTGTATCTACATGATGTAAATGTTCAGCCATATGCCAGTCTTTTATTTGTCTGGAAGCCACAGGAGTTCAATTCCAGACCTGAAGGGAAGCTAGGGGCCATAGTCTCAGTGGTTCCATCAGGCTTTATCAAACCAGCAAACCTGGTCTCTGTCTCTCTCTCTTTTTTTTTTTAATGATTTTGAGTTTTGTTCCACATTGTTCTCCCGCTCTATCCAGGATCTCCTACACAGATCCCCCTCTGAGTTGTTGACAGTGGTGGCTGAACACCATCTAGTTCTTCTGATCTCATAGTCGCATAGGCTGAGGATTACATGGTTTATCAGTCCCTTGGACTTATTGTTTCCATGCATCTTTGGTTTTCTTCATTCTTCTTTGCTCTGGATGAGGAGAGACCCATCGTTGCATCTAGATGGCTGCTTCCAAGCTTTTAAGATCCCAGTCAATATTCATCAAAGTAGCATGTGGAACACTGTTTTTGTGTAGCATATTATGCCAATTGGGATTGATGTCCCCTGGGACCATGGTCTCCAGCCCACAGGTCCAACTACTCACTCCCTGTGGGTAGCTGGCTGTGACCAAAAAGTTATCACAATGTTGTCACTTGTAAGCTCTACTATATACCTGGAAATTCTTACAGCACATACAAATACGCTTGCAGAAACAGTTTGCCAACATTATACATGGTTATGGGCATGCTACCCTCTGCCTAGACATACCTGATAATTCAGCCTGTCCACCCATAGTTCAATGTCTGCCATCACTGACAACGCAGTACTGTATGTGCAAAAGGGTTCATCTTTGTTGTCTGTATCTCCCATGTACATCTCTCTGTCTTCCTCTTCCTCAGTGCCACTGTGTTGATCACTCATATTTGGTACATTGCCCTTCCCGTCACCCAAATCAATACCTGTCTTCACCTATCTAGCAGTGTTCCCTCCCCTCCCCTCCCATCCTGGTAACCAACAAAGAAAGTTTCATTCTAGATATAAACCTGTCCTTGATTTTTTACAATAGTGGACTAATACAGTATTTGTCCTTCTGTGATTGACTTTTTATACTCAGCATGGGAGCACTGGTAGTGTACTGTCTAAGGCACTTGACTGCTAACCAGAAGGCTGGTGGTTCAAATCCACCAGCCACTCCTCGGAAGAAAGGTTGGGCAATCTACTTCCACAGTGATACCACCTCAGAAACCAAAGGACGGGTTGCTATGAGTCTGGTCCAACTTGATGGCACATAACAATAACAACATCCTCCAAGTTCATCCACATTATGCAGTGTTTTGCAGATTCTATATTATTCTTTAGGGTTGCACAGTATTCCATTGTGTGCATGTACCATAGTTTGCCTATCCATTCTTCTGTTGATGGGCACCTAGGTTGTTTCCATCTTTTGGCTATTGTAAATAGTGCTGTGGTGAACATGGGTGTGCATATATCTGTTCTTGTCCTGGATCTCACTTCTTTGGGATATATACCTAGTAAAGGGATTACTGGGTCATATGTCTAATTCCAACTTTTTAAGGAACCGCCATACTGGTTTCCACAATGGTTGTATCATTTGACAGTGTATGAGAGTCCCA
>NW_006921655.1:4190496-4202526 GCF_000298275.1 Orycteropus afer afer
AGCTCTTCTGTGCTTTTGTTGAGTTTCCTTCCACTTGTTATATCTTTCATTGAAAGTGATGTATTAAAGTCTCCCACTATCACTGTGGAGTCATCTATTTGTCTTTTCAACTCTTTTAAAGTCTGATTTATGTATTTTGGGGGTCTTTCATTGGGTCCATAGATATTTATTATGGTTATATCCTCTTATTCAATTGATCCTTTAATCATTATATAATGTCCTTCCCAGTCTCCTATGGTGGATTTGTCTTAAAGTGGATTTGATCAGAAATTAATATTGCCACTCCTGCTCTTTTACGGTTGCCATTTGCTTGATATCTCTTTTTCCAACCTTTGATTTTTATTCTGTTTTTGTCTTTGTCTCCAAGGTATGTCTCTTGTAGACAGCATACTGATGGGCTATATTTTCTTATCCAATCTGCAACTCTCCATGTCTTGATTGGTGCAGTTAATCCATTTACATTCAGTGTACTTATTGGCAAGTATGAAATTGTTGCTGTCATTTTGTTTTGTTTTTTCATGGTGTTGCTGATTTCTTTGTTCCATACAATTTTCTGTGCTGAGTTCATTTTGTTTATGAATTGTGTTAACATTTCCTTTGTTGCTATTGTTTTAGTATTTTCTAAATATTTGTTCTTGTCCTCTTTTTTATTGTAATGTGAAGGTTTATCATTTTTCTTTGAGGTTATCCTGTGATTTATAATTTTCTCCCCAAGTTTAGAACAGTCCATTTTATCTTGCACTTCTCTTGACTTCCTCATCATTTAGAAGTTCTGTAACTATGCTATTTTTTCCCTCTTTTTGGTTTGTAGTTGTCCTCATTTGTTAAATGATGTCTCTGGTTCCCTGTTTACAGTCTTGTAAGCTTATTTTACTTTGGATACTTCCATAACTGGGTTGGTTTCTGAGTTATGTCATCATGTGTGTTAATGATCTGTTGTTTGCTGTTGTTGGTTCTCTGTCCAAAGGACCCCCTTTAGCATCTCTTGTAAGTTTGTTCTGGTTTTAACAAATTCCCTTAATTTCTGATTATCTGGAAATGTCATAATTTCACCATACTTGAAGGACAATTTTGCTGGGTATATAATTCTTGGTTGGATATTTTTCTCTTTCAGGGTTTTACATATAATACCCCATTGCCTTCTTGCCTACATGGTTTCTGCTGAGAAAGGAGAGCTTAGTCTTATTGGTTGCCCTTTGTAGATAACTTTTCATTTTTTCCCCATGCTGGCTTCAGGATTCTTTCTTTGTCTTTGTTTTTGGTTAGTTTGATGATGATATGCCTTGGTGATTTTCTTTTGGGGTCTATCCTGTTTGGGTTAGTTGGACTTTTTGAATGGGTATATTCTCATCTTTCATCATATCAGGGAAATTCTCTTCCAACAAATCCTTCACTGTTTTCTCTGTGGTTTTATTTGTCTCGTCTTATTCTGAAATTCCGATTACATGTAGGTTATTCCTTTTGATGTTATACCACATGAATCTTAGGCTTCCTTCATTGTGTTTTGATCTTTTTTCTGATTGATGCCTTTCCAAAAAATATTGGGGTATTTGTCTTCAATGTCACTAATTCTGTGTTCCATTGATTTGATTCTACTTCTTTGCCCTTTCAACATGTTATCTATTTCTAGAATTTAGTATTAATCTTCTGGGTTTCTATTTGTAGATTTTGTATCATTTCTAATTTTTCATTTATTTTGTCATTTTGTTCTTGTGTTGTCTTCTGAAATTGTTCTAGGGTTTTTGTCTGTGTTTTCCTTAATTTTGTCACTGTTTTCCTTGATCTGCCTCTCAATCCATTGAAAGTACCTAAATATAATTGTTTTGAATTCCTTATCAGGGAGTTCCAGTGCTGCTTCTTTCTCACGTATGTGTTCTGGGTCTATATCCTAGTTCCTTGTTTCTACTGCTTTATCTTGCTTCTTTGTGTGGACTGTGGTGGTCTGTTGTCTCTGAGACATTGTAACATTGTTCTATCTATATTTAATTGGTGATTGTATGTTGGAGAGATCTCTGGTGGCATGGTGCATAAGGCATTTTACTGCTAACCAGAAGGCTAGTGGTTCAAACCCACCAGCCACTCCTATGAAGGAAGATTGGACAATCTACTTCCGTAGAGATACCATCTCAGAAATCCAAGGAGTGGTTGGTATGAGTAGGAAATGACTTGAGTCCAGTGAGTTTGGTTTTTTTGGTTCTGTGTGTTGGAGTGATTTGCCAATTTTTTTTTTCTTTGGATGTATCTGAGAAAGCAGGGTACTGTGTTCCTCTATTTGCTAGTTGCCAGCACTGAAGCACTCACCCCCTGTATCCTGGTGGATGTGATAGAGTGTGAGAGTGGCTGCACAGATCTCTCTTAAATGTTTGTGAAGAGCAGTTAAGGGTGAGTTAGGCTCATATTGGCTGCCACATATCATTGGCCAGTTGGTGGAGAAGCAAGTGGTGGCCCTCGTTTAGTAGGTGAGAGTTCAGGAGGCACAGGTATGGCTGGGTCATATGGGCACGGTTGCTGTCTCCCACTCAGAGAAAACTAACAACTGAAAAACCACCAAAAAAAGTAAAAGCAAGAGGACAAAAAACATACACCACATAAACACACAAGAACAATCACCAAAAAGAAAGAGAGAGAGAGAAAGGGCAATAAATGAGATGAAATATTTAAAGAAATACTTTAAAGACAAAAGAAATATGAATAAAAAAGGTTAAAAAAAAAAAACCACAATATCTGGGGAGGGGGGAATATTAGAAAAGAGCTATAGTAAGAGAATAATGAAGGGAAAAATGCAAAAAGAAAAACAAGGGATGGGGAGAACCATGAGAAAGAAAAAAATGGGAACCAGGAAAAAAGAGGAGAGAAAAAGCCAAAAACTAGAACCTGGGAAGGGAAGAAGAAAGAATAAAAATAAAAAGGAAGAAGAAAATTGAAAAGAAGAATTTTAAAACAAACAAAAATAAACAAGAAACAAAAAGCAAATCTGGGGAGGTTGGGGCAGGGCATTCAGGCTCCATCACAGCACACAGACTGGGATGGAATTCCTGCTGGCCCAGAATGTGGGTGGGAGTGAGGGATGGTCACAACTCTGTTCACTAAGAGGATGTGGGGTATAAGAATAACAAGAGGAGTATTGCACTTTTCCAAGTCCTCAGCCTCTGGTATGTCTGTGCTGCCTTTGCCCAAGTGGAGCCTATTCTTAGGTCCCTGGAATCTGAGAGAATGCTGTCACTTTAAATGTCCAAAATGGTTGAATCACTTGTAAACATTCAAAATGGCTGTGCCCTCCTGACAGCCAAACATCCACAACCCAGTTTGTTACCTTCTTTGATGTTTTTTTAGTCAGCAGCCACCAATGTAGTCCTCCTGGCAGCCCTTGGAAAGCAGGGCCAATTTTTAGGTTAATTCTTAGATCCTAACACCACTTGGAAATATCCAAACTGTCCATGTCATCAGGATTGCTGACAGTCCACAGCTCCGCTTGTCTCCTTATTCAGTATTTTCATGCAGGTTCTTCTACTAGCTGGAGTTTAGTCCACTTATGTATCCTTCCTTTCAAAGCTCAGGGCTCCAGGATTATCTTCTGTATCTGTTGTCAATTGTTTTCTCTTTTCTTTGTTGAAGGAGAAGGTATGTGTAATTTGTCTGCCTATTCCATCATCTTACCAGAACCCACATCCTTGTTTTGATTTCTTGACTCCTGCTTCCATGGCTGTTGATTGTGGATCCAAATAAAATAAAACCTTTGACAACTTCAGTCTTTTTTCCAAATATCATAACGCTGCTTATTGGTTCAGTTGTGAGGGTTTTTGTTTTCTTTATGTTGAGGTGTAATACATAGTGAAAGCATAGTCTTTGATCTTCATCAGTAAGTTCTTCAAGTCATCTTCACTTTCAGCAAGCAAGTGTATGCCATCTGTATACTGCAGGTTGTTAATGAGTCTTCATCCAATCCTCATCCAATCTGCATATAATCCATCTTCTGGGATTATTTGCTCAACACAGAGATTAAATAAGTATGGTGAAAGGATACAATCCTGATGCACACCTTTCCTGATATTAAACCATGCTGTATCCCCTTCTTGGTCTATATACAGGTTCCACATGAATACAGTTAAGTGTTCTGAAATTCCCCTTCCTCACAAAATTATCCATAATTTGTTATGGTCAACACTGTCAAATGCCTTTGCATAGGCAATAAAATAGAGATAATATTTTTATGGTATTCTCTGCTTTCAGCCAAGATCCATCTGACATCAGCAATGATATCCCTTGTTCTATGTTCTCTTCTGAATCTGGCTTGAATTTCTGGTAGTTCTCTGCCGATGTACTGTGGAAATAATTTTTTTAAAATTATCTTCAGCAAAATTTTACTTGTGTGTGATATTGATATTGGCTGATAATTTTCACACTCTATTCAACTACCTTTCTTTGGAATGGGCACAACTATGGATCTCTTTCAGTTAGCTTGCCAGGTAGTTGTCTTGCAAATTTCTTGGCAGAGATGAGTGAACTCTTCCAATATTTCCTCTGTTTATTCAAACATCTCAATTGATATTCCATCAATTTCTGGAGGCTTGTTTTTCACCAGTTCTTCCATACCATCAGTTCTTGATCATATGCTTCCTCCTGACATGGTTGAATGTTGACCAGTTCTTTTTGGTACAGAGACTCTGTATATTTCTTCTATTTCCTCTTGGTACTTACTGTATCATTCAATATCTTGCCCATAGAATTCTTCAATATTGCAACCCAAGGCTTGAAATTTTTCTTCAGTTCTTTAAGCTTAAGAAATGCCAATCCTGTTGTCCTCTTTTCATTTTCTAACTCCAGGTCTTTGCCCATTTCATTATAATACTTTACTCTGTTTTCTCTGGCTGTCCTCTGAAATCTTTTATTCATTCATTTTATGTCATCATTTCTTCTATTTTCTTTAGCTACTCTACATTCAAGAGCAAGTTTCAGAGTCTCTTCTGACATCTATTTTGGTCCTTTCTCTCTTTCCTGTCTACCTAATGACTGTCTGCTTTCTTCATGTATGATATCCTTGATGTGTACCCACAACTTATTTGGTATTCAGTCATTAGTGTTCAGTGTGTCAAATGTATTCTTGAGATGGTCTCTAAATTCAGGTGGGATATACTCAAGGTCATACTTTGGCTCTTGTGGACTTGTTTTAATTTTTTTCAGCTTCAACTTGTACTTACATATGAACAAATGATGGTCTTAATCAATTTATAACCTTCAATTGATTCAAAATAGCATTTATTTATTGAATAGATGCATGTGCATAATATAATAATAAGTTACAAAAGCAGAAACAATGAAAAATAAGATTTCTTAATATTCCAAGTCACCAGTTCCCTCTCCTAGAGGCAATTATTGAGATCTATGGTTCTCATGGAGGCCTTGTGTACTACAAATGGTTAATGTTCTGGTCTGCTAACTGAAAGGCTGGTGGCTCAAGTGCACCCAAAGATTTCTTAGAAGAAAGGCCTGCTATCTATTTCTGAAAAATCAGCCATTGAAAATCCTATGGAGCACAATTCTGTTCTAACATACACAGGGTCACCATGAGTTGGAGTCAACTTGATGGCAATTGGTTATTGTCATCCTGAGAGACATACATAGAGTTATAGTTCAGAAACTATGATCTCACCCAGCAGTGAGATTTTGTGGGTCTGGATCAGTATTTTTCAAAATGTCATAAAACAAAAAGATTTGAATTAGTGTGTATCACATGTAGAAAGGGTAAATATTATTTCATAAAACTTGTAGTTCAGTTTTACTCATTGTCTTAAGCTGGGTTCTCTAGAGAAGCAAAACCAGTGAAGCTTACATATACATATATATGTAGAGAGAGAGATCTGAAGGAAATGGCTCACATGGTGGTAGAGCCTCGTAAGTCCCAAGTCCATGGGTCAGATCATCAGACTGGAGGCTTCTCCTGACTCATGTAGCTGTGGGGGCTGATGAACCCAAGATCATCAGGCAAGATGGCAGACCGCTGCTGGTTCAAGATAATGATGAGCCACATACAGGATCCAGATAGAGCAAAAAGCCAGAGAGATTTTCCAGAATGTCCATATATATTAGAAGCAGGCCACATCCCCAAGGAAATTCCATTTCAATTGATTGGCTGCTCATAGCAGATCTCATCATGGAGGTGATTACATTGTATTAGATCTCATCATGGGGGATGGCTACATCATAACTGCCAAACTACTGAGAATGATGGTTCAGTCAAGTTGACACATTACCTTAGCCATCACATTCGTACATCTGATTGAATCACACAATGTAAAATGGCTTCCTTACTATGGACTAATGTTCAAAACTGTTTGAAACCCACCAATCTGGTAGCCACAAGAGTCCAGCCACCAGCTAGAAATTATGAGGGTCACTTCCATTGAGAATCTTCCACCCTTACCTCCCACCAGTTGCTCCTGAAGTTAGCAGCCAGAGAGATCCTATTAAAGCATAAGTCAAATCCTATCATTCCTCTGCTCAGAGCCTCCCAGGATCTCCCACCTCACTATGAGTAAAAGCCATGAGACAACATATATTTCCATTTGTTTGTGTCACCTTCCTAAAAAAAATTCTAAGGTGAAATTTGGAGAGACTATTTAGACCAATCTGAATGAAAATATGGGTTCTGTGGTGTAAATAAAAATGAGTTTGTGGGGGAGGGACTTCATAGAAACAGGCAGCTTCAAAGCAACTGAAGACAAAGGTCAATTTTTCCTTTGGGTTCTATATTTGGAGTGATCTAGCTTAACATATAATTTATATGACATTCATAAAATTCTCTTTGAAGAATCCCGAGGCACCTCAAAGAGACGGTACTCTCCTTAGATGGGAAAGACTTAAGGGAGACTTGCCATAGAAGCAAGAGGAAACAAGCAGGAGTTCAACTACAGGCCCAAATCTAAAGGCCCAGGGGCAAAAGAAGCCACTTCTCATGAGGACTATTCCATGTAGCTTTGGTAACGTAATGTTGTGTGAGAGAACTAGGTATAATAATACAAATAATAAGGCTCATTGTCCCTGCCTCAGAAACAGGAGCAACACTCAGCAGGACCATAAGGAATGGAGCCTTATCCTCTCCCTCCTTTTCCCACTCCATATCCCTTCACTATCCCTGGAGCTATACCCCTAAATGTGTTGGTGTCCAAGTGAAGACCTCAAATGGGACAAAGGGGAGGTATCCCAAGGAAGACAGGGTATCCTGATTCTGGGGTGGCAACTCTTGAAAATCAGGGGCAAATTATAGTTTATTTTCTTATTTTTCTGTTGACTTGGTCATTGTCCACCTCCACAGCTAATATGTGAGCTCATGAGGATGAACATGTTGTTTGCCTTGTTTTCTGCCAGATGTGCCAAAGACAGCATCTGACACTATATTATATATATTTTAAATGGATGAATGAATGTTAGAGCACAGAATGAAAGCTGTGGTAGCCAACAGGTTCCCAAAGCACCATCAGTCATCATGTAGAAGGAGAGACATAGAAAGTTTGCACCTGTGTGTGTCCTTTATGGTGACCCACCAGTTTAAGTGTATTGTGTATTTACTGAGTGAAAAGAAAAGGCAGGCAGAAGGAAGTACATGACTAAGGCTTGAAAGGGCACAGAGAACAGTAATTATCAGCAGTGGCCAAGGTGCACCCTTAGAAGTGAGATACCTGGGAGGGCATGGCTGAAGGTCAGGCTGAAGGGTAAGATCCAGTTGGGAAGGTACAAAGCATTTTGAAGCTTGTGCTTTTTTTCTATAGGCAATTGGGGATTCCTTCGCAGTTTGGAAGCAAGAAATGACATGACCGGGTAACTCTGAAGAACATGAAAAAAGGATCAGCAAAAAGAAGCCCTCAGAAATTAAAAACCAAAGACCAAACTCACTGCCATCAAGTCAATTCCTACTTATAGCTACTGCCATTAGATTTCCAGGGCTATAAATCTTTATGGAAGCAGACTGCCTTATCTTTCTTTTGCAAAACAACTGGTGGTTCTCAATCACTAACCTTTTAGTTAGTAGCCAAATACCTTAACCACAACACCACCAGACCTCCTTCTCATAAATTAAGGAGGCTATTATATTATGAGGCTATTATACATGACCAGGAATGAGGAGATTAGGCCTAGTCCAAGATGTGGCCATGGAGATGGAGAGGAAGCCTGTTTGGGACCATTACAGATAATGTGGGTCTGGATGTTAGGAGAGATGTTGGTTATTCAGATATGAGAGTCATATATGCCATGGTCAAAGCCATGGAAGGAAATAAAAATACTAAATTGAATACTGGATTGTTTACACGATCTGCTGAAAGGTAAAGATCTTTCCCTGGGAGAAACATATATATTAAAAAAAAAAAAAACTGGATATAATTTCAGATGTTTCACAGATAACTCCCCAAAATCTAACGAAAAGGTCCATGGACCTCAGTTAAGAACCCCTGACTGAGAGGAAGAAGAGCAACAGGGAGAGTCCTGAGGAATGCCTCCTACAAAGGATGGGCTGAGGAAGACTATAGTCCCCAACTTAGGCTGCTATAGAAACACTGTTCATTGCCTATCAAAGAGCCAAGTGAAACAGAAAAGAGGGTAAGAGGAGAGGAACAGAGAAAACAAGGGGAACTTTGTCTTGTGGTCAGAGAAGCCTCAGATAACTCCAAGGAGAGTAAGGGACAGAGCTGATACTAGTTATCTAGATGTTCTGAAAAGACACTGCTTAGACACTGCAGCTAGAAAGCCTCATCAAAGAGCTCAGGTTGGCCCAGAAACAGACTTAGATGTAAGTGGAGCACAGAGCTCTCAGGAAGCCTGAGAGAAATAACCTTCCTAAGCAGAAGTAGGCCCTTTGTTTAGAAAACTCATCAAGGCTCGTCTCGTGAATGAAATAATAATCTCAATTTATATTCATTGTATATATAATGGATTTCATGTGTCTAAGTGTATACACCTGTCTACATGTGTGATTTTTAAGCATTGTGTGCATACACTGAATACACACATAGACACATATTTATATATGCATATGTTGTTTGTGTTAGCTGCCATATGAGCCTCACGTACAACAGAAGGAAACACTGCTCGCTCCTGCTCCATTTCCATGATGAGTGGTAGCTTAGACCATTACGATCAATAGGGCTTTCATTGACTGATTTTCAGAAGTAAATTCCCAGCCTTTCTTCCTAGTCTAGCTTAGTTTGGAAGTTCAGCTGAAACCTATTCAGCATCATAGCAACACAAAAACCTTCACTGACGGATGATATGGTGGTGGTACATGAGATGCATTGGCCTGGAATCAAACTTAGGTTTTCTACATGGAAGGTGAGAATTCTACCATTGTTCCAGTGTGTGTGTGTGCATGTGTAAACACATATTTACATATACATATATGTACATATACATTCATATCTATTAATAAAGGTGCATACTGATTCACTTGACATATAGTAAGTCTGGATTATCCCTTGTCACATACAAGACTAAAGACTCAATGCAATAAAAAGAAGGGAAAGGGCTCTCTTCTCAAGAGTAAAGCAATAGAGAAGAGGTGACAGCATGAGGTAATCCAGTGAAGGGGACCCTATGAAAGGTAGGAGGGTATAATGCCAGCAAGCATATCAATCCTGCTGTGGGCAGGGAACTTAAAAGGAAAACCTGCATCCTTTCTCCAGAAATAACGTAGAAGTATCCAGTATTCTTTGTGGTCACCAAGTCCACTTTTCAAAATGAAACCAAAAGCAATTTACTGGAAACTTCCCACACATGCCACCCAATGCTGGTTGTTTTATAAAGAAGCACAAGACCTGATCCTTGACCTCAAATAATTTATAGTTTAGTTGTGCAAGTAAGACAGGGACATATCTGGCAACATAAAACATAAGTAAAAGATGTAATAAGTATTTAAGGGGAGGGAAGAAGTAAAGAGCTCATTCTGGGGTGGGGAGGCATTGAAAATTTAGAGTTCATCAGGGAATCAGAGACCGTCTCCTTTAGTGTCACCATTCCCAGGTTTGCAGACTTTTGGGAGTGATGGGGCTGAAGCTGGAATGTATAGAAGTTGGGGGTGGAATCTTCATTATCTTTAGACTTCTATGGAGTTCGGTTGATAACGTTATAGGGTTTTCGTGAGCCAGGGAGCATAATAGATGCTGTGAAACTTTTTAACTTTAGAGTTAACCCATGAGTGAGGAAGAGTATAATTTTTTTAATAATTATCTAACATCTACAATGTACCTTCTATATGTGCCTGTGACTGAAGACTTGATTTTTTTTATTACCCAATATTCTCTTCATGAAAATTCTCTGGAGAAATTCCTTTCTGGTCTCAGTATCAAAGAGTTGATCTTCTCTTGAGAAAAAGGTTTTTTTTTTTTTTTTTTTTTTTTGGTCCCACTTGTACCAACTGAGGTCCCTTTTGTACAAATGGGTGGTATAAAAGTTGGTAGTTCAAACCCACCAAGCAGTGCCATGGAAGAAAGGCCTGGTGATCTTCTTCTATAAAGATTACAACCAAGAAAATCCTATACAGCAGTTTTTTTAGCCAAGAAAATACTGTGGAGCAGCTCTATTCTGTAACAAACACATGATGTCATCATGAGACCTAACAAACTTGACAGCTAGGGTTCTTGTGGCCATGGTTGAATACTGGGTGCATTTCTTAAAAACTGACTTTGTTTTTTGTCTCTGTTTCACATGCCTTATTTTTCATTTTACACACTTCTTATTGTAGGTTATAGCTTGTAATCAATTGAATTCTCTTCTTGGAAAAGGTGAAATATAAATATATGAAAATATATCAATGAAATAGCAGAGGGAGGTTTTAAGGTTCAGAACATGATGGCTACTAGGAAAATAATTTATTGTGGCTAGAGTTATAGCTTATGACACTGACAATATGTGCTTCTTGTATGCTCTTAGGACAACCCAGCAGTGATTACAGGGAGGGGGTCAGACACATCTCCGTCTGGCTCTTAGCTCTCTCTGCTATTTACTACATGTGTGATCTTAGGCAAATTAAACTCTTGATTTTTCTCTCCAACAGTGGAGTCTCTTCGTCATTGGGGGGGGGTGGATTAAAGGAGGTAATGTATAAAAAAGCTCTTAGCACAGCACCTGGTGCATAGTTAGTACTAAGTCAACATGCTATTATTGTTTTCACTATCACTTGGACAAGCAATGGGGTTAAGGCTTCCATTCTTGGCCTGGCATTATAAGAAAGCTCACTGCAACCTATCCTCATCTCTCCCCACTACTCTCCTCCTTTCTCCACGTCTCCCACACCTCCAGATGTCAGGCAGTTGGCTCTGGGCTCTGATATGCATCACGTCGCCGGAGCACACCTCCACACCAGCCGCTCGCCTCCAGGCTATACTGGACGTGTCTCTACCGCCCAGCCTTGCAAACTGTTACCGAGAGACCCAAAAGCGCAGGTTAACTCAAATCCTGCTCTGTAGCGGTCCTTACCCCGAACCTGGCTCTGCGCTCTAGTATCCTCTGTTATCTAGAGAGGCCTGCGAGAGGACAAGGGGTTGTCGGGAGCCGGGACTGAAATGCCCCAAGTAGCGGTTCCAGGCCGCAGGGTAAAGGCTGGAAAACGGCGTGGAGGAAAGGGAGGATCCCAAGAGAGTCGCTTCGTGAAGCTCATCTCCTCGGGGTCAGGTGGAGAGGGCTCACACCTCTTCTGCAAGACGTCAAGTTGGTGACATTCAGTGTAGCCCAGAGCTGCCACCCCAACCCCCCATCTCCTCTTCGGACTTAATCTTTTGCTGAGGGACGTCAAAGTCAGGAGTGAGAAGAGACGTGTGAGAGGCCCAGGCCTCTCTGCACTACCGAGTAATGGGGACAGGTTTCGGAGAAGAGCTGAGAAGCGCCACACATTTCCTACAGCCGATAACATCAGCGTTTGTCAGGTGGTTCGTGCTAATATGTGTGTGTGTGTGCGCGCGCGCGTGTGTGGGAGTGTGAGAGCGAGGGCGCGCTCTCACACAAAGTTTGTGCCTGCGTGTGCGCCTCCGTTGGGCTCGCCTGGCG